>NC_030811.1:7214078-7522540 GCF_001704415.2 Capra hircus | reverse complement strand
CTGTTCTGCAATTGACACGTGTCACATTGCTTCAGGTTTACAGTGCTTCCGGATCTCTTCCTAGGCTTGATTCAGTCCTTTTAATACCCTGTCATTTCAGCATTTCCATCAATATCCTTTCTGACTAGCCTCTGCACACTTTGGTATTTATTAATATTCACCCCTAAAAAACCTATTCCTCTGTGGGATGTGTCTCCTCCTGGCAACCTGACCTACTCAGAAGATCCTTCAGGAGGACGGTGCTGCACCTCTGCTCCCCAATTTGGGACTTTGATGGTGTTTTGTGGAAGCCACAGAGCCTCATTTGGGTCACACTGATCATCAAGTCATGTAGAAACACCAGATTATTTAAACTGAAATTTTTCCGTTCTGAGCAACTTCTGTCCCCTATGATTTTATGCTTGAATAGTCTTAAGAAAAAAAAGAAAAAGGCACCCAAATTTTTGCAATATAGTTCTCTTTGTTGGTTTTAGGACAAGCTTCCAGCCTGACTGCTTCAGTTTATGTCCTGACCATTGATGGCAACATGGTATGTGGTGTTCCAAGAGGCTCAATGACTTTATCTTCACTTCTCCTCCCTGATGAACCTAGGAGAATATGCAGGCAAAATGAGCCAATTTTTGTTCTTAGCTCCATGACAGTTGTGTGAACATGGGCATGTTAGCTGAGACTCAGTTTCTTAATATTTTAATAGAAATTTTAATACCTATCTCAATCATATCATAGGGAATTAGGGCAAACAATTAAAATAACGGTTATGAAAGAAAAATTGAAAATTACAAATGGCTGCATAGAGGGTTATTATGATGGTGAAGTTCATCATCAACATTGTCATGACTGTCATCATTGTCTTTACTACTTCAATATACTGATTCCAATAGAAAATGTCATCTGAGATAGAAAAGATGCCAGAGAATTTGAGCAATTTTAGCAAAAGCTGGAGTATAATTTCCCAGAGGCAAGGACACCAAGTGGGAGAAGGGGTTAAGGAAAATGCTCTTCTCGGGGGTTAAGGAAAGGAAAGGGGTGCAGGAGGAAAAGGAAAGGAAAGAAGTTATTTTAGGATATTCTGATAGTGTGACAGGGGATGGTTTCCTCAATGAGGACCATTTCTATGCATCTCGACTGAATGAATAGAAAAATGTAAAAAGGTAGAAATAGCAAATTTGCTGAATAGCAAGTCAACTATGGAAATCATTTTAAATTCAATTTTAATTAATAAAATGCAAGTTTAAACCTATTAAGTCATCCTACTGTATGCCGAGCAGGGCATAAAATTAAAAATCTAGTATTACCAAGTGTAGGCGAAGATTTTGCTCATACGTGGCTGTTGCCAGCATGACTCAGCACAAGTTTCCTGGCGTCAGATTTGGCAACATCTAGTCAGGCAGAAGCTAGACATTCCAGAGAGATTGTCACGTTGGTAGTAGCACTACTGTTGGTAGTAACAAAGATGCATTTGGAACACCAAATGTTTGTTAAGAAAGAATTGGATAAGATGTTACAAAACTAATGTCGCTTCTGTAAAAGATTAAAATAACAAAAAGTACTGTATCTTAACTATAGATAGATGTGTATGTACAAATGTAAATACACAAATGAGATAGACACATAAACATCTCAGAATATTGTTTGCCTCTAAAGGGAGAGGGAGAATGAGACTCAGGGTTGGGGAAGTAAAAAATATAAATAAGTGAAACTATATGTGTAAAGTTTTAACCAAACTGAAAAGCAGTAATAAAAATGCCAAAATACTGAGATTTGTTCATTGCACATCATGGAATTTATTTCATTACTCAGTGTATTTATTTTTTTCCTTAAGATTTTTTTTCATAACTACATAATCTTTAAAACTGAATAAATAAAATATAGGCTCAGTGGTGGTGGTTTAGTTGCTAAGTTGTGTCCAACTCTTGTGACCCCATGGACTGTAGCCTGCCAGGCTTCTCTGCCCATAGCATTCTTCAGGCAAGAATACTGGTGTGGGTAACCATTCCCTTCTCCAGGGGATCTTCCCAACCCAGAAATTGAACCCAGTTCTCCTGCATTGCAAGCCCATTCTTTACTGATTGAGTTATGAGGGAAGCCCATAGGCTCAGAGTTTGTCTCAATTATAATTGCAGATTGCATGCTTGTCTTTTCCAATGCATGCTTACCTTTTCTAATACCAAGAATGACACAATAGTATCCCTCATCTGAATGAAACATTGATCTCCATGGTTTTGCCAATTTCTGGTTATGTCTACTGGGATTTTTAAGTTGTTATTGGGAGACCCACAAGGAAAGACATTTTATTTAAAACAGAGTAGGAAATTACTTTATCCTGAATTTGTCCCGAATGTTGCTGCTGTCCCTCAGTCAGGGCACAAGTTTTTCTTCTCACAGCTGCTCAGAGGAAAGGAGGTGGTGACCATGTTCGGGCCTCTTCCCCTTCTCCCTCTCATGTCCATCTTCAGAGGAGCCCTGGACCCCAATTCCACACTCCCACTGGAAGATGCTTGAGAGGTACTTTCCTCTTTGCCCCTGATACAACGAGTTTCTGGGACTGGAAATGCCCAGTACGTCAAACAAACCACTGTCATTTGCATCAAGGCAACCTTTATTCTCTAGTCTAGCAAGTTTGGTTTGATTCCAATAATAATAATAAGTAAAAGTCTTGCTTCTTATTCCATAGAAGAAGGCTTTCTTTATTTCACGCCTTTTCAGCTTGAAGGGAGATAATCAACTTATGCGTATTCAAACATTTCTTGCTTTCCTGCAGAATGAGAAAGCAAAGCAAGAGTTCATTGTGTTAACATAACCTAGCATCACTTGGCTTGCTTACAGTTATATATGGATATTTGAAAGCAAAATATAAGCCCTTTTCTTATCAAGAAATACAAAGAATCAAGGAGGATCTGGGAGACTATTTAGAGGACCCAGAAAGATATATTAGAGATTTTAAAGGTTTAACTCTGCTTTAAGACCTTACTTGGAAGGATGTGATATATACCTTGGGACAAACGCTGACTCCTGACTCAAAACATCGAGTTTTGGGAAAAGCAGTTGCTTATGGAGATGAATGGCTTGGTAATGAATCAGCAGGGAAGAGGGAGGACGAGATAACAGCCCTCTCCACTGGGAATCAGGCGGTCCCAACTACAGAGCCAGACTGGGACTACAACACAGCTAAAGACTGGGACTACAACACAGCTAAAGGAAGATAGGATCAGAGTCATTTTGTCAGATGTATTCTTGAAGGACTGGGTAGGCCTGTGCTAAGCCTTTAACCTACGGCAAATTGGCAGATATAGAACAGGAGAAGGAAGCTCCTGGTAAATTCCTAGATAGACTCAGTTGGCTCCAGATATCCACCGTAAGCTATTAAAATGGCCAAAGGACCAAATCAGTCTTTAGATAATCTGTTACAACTGGCTCAGATAGTCTATTATGGTAGGGAATATGAGGAAAAGAAAGACAGGAAAAGACAAAGGAATAGGCAGAAGCCCTCGCAATGACTATGAGAACCGTTCTTAAATAGCCTGAGAAAAATGACCAGAGGGACCCAGGTGAAAAGGAATGGGCTTGCTATTACTGTGGAAAGGTGGGGCATCTCAAGCGGAATTGACTTCAGGCATCTAAGCCGCCCCTGGCTTCATATCCGGTCTAAAAAGGACCACACTGGAAGAGAGACTGCCCCTAGAGGCGCAGGTTTCAGGGCTCAGACTCTCAAGACAAACAGGAATGAAGGTGCCCGGGGCTCCCCACACAAGCTCCCATCCTAATTACACCTGAGGAACTCCATGTATTAATAACTGTGGGAGGCCAATTCATCAATTTCCTTTTAGACACTGAGGCAACTTACTCCGTGTTTACTGAAGCCCCTGGCCCACTTTCTTCCTGATCTACTTCTGTAATTTCTGTAAAAAAAACGCTCCTCAGCTCACAGAACTGGCCTCAGCCTGGATTTTCTCTGCAAGCTGTGGCTTGCCAATCCCTGTCTTAGAGGAAGTTTTCCATCATGGGTTAAGCTGGGATGTAGTTGAACTTCTTGAACTCCAAGGTCAGCACAATCGTGTGTGATACCTGTAGAAATTTGGGGAAAGGGTGGCATTGCATATTCAGTGGTAGAAAAGAGTAGTGGGCAGATGCTGGGGTGAAATCTGAGTGGTGGTCACCAAGTCAGTGGAAAGAGGAAATCAGATGAGGAAGAGTCTGGGTGACCCTTTCCCAACTTCTCCTTCTATGGGATAGCTGCCCATCATTTTGTACCCTGTAGGGGAGACCCACAGTCGCACAGGCAGCCTGTGACTGGGTGGGTAAATGATGAACTCTCTGTGATGCCCAACTCATTGTCCATGTCCCTGCTGGTAATAAAGGTGCGGTTGATCCCGACATTGCTATCCCACAACCGATTCCAGTCTCATGCAAGGAGTGTTACATGTGAGCTCCTCAAACCCTTGAAACACCAAGCAACTCGGAGTTCTCAGACCAAGGACTCCTCCTCAGTGCAGTATTCCCAAACTGTCTGAGCCAAATTGGCCTCTCCCTTGGGATTCCCTGGTAGCTCAGACGGTAAAGCGTCTGCCTGCAGTGCGGGAGACCCGGGTTCAATCCCCTGGTCGGGAAGATCCCCTGGAGAGGGAAATGGCAACCCACTCCAATACTGTTGCCTAGAAAATTCCATGGATGGAGGAGCCTGGTGGGCTACAGACCATGGGGTCGCAAAGAGTCGAACACGACTGAGCGACTTCACTCACTCACTTCCTTGACTTCATCCAATCCCTCTCCACCCACACGTAGGTGAGTGCCAAGGGTCAGGGTCTCTGTTGGGCACCAGGGATCTGAGAGAACTAATGCCAAAGGCACCTATGCAGTAGAGGGAAGAAGGCATATAAAAATGAGGGTGAGCCAGAAGTGAGAGTCCACACAGGGAAGCAAGAGTAGCCCTCGCTTGTCATGACTAAAGAAAGCCCGGGCAGCCATGAAAACCCAGTGTGGCCAATGAACAATAAAGCAAAAATGGGTGTGAGAGAAATTTGTCCACAGTGGGATGTCAACCAGAAGGAGAGTGCAGGCTTGGGGGCAGAGGCACCCTGGCCAGACTTTGGCAGGGGCTTCTAGAAATGTGCTGGCCACTCCCTCCAGGACTGACTTCAGGCAGAGGAAGCAGGCAAGCCGTTCAGTATCACAGTAATCCAAGTCTCTGCCCCAACCCATAATGCTGGGTCAGGCAGGAGATTGAGAATCACTGGAGGAGGCAGGAAGGGACCTGGCTGGGGGGAGGGAGGGGGTACTGGGTGGGTTCAAGGGCTTTCTCCCTGAGGTTTTAAGCAGGTTAGGAATTTCAAGAAGATCACACTGCAGGAATGTGGCAGTTGGATGAAATAAGTGTGAGCCTGGGAACATGACATCACATTCAGAAGAAAGAATTCCATCTCAGTCATCCATTGGGGCCTGAGCCATAACAGGAGGTGTGGGGATGGAGAGGACAGAACAGGAATGGGGACATCAAGGGGGTGAATTGACACTGATGAACTGACACTGAGTGGCACTGATATCAAGGTTGGGAGGGAGCCAGCTTTCTGTTTTGGCTTCCTGGGGACCCTGGCTCCCTCCTCTGCCTGGGCCTCAGAGGAGACTGGGCTGAGCAGAGGAGGGTGGAGTCTTCAGATATGGTGGAGTAGACCTTGAAGCCCTCTGGGCTGGGTGGTCTCCTCCTCCCTCCAGGGAAGGCACTGGGCCAGGGAAACTCACCAAAGAAACTATTTGGGAGCAGGGCTGCTGGAGGATGGCCTCCCTCCAGGGATGCAGATGGTGGGTTCCCAGGCCTCCCCGCAATAAGAAAGCATCTCTCACCCCAGGAGCAGAGTTTCTCAGTGAGCCAGATGGCATTCCACCTTTGTTGAATTTCTAGGGGAGTAAAGCTGGAGGGTGAACCCAGGAATATTTTGCAGTAAACGAGGAGACAGGGTCGTGCTCCACCTTGACTCATACACAGATGTTCCTCAATGTCATCTCTTGGAAAGTGTTCAAACATGAAAACTGATTCTCCCTCAAAAGGTGAAGCAAGCACCGAAAAGACCACGTGGGGGCCATTCCATTTCCTCTGCCCCTCCTTTTGTCATTTTCAGAATAATTCATTTCAGGTTTTTTTTTTTTTTCACATTCTTGGGATGCAGTGAATTTCCATTTCTTGAAGTGGGAACTTTAGATATAGGCAGAGATCCTCCCTGTCACCTGATAAAAGAAATTCATTTATTTATTCTCGATTCAATGTTTGGCAGGAAGCATGAAAATACTGGTGTTCTGATAAATTTTAGGATTTATTTTAAAGAGATATGAAGAACTCTTTATTAGTTCAAATGTTTTCAAATGCAAGTAAAAGAAACCCCTAACTCCAATGGCTTAAGTAATAAGAGAATTTATTGGCTGACATAATCAGAAATCAGAGATGGGGTGGGCTTCAGGGCTGGTTGATTCAGGGGCTAGGGTTGATTCCATTACTCTGCTCAGCTTTGAATTGTTGGGTAAGGTGACCGTGGAGAAAAAGAGAGTAAGCCAAGCATTCAGACAGGAAAAGATTCATTATAGGAAGAAAGAAAGAAAGAAACTGGCTTTAGAGAAAAACCAGTGCCCTCCCTTTACAGACAACCCTTCTTATACTTATTGGTGGGTAATTGTGCCCCAAAGGGAGGGGGCCTTAGTTTATCTTTAGCACGCAGCTGGGGTCTTGTTGTCACGTAGCTGAAGGAGTCTCACAGTTTGGGGGTCACGTAGTCTTGAGAAACTGGCACCAGCAGGGAGAAACAAGATATTGCCTTCAGGAAAAACAGGTTGCCCACCAGGGCATTGTGGCCACTGTGACTTCATCACTTGTTTGTCAGGGCACCACAATGGGCCATATTTTAACTATATGCTATGAGCCCCTTGTGAACCCTAACGTTGCAGCCTTTTTGATATAGGGTAAGGGCTGAAGGTCAGGCTTCTGTATCTGCCTTGTGTTGGTTTTATTAGGGGAAACACACTGATTGAAACCACCCACCCTGGCCAGGCACCATAATAACCATTTGCATGAATTGTTTTACAACAGGAGGTCCTTGAGGAACATGGAACTAATAAGCCTCCACCAACCAGAAGAGTTCAGAAAGGTCAAAAGGAGACACTACATTTCCAACCACCTCCCAGAATCCTTCTCTCTGGCACCCATCTTGGCTGAACAATGCATGCACCACCAGGAAGGACTCTGAGTCAGAAGTATTAGCTAAAGACAACCCAGAAACTAATCCCATCATCATAAAACCCGAGATGGCAAGCCACATGGCAGAGCTGTTCTCCTGGGTTCCCTTACCCTATTGGTCTCCACCAAGGTACACTTTCCAATAAAACATCTTGCTTTGTCAGCATGTCTCTCTTCAGATAATCATTTCTGAGTGTTAGACAAGAGCCCAGTTTCGGGCCCTGGAAGGGGTTTGCCTTCCTGCAACAGTTTGGGGCATTGTCATGGGGTAAGATAAGAATAGGCTGGGACGTGGGCTAAGGGAAGTCAGAGTGGGCTCGAAGCTTGTGATAACTGGAGCGAGGTAGAAGTAGCTCATGAACAGTCTGGCTGGTGAAGGCTCATAGGCAGTCCTGCAGAAACTTTGAGAAAAGACACATTAGACAGGGGCCAAAAGTCAGAATAAGGGTTAATATGAGAAGGGGGCCCAGTAAAGGTAGGACCCATGGCATCCAATCCCAATTGCTTAGCCAGTTTTCCCATGATTTACTAAGGTGTTGATGTATCCTTGAGGCCCTGTTTGTCAGATTCCTTGCTGCTGGTTTTGCAACACCCTATTTATTGGCATAGAAGCAGCAGGCTTCATCTAGAGAAAGACAAAGTGAGTGAAGTGAGTGAAGTCACTCAGTCATGTCCGACTCTTTGCGACCCCATGGACTGTAGCCTACCAGGCTCCTCCCTCCATGGGAGGAGCAAGAGTACTGGAGTAGGTTGCCATTTCCTTCTCCAAGGGCTCTTCTCGACCCAGGGATCGAACCCGGGTCTCCCACATTCCAGGCAGACGCTTTAACCTCTGAACCAACAGGGAAGCCCAGAAAAAGATAAAGACCTCCTTTTTCTGCTGTGAGAAGGTCTAATCCTCTTCTGGTTTGAAGGCCCACAGCTGTCAGGGAATCTATTGGCCTTGGAGAGTGATAAGGCCAGCAGCTATTTCTAGGCTCTCAGTAAGATCCTTAGAGAGGCTGTGATAGTACTTTAAAGAGGTCATGAGCCCTGCAGTTCCTGTTCCAATCCCTGCCGCTCTTCCTAAGCTTATCAATAAAAGAATGAATTGAATTGCTTGTTTGGGTCGGTTGTGGATTAGTGTGATAGGGAAGGTTTGGTTGTTAGGAGGAGCAGAGATATATCAAATAAGATGAGGGTTGTTGAAAGGGGCTGAAGAGATATGGGAGAAATGAGGTATCAAGTCTTTTAAGGTCTCATTTCAAGTGTGAATTGGAGGCTCAGAAAAATTAGGGATGAAACTTCCATTGAATTTAGCGATAAGGAGTTCAGGATCTGAGCCACAGTCAGCTCTTGTTTTTGCTGACTGTATAGAGCTTCTCCGTCTTTGGCTGCAAGAAATATAATCAATCTGATTTCAGTGTCGACCATCTGGAGATGTCCATGTGTAGAGTCTTCCCTTGTGTTGTTGGAAGAGGGTGTTTGCTATGACCAGTGTGTTCTCTTCGCAGAACTCTATTAGCCTTGTCCCTGCTTCATTCTGTACTCCAAGGCCAAATTTGCCTGTTACTCCAGGTGTTTCTTGACTTCTTGCTTTTGCATTCCAGTTCCCCATAATGAAAAGGACATCTTTTAGGGGGTGTTAGTTATAGGAGGTCTTGTAGGTCTTCATAGAACTGTTTAACTTCAGCTTCTTCAGCATTACTGTTAGGGGCATACACTTGGATTACCATGATATTGAATGATTTATCTTGGAAAGGAACAGAGATCATTTTATCATTTTTGAAATTGCATCCAAGTACTGAATTTCAGACTCTTTTGTTGACCATGATGGCTACTCCATTTTTTCTAAGGGATTCCTGCACGCAGTAGTAGATATAATGGTCATCTGAGTTAAATTCACCCATTCTAAACCATCTTAGTTTGCTGATTCCTAGAATGTCAATGTTCACTCTTGTCATCTCCTGTTTGACCACTTCCAATTTGCCTTGATTCATGGACCTAACATTCCAGGTTTCTATGCAATATTGTTCTTTATAGCATTGAACCTTGCTTCTATCACCACTCCCATCCACAACTGGGTGTTGTTTTTGCTTTGGATCCATCCCTCCATTCTTTCTGGAGTCCTTTCTCCACTGATCTCCAGTAGCATATTTGGCACCTACCGACCTGGGGAGTTCCTCTTTCGGTGTCCTGTCTTTTTGCCTTTTCATACTGTCCATGGGGTTCTCAAGGCAAGAATACTGAAGTGGCTTACCATTCCCTCCTCCAGTGGACCACAGTCTGTCAGACCTCTTCACCATGGCCTGTCATACTTGGCAGGCCCCACATGGCATTGCTTAGTTTCATTGAGTTAGACAAGGCTGTGGTCTATGTGATCAGATTGGCTAGTTGTCTGTAATCTGATTCCAGTCTGTCTGCCCTCTGATGCCCTCTCTCAGTGCCTACCATCTTACTTGGTTTTCTCTTACCTTGGATGTGGGGTATCCCTTCATGGCTGCTCCAGCAAAGAGCAGCCACTGCTTCTTACCTGGGACGTGGGGTAGCTCCTCCAGGACGATGCCCCTGACCTCGGACTTGGGGTAGCTCTGCCCAGCCACTATCCCAGACCTTGGGGGTGCGGTAGCTCCTCTCTGCCCTCCTGGTGCACTGTCAAAGCTGCCTACACTTGTTAGACTTCAGTTTTATTGTCTGTAATACAAATATATATGATATATGAAGAGTCAGGAAAATATGGCTCATAATCAAAGATTAAACAGTAGAAGCAGAACTACAGATGACTCATTCATTGGATCTTAGGACTTTAGCTATTATAAAAGTGCTAAAGGATTTATAGAACAATAAATATAGTGAGTTAAGAGTTCATGAGAGAAATATAAACTCAAAAGTATTAATTCTAGCACTATAATCTCGATGAACCTCATAGAATATTGACATTGAAGAAAGGATTTGTGAACTTGAAGACAGATCATGAGAAACTGAGACTAAAGCATAAAAGGAAAATATGAAAAACAGACAAGCACAGCACTAGTAATCAGTGGGATAATATTAAGCAGTCTAATATAATTAGAATCCAAGAAAGAGAAGAAAAGACTCAACTGGGAGGGAAAAAAATATTTGAAGATATAAAGACCAGAATTTTCAAATTTTGATGAAAATTTCAAGTCATAAATCCAAAAATCTTAACTTCATGTGGGAAATAGAAAGAAAAACAAAATCCTGGCACTTTGGAGTCAAATTACTGAAAACTAAGAAAAAGAACTAAAAAGCCTCTTGATGAAAGTGAAAGAGGAGAGTGAAAAAGTTGGCTTAAAGCTCAATATTCAGAAAATGAAAATCATGGCATCTGGCCCCATCACTTCATGGAAAATAGATGGGGAAACAGTGGAAACAGTGTCAGACTTTATTTTTGGGGGCTCCAAAATCACTGCAGATGGTGATTGCAGCCATGAAATTAAAAGACGCTTACTCCTTGGAAGGAAAGTTATGACCAACCGAGATAGCGTATTCAAAAGCAGAGACATTACTTTGCCAACAAAGGTCCATCTAGTCAAGGCTATGGTTTTTCCAGTGGTCATGTATGGATGTGAAAATTGGACTGTGAAGAAAGCTGAACACCGAAGAATTGATGCTTTTGAAATGTGGTGTTGGAGAAGACTCTTGAGAGTCCCTTGGACTGCAGGAGATCCAACCAGTCCATTCTGAAGGAGATCAACCCTGGGATTTCTTTGGAAGGAATGATGCTAAAGCTGAAACTCCAGTACTTTGGCCACCTCATGCACAGAGTTGACTCATTGGAAAAGACTCTGATGCTGGGAAGGATTGGGGGAGGAGAAGGGGACGACAGAAGATGAGATGCCTGGATGGCATCAGTGACTCGATGGACCTGAATTTGAGTGAACTGCGGGAGTTGGTGATGGACAGGGAGGCCTGGCGTGCTGTGATTCATGGGGTTGCAAAGAGTCGGACACGACCGAGAGACTGAACTGAACTAAACTGAAGAAAAAGAAATAGAGAGACGGGAGAGAATAATTTAAAATCGACTAGAGGACGGGGAAAGCTACATTACACACAGGGTGACAATATTAGAAAAATGGCTACTTTCTTGTAAGAGCTCATATGAGCCGGAAAACAATGGAATAGGTTTTAAATGGTGAAGAAACATAAAAAATAGGCCCAGAAAATCTACCCATCAGAAATGAAGATTGAGAAAAGACATTTTAAGATAGAAAACCGGAGAAATTTTCCCTCCCTCCACACCCCCCCTCCCCCCATAGGACTTGAGATATAAGAAATGTTAAAGAAATTCTTCAGGATTAAACAGAATGATATCAGATAGAACTTTGGGTCAACAGGAAAGAATAAAAGTTTCTGGACATTTTAAATATGTGGGAAACATGAGAAGACTACTATTTTAATCATTGCTTAATTTCTTTAAAAAGTGAAATTGACTAAGGCAAAAACAATAATGACCTGTTGTGAGTTTCTGACCCACAAAGAAGCAAAAAATGACAGTATCACAAAGGAAGGGTAGGGACTAAATCGAAGTACATGTTCATAAGTTTCTTACATCTTCTTTGAAGTGTTCCACTATGAATTAAAAGTGGAGAATAATACATTATGGGAAAATACTTTAGTTTCTAGAGCAATCAGTAGAAAAAAGAACAAATAAGGAGAGAGAATAATTTTGAAGAGATCAACACAGAAGAATGGAAAAAAGAGTAACAATGAAAATATGGGGCAAACAGAAAGCAGAAGCAAGAGGGTAAAGGTAGACGTAAATCTGGCTCTCAATGCGGGGGCCTGGATGCAGTCTCTGGTCAGGGGACTAGATCCCACATGCCATAATTAAGAGTTTTCATGCCCCAACTAAACATCCTGCATGCCTGCATGCCACAATTATAGATCCCAGTGCAGCCAAATAAATATTAAAAAAAAAAACTGTATCTAAATCTAACCATAATGATAGTTATTTTAAATGTAATTGATCTTTGATAAAAAAGCAAAGATAATCTAATAGAGAAAACATAGGGGAGGTGTTTCTAAGGTTGCAGAGGAATAGGACTGGAAGACCACTTTCTCCCCCACAAACTCATCAAAAGAACACTTGAGCACTGAGCAAATTCCACAGAACAACTTCTGATTGCTGGCAGAGGATATCAGGCACCCAGAAAAGCAGCCTAATGTCTTCAAAAGGAGTTACAACAAAATATAAAAGATAAAAAGAGAGACAAAAGAGGGACAGAGATCTGTCCCAGGAAGGGAGTCTTAAAAAAAAGCAAAGTTTCCAAACACTGGGAAACACTCTCCACTGGGGCTGTGGTAAGCCTTGGAATCTCAGAGGGCAAAATAACCAGGAGGGAAAATAAGTAAATAATTAAACTTCACAGATTACAGCCTAACAGCCACTCCCAGTGGTGCAACAGTCCAGACACCTGCATCCCCACTAGCAAGCGGGGGCAGGGACAGGGAGGAGTGGGCGGTATTGCTTAGATAAGGACAGGGCCTGAATGCCTTGAGGGCAATCTGAGGGAACTAGCTTGAGATAGCAACCTGGACTGTGGGATAGCTATCCAGTGATCCTGGGAAAAGCCCTAAACACTGCCAGGCAAGCTCGCAGAACAAAGGACTGAGCAGAGCTAGCTCCCTGGGGACAGGCCCATCCTCCACCAGAGACGGGCAGGCGAGGGCAGCCAGAGCTGGAAGGGGGCAATTGTGGCCCCAGAGAGGCATGCTATACCAAACTGCAAGAAGACTTCATTGCTAACCAAGACTTCTTGGGATTCTGGATGGTTGACATCCACGGGGAGGGTCGTAGCCAGAGATCAGCTTCCCAGAAGTGACACATGGTGCAACTGAGAAGCGTGCCCCTTGTACACCCAGAAAACCAAGTGGCTGAGATGGGGGAGAGGATAAGTTTCAGCCTTCAAATGGGGATGACTATGGGAGTCAAGGACCTGGTCACCTGAGCTGCTCAGACCTGGAACAGGTGCAAAACGTAGGCCCAACCAAGTCTGTACCTTTGTGGAGTACCAGAGAACCTGAACCTCAGTGGCTTAGACCTGGGAAGTGCATGCAAACCAGGGCCGCATCAGACAGTTCCTGGCAGAGCAACCTAGAATCTGAGCAGTGTAGACTGGGAAAGCACACATGCCCTGAGCAGGGTCAAACCCAGTGTGGCTGAATCACTGTGAACACACACCAGTGATATTTGTTTGCAGTGTTCCTCCCTCCCCAAAGCATGACTGAACAAGTGAGCCTAAAAAAAAGTGACCACCACTGCACCCCTTGTATCAGGGCTGAAATTAGATGCTGAAGAGACCAGCAAACAGAAGAAGTTAAAACAAACAGAGGGAACGTCTTTGGAAGTGACAGGTGCAGATTAAAACCCTGTAGTTAGCACCGACTACATAGGAAGGGGCCTATGAGTTCAGTTCAGTTTAGTTGCTTAATCATGTCTGACTCTTTGCAACCCCATGAATTGCAGTACAAGAGACCCACCTTGAAACAAGGGACACATACAGACTGAAAGTGAAGGGCTGGAAAAAGATATTCCATGTAAACAGAGACCAAAAGAAAGCAGGAGTAGCAATACTCATATCAGATAAAATAGACTTTAAAACAAAGGCTGTGAAAGGAGACAAAGATGGACACTACATAATGACCAAAGGATCACTCCAAGAAGAAGATATAACAACCGTAATTATATATGCACCCAACTTAGGAGCACCGCAATGTGTAAGACAATACTAACAAGTATGAAAGGGGAAATTAACAATAACACAATGATAGTGAGAGACTTTATTACCCCACTCACATGTATGGATAGATCAACGAAACAGAAAATTAACAAGGAAGCACAAACTTTAAATGATACAATAGGCCAGTTAGACCTAGTTGTTATCTATAGGACATTTCACCCCCAAAACAATGAATTTCACCTTTTCCTCAAGTGAACATGGAACCTTCTCCAGGATAGACCACATCCTGGGCCATAAATCTAGCCTTGGTAAATTCAAAAAAAGTGAAATCCTTCCAAGCATCTTTCCTGACCACAATGTAGTAAGATTAGATGTCAATTACAGGAGAAAAACTATTAAAAATTCCAACATATGGAGGCTGAACAACACGCTTCTGAATAACCAACAAATTACAGAAGAAATCAAAAAAGAAATCAAAATATACATAGAAATGAATGAAAATGAAAACACAACCCAAAACCTATGGGACACTGTAAAAGCAGTGCTAAGGGGAAGGTTCATAGCAATACAGACTTACCTCAAGAAACAAGAAAAAAGTCAAATAAATAACCTAACTCTTCACCTAAAGCAACTAGAAAAGGAAGAAATGAAGAACGCCAAGGTCAGTAAAAGGAAAGAAATCTTAAAAATTAGGGCAGAAATAAATGCAAAAGAAACAAAAGGGACCATAGCAAAAATCAACAAAGCCAAAAGCTGGTTCTTTGAGAGGATAAATAAAATTGACAAACCATTAGTCAGACTCATCAAGAACAAAGGGAGAATCAATATAATGAAAATGAGCATACTACCCAAAGCAATATATAGATTCAATGCAATCCCTATCAAGCTTCCAACGGTATTTTTCGCAGAACTAGAACAAATGATTTCACAATTTGTATAGAAACACAAAAAACCTCGAATAGCCAAAGCAGTCTTGAGAAAGAAGAATGGAACTGGAGGAATCAACCTGCCTGACTTCAGGCTCTACTACAAAGCCACAGTCATCAAGACAGTATGGTACTGGCACAAAGACAGAAATATAGACCAATGGAACAAAATAGAAAGCCCAGAGATAAATCCACACACCTATGGACACCTTATCTTCGACAAAGGAGGCAAGAATATACAATGGAGAAAAGACAAACTCTTTGACAAGTGGTGCTGGGAAAACTGGCCAACCACTTGTAAAAGAATGAAACTAGAACACTTTCTAACACCATACACAAAAATAAACTCAAAATGGATTAAAGATCTAAACGTAAGACCAGAAACTATTAAACTCCTAAAGGGAAACATAGGCAAGACACTCTCTGACATAAACCACATCAGGATCCTCTATGACCCACCTCCCAGAATATTGGAAATAAAAGCAAAAATAAACAAATGGGACCTAATTAAAATTAAAAGCTTCTGCACAACAACAAAAAAAAAAACTATAAGCAAGGTGAAAAGACAGCCTTCAGAATGGGAGAAAATAAAAACAAACGAAGCAATAGACAAAGAATTAATCTCAAAAATATATAAGCAACTCCTCCAGCTCAATTCCAGAAAAAAAAAGACCCAATCAAAAAGTGGTCCAAAGAACAAAACAGACATGTCTCCAAAGAATACATACAGATGGCTAACAAACACATGAAAAGATGCTCAACACCACTCATTATCAGAGAAATACAAATCAAACCCACAATGAGGTACCATTTCATGCCAGTCAGAATGGCTGCGATCCAGAAGTCAACAAGCAATAAATGCTGGAGAGGGTGTGGAGAAAAGGGAACCCTCTTACACTGTTGGTGGGAATGCAAACTAGTATAGCCACTATGGAGAACAGCGTGGATATTCCTTAAAAAACTGGAAATAGAACTGCCTTATGACCCAGCAATCCCACTGCTGGGCATACACACCGAGGAAACCAGAACTGAAAGAGACATGTGTACCCCAATGTTCATCGCAGCACTGTTTATAATAGCCAGGACATGGAAGCAACCTAGATGTTCACCAGCAGATGAATGGATAAGAAAGCTGTGGTACATACACACAATGGAATAATTACTCAGCCATTAAAAAGAATACATTTGAATCAGTTCATTGAGTTAGACAAGGCTGTGGTCCTAGTGTGATTAGACTGACTAGTTTACTGTGAGTATGGTTTCAGTGTGTCTGCCCTCTGATGCCCTCTTGCAACACCTACCATCTTACTTGAGTTTCTCTTACCTTGGGCATAGGGTATCTCTTCACGGCTGTTCCAGCAAAGCACAGCCGCTGCTCCTTACCTTGGACAAGGGGTATCTCCTTACCGCCGCCATTCCTGACGGTCAACGTGGGATAGCTCCTCTAGGCCCTCCTGCCCCCGTGCAGCCACCCCTCCTTGGGTTGCTCCTCCCGGCCACCGCCCCTGGCCTCGGACATGGGACAGCTCCTCTCAGCCACCGCCCCTGACCTTGGACGTGAGGTGTCTCCTCCCAGCCACCACTGACCTCGGACGTGGGGTAGCTTCTCCTGGCCGCCGCCCCGACCTCAGACTTGGGTAGCTCCACTCGGCCATTTCTGCGCCGTCGCAGCCTGGCACTCTAGGCGGCTGCTCCTAACCTCGGACGTGGGGTAACTCCTCTCAGCCGCGTTTAGTGCGCAGGGTTGCAGCCACCCGCACTTAGTGTGCCGGATCCAAGCCATGCCTGCGGGGCAACCCAAGACGGGCGGGTCATGGTGGAGAGGTCTGACAGAATGTGGTCCAATGGAGAAGGGAATGGCAAACCACTTCAGTATTCTTGCCTTGAAAACCCCATGAACAGTATGAAAAGGCAAAATGATAGGATACCAAAAGAGGAACTCCTCAGGTCAGTAGGTGCCCAATATGCTACTGGAGATCAGTGGAGAAATAACTCCAGAAAGAATGAAGGGATGGAGCCAAAGCAAAAACAATACCCAGTTGTGGATATGACGTGATAGAAGCAAGATCCGAAGCTGTAAAGAGCAATATTGCATAGGAACCTGGAATGTCAGGTCCATGAATCAAGGCAAATTGGAAGTGGTCAAACAAGAGATGGCAAGAGTGAACGTCGACATTCTAGGAATCAGTGAACTAAAATGGACTGGAATGGGTGAATTTAACTCAGATGACCATTATATCTACTACTGTGGGCAGGAATCCCTCAGAAAAAAATGGAGTAGCCATCATGGTCAACAAAAGAGTCTGAAATGCAGTACTTGGACACAATCTCAAAGATGACGGAAAGATCTCTATTCGTTTCCAAGGCAAACCATTCATGTCACAGTTATCCAAGTCTATGCCCCAACCAGTAATGCTGAAGAAGCTGAAGTTGAATGGTTCTATGAAGACCTACAAGACCTTTTAGAACTAACACTCAAAAAAGATGTGCTTTTCATTATAGGGGACTGGAATGCAAAAGTAGGAAGTCAAGAAACACCTGGAGGAACAGGCAAATTTGGCCTTGGAATGTGGAATGAAGCAGGGCAAAGACTACTAGAGTTTTGCCAAGAAAATGCACTGGTCATAGCAAACACCCTCTTCCAACAACACAAGAGAAGACTCTACACATGGACATCACCAGATGGTCAACACCAGAATCAGATTGATTATATTCTTTGCAGCCAAAGTTGGAGAAGCTCTATGCAGTCAACAAGTTCAAGACTAGGAACTGACTGTGGATCAGATCCTGAACTCGTTATTGCCAAATTCAGACTTAAATTGAAGAAAGCAGGGAAAACCGATAGACCATTCAAGTATGACCTAAATCAAATCCCTTATGATTATACAGCGGAAGTGAGAAATAGATTTAAGGGCCTAGATCTGATAGATAGAGTGCCTGATGAACTATGGAATGAGGTTTGTGACACTGTACAGGAGACAGGGATCAACACCATCCCCAATGGAAAAGAAATGCAAAAACCAAAATGGCTGTCTGGGGAGGCCTTACAAATAGCTGTGAAAAGAAGAGAAGCGAAAAGCAAAACAGAAAAGGAAAGATGTAAGCATCTAAATGCAGAGTTCCAAAGAATAGCAAGAAGAGATAAGAAGGCCTTCTTCAGTGATCAATGCAAAGAAATAGAGGAAAAGAACAGAATGGGAAAGACTAGAGATCTCTTCAAGAAAATTAGAGATACCAAGGGAACATTTCATGAAAAGATGGCTTGATAAATGATGGAAATGGTATGGACCTAACAGAAGCAGAAGATATTAAGAAGAGGTGGCAAGAATACACAGGAGAACTATACAGAAATGATCTTCATGACCCAGATAATCATGATGGTGTGATCACTCACCTAGAGCCAGACATCCTGGAATGTGAAGTCAAGTGGGCCTTAGAAAGCATCAGTACGAACAAAGCTAGTGATGGAATTCCAGTTGAGCTATTTCAAATCCTGAAAGATGATGCTGTGAAAGTGCTGCACTCAATATGCCAGCAAATTTGGAAAACTCAGCAGTGCCCACAGGACTGAAAATGTCAGTTTTCATTCCAATCCCAAAGAAAAGCAATGCAAAGAATGCTCAAACTACTCCACAATTGCACTCATCTCACATGCTAGTAAAGTAATGCTCAAAATTCTCCAAGCCAGGCTTCAGCAATACGTGAACCATGAATTCCTGATGTTCAAGCTGGTTTTAGAAAAGGCAGAGGAACCAGAGATCAAATTGTCAACATCCACTGGATCATGGAAAAAGCAAGAGAGTTCCAGAAAAACATCTATTTCTCCTTTATTGACTATGCCAAAGCCTTTGACTGTGTGGATCACAATAAACTGTGGAAAATTCTGAAAGAGATGGGAATACCAGGCCACCTGACCTGCCTCATGTGAAATCTGTATGCAGGTCAGGAAGCAACAGTTAGAACTGGACATGGAACAACAGACTGGTTCCAAATAGGAAAAGGAGTATGTCAAGGCTGTATATTGTCACCCTGCTTGTTTAACTTCTATGCAGAGTACATCATGAGAAAGCTGGACTCGAAGAAGCACAAGCAGGAATCAAGATTGCTGGGAGAAATATCAATAATCTCAGATATGCAGATGACACCACCCTTATGGCAGAAAGTGAAGAGGAACTAAAAAGCCTCTTGATGAAAGTGAAAGAGGAGAGTGAAAAAGTTGGCTTAAAGCTCAACCTTCAGAAAACGAAGATCATGGCATCCGGTCCCATCACTTCATGGGAAATAGATGGGGAAACAGTGGAAACAGTGTCAGACTTTATTTTTGGGGGCTCCAAAATTATTGCAGATGGTGACTGCAGCCATGAAATTAAAAAACGCTTACTCCTTGGAAGAAAAGTTATGACCAACCTAGATAGCATATTCAAATGCAGAGACATTACTTGCCAACTCAGGTCCATCTAGTCAAGACTATGGTTTTTCCAGTGGTCATTTATGGATGTGAGAGTTGGACTGTGAAGAAGGCTGAGCACTGAAGAATTGATGCTTTTGAACTGTGGTGTTGGAGAAGACTCTTGAGAGTCCCTTGGACTGTAAGGAGATCCAAACAGTCCATTCTGAAGGAGATCAACCCTGGGATTTCTTTGGAAGGAATGATGCTAAAGCTGAAACTCCAGTACTTTGGCCACCTCATGCGAAGAGTTGACTCATTGGAAAAGACTCTGATGCTGGGAGGGATTGGGGGCAGAAGGAGAAGGGGACGACAGAGGATGAGATGTCTGGATGGCATCACTGACTCGATGGACGTGAGTCTTAGTCAACTCCAGGAGTTGGTGATGGACAGGGATGCCTGGCTTGCTGCGATTCATGGGGTTGCAACGATTTGGACACGACTGAGCGAACTGAACTGAGCTGAACTGAATCAGTTCTAATGAGGTGGATGAAACTGGAGCCTATTATATAGAGTGAAGTAAGCCAGAAAGAAAAACACCAATACAGTATGCTACCGCATATATATAGAATTTAGAAGGAAGGTAACGATAACCTTGTATGCAGGACAGCAAAAGAGACACAGATGTGTTGAATAGTCTTTTGGACTCTGTGGGATAGGGTGAGGGCAGGATGATATGGGAGAATGGCATTGAAACATATAAAATATATGTGAAACGAATTGCCAGTCCAGGTTTGATGTATGATACAGGGTGCTCGGGGCTGGTGCACTGGGATGACCCAGAAGGATGGGAGAGAGGTGGGAAGGGGGTTCAGGATGGGGAACACATGTACATTCATGGCAGATTCAAGTGAATGTATGGAAAACCAATACAGTATTGTAAAGTAAAATTAATTAATTAAAATAAAATAAAAGGAATAAAAAAGAAAACATAGTCTTTTCAAAACTTTTATTCATTTTTACTTTTAATTGAAGTATACTTGATTTACAATATTATATTAGTTTCGAGTGTATGGCATGGTGAATCAGTATTTTTTACAGATTATATTCCCTTTAACGTTATTAAAAAATAGCGGCTATAATTCTTTGTGTTGTATATCTTTATTGTTTATCTATTTGCTTCATAACATTTTGTATATTTTAATCCTTTGCTTCATAATATTTTCTATATTTTAATCCCATATGTAAGAGATAACCTATTTCCCCCTTCTTCTCTCTCTCCCCATGTATCCACTACTTTATTTTTTGTATCTGTGAGTCTGTCTAAAAGCATAGACTTTTCAATACATGATACTTGACATTTACATGCAAAAAAGAAGAAAAAAGAGCATAGTCACAGACATTGTATCTTTCACATGAATCAACTAAAAATAGATCATAGATAAAGATGTACAACTGCAAAAGTCTTAGAAGATAATATTGGAGGAAATCTAGGTGACCTTGGATTTGGTGATGGCATTTTAGATACAAAACTAAATACATGATTTATGAAAGAAAAGATAAGTTGAGCTCTTTTGAAATTAAAAACTTTTGCTGTGCAAAAGACATTTTTAAAAGTGTGCGATAAAACAGAACATAGAAAATGTGAAGTAGAAATCAAAATTAGATTTTTGTAAAATTTGTCAAATTAAATCTCTAGCCAGGTTGATCAAACAAAAAGAAATAACAAGAAATTGCCAATATCAGAATTCAAAGAGGAATTATTACTATAGTTCTTAATCATATCAAAGGGATGATAAACTGTTTTATTTCTGCAAATAAATTCAACTACTTAAGTCTAGTGGGAAAATTCCTCGAAAAACACAATATACCAAAATGAGTATAAGAAGAAATAAGAAACAAAATCAGAATAGACTTTTACATTTGATTTTTAAAAGACTTTATAATGTTAGTAGAATAATGTGCAAAAATTTTGAATCACTGTGTCCTACACCTGAAACTAATATAATGTTGTAAATCAAGTGTACTTCAATTTTAAAATAGAAGAAAAGAAAAAGAAAAGAGGTTTGTTGGAGGGTGGAGGGCTGTTCATTGGGGGTCAAAATGTGTGGGGTGAGTTGGTAAATGAGGGAAGGAAAGAAGGAAGCCTGAATTCCATAGTTTCACTGAAATTATGGGTGCAAAGCAAAACAAAGCAAAACTCAGTGAACAAAGAATGCTCAGAGTTGTAAGAAAGGTCAATCTCATGGAATAATTGTAAAGCTTACTAGCTAAAATTTTAATTCAGCTCAGTTCAGTTCAGTCACTCAGTCATGTCCAACTCTTTGCGACCCCATGGAATGCAGCATGCCAGTCTTCCCTGTCCATCACCAATTCCCACAGCTTGCTCGAACTCATGTCCATTGTCAAGTGGGTGATGCCATCCAACTATCTCATCCTCTGTCGTCCCCTTTTCCTCCTTCCTTCAATCTTTCCCAGAATCAGGGTCTTTTCAAATGAGTTAGTTCTTCACATCAGATGGCCAAAGTATTGGAGTTTCAGCTTCAGCATCAGTCCTTCCAATGAATATTCAGGACTGCTTTCCTTTAGGATGGACTGGTTGGATCTTCTTGCAGTCATAGTGACTCTCAAGAGTCTTCTCCAACACTACAGTTCAAGCATCAATTCTTTGGCGCTCAACTTTCTTTATGGTCCAACTCTCACATCCATACATAACCACTGAAAAAACCATAGTTTTGATTGACTGACATTTGTTGGCAAAGTACTGTCTCTGCTTTTTAATATGCTGTCTAAGTTGGTCATAGCATTTCTTCCAAGGAGCAAGCATCTTTTAATTTCATGGCTGCAGTCACCATCTGCAGTGATTTTAGAGACCAAGAAAAGAAAGTCGCTCACTGTTTCCATTGTTTCCCCATCTACGTTCCATAAAGTGATGGGACCAGATGCCATGATCTTCATTTTATGAATGTTGGGTTTCAAGCCAGATTTTTCACTCGCTTCTTTCATTTTCATCTAGAGGCTCTTTAATTCTTTTTTGCTTTCTGCCCTTATGGTGGTGTCATCTGCATGTCTGAGGTTATTGATTTTTCTCCTGGCAAACTTGAATCCAGCTTGTGCTTCATCCAACCTGGCATTTTGCGTTATATACTCTGCATATAAGTTACATAAACAGGGTGACAATATACAGCCTTGATGTACTCCTTTCCTAATTTGGAACCAGTCTGTTGTTCCATGTTCAGTTCTAACTGTTGCTCTTGACCTGCATACAGATTTCTCAGGAGGCAGGTCAGGTGGTCTGGCATTTCCATCCCCTAAAGAATGTCCACAATTTGTTGGACAAATTTGTTGCTTTGTCATAGTCAATGGAGCAGAAGTAGATGTTTTTTTCTGGAACTCTCTTGCTTTATCTATGAGCCAATGGGTGTTGGCAATTTGATCTCTGGTTCCTCTGCCTTTTCTAAATCCAGCTTAAACATGTAGAATTTCATGGTTTATGTACTGTGAAAGGCTGGCTTGGAGAATCTTGAGCATTACTTTGAAGCGTGTGAGATGAGTGAAATTGTGTGGTAGTTTGAACACTCTTTGGCATTGCTTTTCTTTGGAACTGGAATGAAAACTGACCTTTTGCAGTCCTGTGGCCACTGCTGAGTTTTCCAAACTTGCTGGCATATTGAGTGCAGCACTTTCACAGCATCATCTTTCAGGATTTGAAATAGCTCAACTGGAATTCCATCACCTCCACTAGCTTTGTTCGTAGTGATGCTTTCTAAGGCCCACTTAACTTCACATTCCAGGATGTCTGGCTCTAGGTGAGTGATCATACCATCATGATTATCTGGGTCATGAGGATCATTTCTGTATAGTTCTCCTGTGTATTCTTGCCACCTCGTCTTAATATCTTCTGCTCCTGTTAAGTCCATACATTTTCTGTCCTATATTGTGTTCATCTTTGCATGAAATGTTCCCTTGGTATCTCTAATTTTCTTTAAAAGATCTCTAGTCTTTCCCATTGAATTGTTTTCCTCTATTTCTTTGCACTGATCAGTGAGTAAGGCTTTCTTATCTCTCCTTGCTATTCTTTGGTATTCTGCATTCAGATGGATATATCTTTTCTTTTCCCCTTTGCCTTTAGCTTCTCTTCTTTTCTCAGCTATTTGTAAGCCCTCCTCAGACAATCATTTTGCCTTTTTTCATTTCCTTTTCTTGTGGATGGTCTCGATCACTGCCTCATGTACAATGTCAGGAACTTCTGTCCATAGTTCATCAGGCACTTGTCTATCAGATCTAATCTTTTGAATCTATTTGTCACTTCCACTGTATAATCATAAGGGATTTGATTCCGGTCATACCTGAGTGGTCTAGTGGTTCTCCTTACTTTTTTCAGTTTAACTCTGAATTTGGCAATAAGGAGTTCGTGATCTGAACCATAGTCAGCTTCTGGTCTTGTTTTTGCTGGCTGTATAGAGCTTCTCTATCTCAGGCTGCACGGAATATAATCAACCTGATTTCAGTGTTGACCATCTGGTGATGTCCATGTGTAGAGTCTCCTCTTGTGTTGTTGGAAGAGGGTGTTTGCTATGACCAGTGTGTTCTCTTGGCAAAACTCTGTTAGCCTTTGTCCTGCTTTATTTTGTGCTCCAAGATCAAATTTACCTGTTACTCCAGATAATTTAAAATTTTAATTAAAATGTTTTAAAAACATTTCCCATCAAACAAAGGACATCAACAGAAGCATTCCACTAAGATGCAGCTACCAACAAGGTTACATTATTACAAGAGGGGGCATATCAGCAAGTGAGGGAAGAGAGGAACTCCACTTTGAGTTTTCTTACATCACATTGCTTTGTCTATGGTTTCAGATGATGGCTCACAATCATCTCCATCTGGAGCATCCAGAGCATGATGTGGCGATAGCTGCCAGCTCCTTGGAATTGGACATGGGCATACCTCAATGTGGTCTCTTCTAACCGGCCCTTCACCAGTTCATTCCCACATAATGTCACCCTCACTCTGTAGCCTCAGTGAGCGCTCTTTGATCCGCATCTTCATTCAATGGACAAAGCTGACCAATAATCCCTTTAAATTCCTTTGACTTCACAGTATTATGGTGACTTAGGGTATCAAAACCACTGGCAGTAAATCACTACCACTTTGGCAATGGAGCAAAGGGGCCATCTTGAACATTTCAGCTGCAAAGATGCAACAGGGAGAGGAACCAAGGAACACAGTTGACCACCAGGGAGGCACAGAGATGTGGTGCTAGGCCAGTGTCCCAGCTTTGCAGCCATTTGAGCCACCAAGTGAAGCCTCAGTCTCCATGGAGCAGAGGCAAGTGACACCTTCTGTGCTCTGCTTGATGTACAAGCAGACATGTAAGATCATGAGCAAAACTTGTTTTTTGCCACTGTTTTGGAGTGATTTGTTATTTAGCAATAAATCATTGCATCACCTGAATAGACTCCTAGAAGTGAAATTGCTACACAATTGGTGGATGCATTTATAATTTTGATAGACAATATTGGATTGTCCACAATAAAAATTTTAACCAAACTAGTTATATCAACATTTTGTCAGTTTCCCCATATGCTTGTTAATGATTTTATTTGCCAATCCGATCAATGAAAAATTGTGTTCCTGTCTTTTTTATACACATTACTCAATATGAATGTAGTCAAATTATTTTTCATATGTTAAAGAACTGTGTCTTTTTAATTGGTATCTTGGGTTTCCCAGGTGGCTCTAGTGGTAAAGAACCCACCTGCCAATGCAAGAGACATAAGAGTCTCGGGTTGGATCCCTATGTTGGGAAGATCCCCTGGAGGAAGGCATGGCAACCCTCTCTAGCATTCTTGCCTGGAGAATTCTGTGGACAGAGGAGCCTGATGGGCTACAGTCCATAGGGTTGTAAGTAGTCAGGCATGACTGAAGTGACTTAACATGCAGATATTTGTTGGGGCTTCCCTGGTGGCTTAGATGGTAAAGAATCTGCCTGCCAATGTGGGAGACCCTGGTTTGGTCCCTGGGTTGGAAGGATCCCCTAGAGGAGGAAATGACAACCCACTCCAGTCCATATGATTAAAGTGTTGTATTTGTTACTCATGTTTAAATTCTGTTTCTAACTGGTTTGATATTGATTTGTAGAAGTTCTTTATGCAACCAAAAATGATTATTTTTCCTCCTCCTTTTGGATGTTTTTTTAAAATCATATATATGTGTTCACTGTTAGTATATTGTGGCTAGTATCTAGAAGAATGTTCAACAATCCCAATATGGCACCCCACCTTGTTTCTGACTTTTGTGACAGAATCTAAATGCTTCCACTTAAATAAAGTGCAGGCTTTGATGCTGAGGTGTAAATTTTTATTTTGGTAAAAAGGTAACCAATTATTAGATGCTGAATTTTTACTACATTACCTTCCAATAGGTACGGCCATGACTGGCTATGTTGCTCCATAGCTTTATAATACCTTAAATTATACAAAAATATTTCCTGATATATGGGCTTCCTGGGTGGCTAAGCAGTAAAGAATCCATCTGCCAGTGCAGGAGGCATTGATCCTGGGTTTGGAAGACCTGGGGAAGGAAATGGCAACTCACTCTGGTGTTCTTCCCTGGCATATCCTATGGACAGAGGAGCTGGGTGGGCTATGGTCCATGGGGTTGCAGAAGAGTTGGACATGCCTTAGAGACTAAACAAACATTTCCTGAGAGTCAATCTTCTTGGTATACTCTGGGCAAATCTGTACCATCCAAGTTTTTGCTGGGATTCTATTTGATAATAATAAATTGAGAATTTTTGCATTTCCTCAAGAATGATCTTATTCAGTTCTAAATCAAAGAAATTCTTTTCCTTTTGATTGTTCTGATTCTGGCTGAACCTGAAGAAGGTGCATCTCAGGATCCTTCTCCAGACGGGTCAGGAGGTAGAACAACTTTCTAGCAGACATGAACTTGAGAGAGGTGGGGCTGGGGCCTGAGGGGCAGGTGGTGTGCTGGGAGGGGCAGCCGGAGTCCCCCCTGTCAGAGATTCACCCACCGGGGTGGCCATCACTGGGCGTTTGGGTTGGGCCTCCCTTCACCGCAGCCTGACAGAAGGGAAGGGCCCCTGATGGTGCCGTGGGTCAAACGGGGTGACAGACCACAGCCACTGCCCCTTCACTGAGTGTCTGGAAGGATGTGTTCATGGGTGTGACAGACGACACTCCCCAGGCACTTGGTGGGTATCGTGCTGGCTCACTGTGAGACTCTCAGGACCATGGGGGCTGCAAAGCACTAGTGAACACACAGGATGCAATCAAGGGCCCTCCGGTCTGGGCTCTGTCTTCCCAAGGGGCTCCCTCCTTCCAAAAGCTGTTTCATCAGGGTCAGGGGCCTCACTTTCATGGGCTCAACTTGACATCTAACCTGGGGAGACAGAACTTAGGAATTTAGGAATGCTGGAAATCCGTCACTTTCCTGGATAAAGGAATTGATTGTCAATTTATTATGCATTTCAACACAACTATGTTTTTATTAGATGAACTTCAGTGGCCTGAGCCATTGGGAGAAACCCATAATATTAAGCTGCATAGGAAAGCCACAATCCCAGTGCTCACAAATAATTTACCCTTTTTGCAGCAGTTGGGGTTAAGTATTACTTTAAAATTCCTCTTCCATGCTCAATGTATTTGGCTTTTAAGTCCAAAGGCATGGCATGAGTGTCTCCAGGCTTGCCCAGATAGGAAAGCACTGTCTTCTTCCAGCTTTGCATTTAAGTAGACAGACATTGCCCTTCCCTGCTTCTGTGGAACTCCCAGTCATTCACTCATGTCACCTGCAGAAGCTGGAGGGAGCCCATATCTTCCAGTCAGAGTTGGTGGGTGGGTCAGCCTACCAAGGCAGAAAGGCAGGAGAAACACATCCCTGCCGGGGAGAGCTGAAAGATGGTGCCAGTCCTGTCCTCAAGAGGCTGAGGGCTCTGCACTGAGACACAGCAGTGTCTTCCCTGGGAACAGACTGGAAATCAGCTAGGACTTGGTTCTTGTCTATGTGCTGTGGTCCTGCGACCTACAAGGCCAGGAGAAGGGAATTCCCTTCAGGCTTTCCAGCCGCAGTCATTTCTAAAATCTGGATCTGGGGTCCTCAGTATTAGATGGGCATGAGACATCTACTCACAGCTGATGGTTCTGATATTCTCCTGGGTGGGGGTGTCCAGCCCAAACTTCAACGGTGAAGCGTAGGACTGTGACCCCAGTGTGAGTTGTGCTGTGGAGCTGGGGGTCTGGCTGAAGGGCCCCCACCCTCACAACACTCCTTGTTGGGAAAAGTGAAGGTAATGTAGCGTGTTCGATTATGGCAGGGAGAGGATGGACACAGAGGCTGTCTGCTTCCAACTTCACCCTCTTCCTGGGAAGGGTCTCCAACCAGAGGTGCTCGAGGAAGCTCAAGCTCCCAGTTCATGAGGGGATGCAGCAGATCAGCATGGAATGTCGACCAGGCAACTCTGCATCTTTCAGAGAGTTGTGTCCTTGCCCGTTAAGAGGGCAGACATGATGGCTTTTAAGGCCCAGCACCATGTGGGGCAGGACAGGCTCTGTGCTGGGGAGGAGAAGGCAAATAGAAACAGGGGAGGGCGTCAAGAAGCTGCTCTTGATTCACTTTTGAAAGAGGCCATCACCGGCAGCAAAGAGGCTCCATGGGAAGGAGCAGAGCAGGGCAGGGGTATCCAGGGGCCAGGTCTGCTCAGGAAATGGGCCCTAGACCTGGCTGCAGGACCTGCGCCCCCCGGAGGTCCAAGTGGACTTGGGCAGTGGAGGAACTCTTTCCAGGAAGGCTTGGACAAGGGAGGTCACATACCTGGCACTACACCCCGTGATGCCCACCCCCGTGATGCCCACCCTCCCACATGGAGAGCAGAGGAGACTTCCAGCCCCGCCTCTGCTCGACCTGCACCCCCGTCCCTTCTCCCCTGAGAGAGAGGAGAAAGCGAGGGGCATCTTGGCCTGTAGGCGGGTTCCCCAGCCAGGTGTTTGGGGGTGTAGAATGGAAGGAGGGAGGAAAGAAGAAAGGGAAGCTGCAAAGAAAGAAGCAGGAGACCACGTGAACGTCCTCGGGAGCAGCCTACCGGCCTGGGAGAGTCCTGCCCCTCAGGGTGTCATCTCATTCTCACCCAGAGGACCACTGAGAAAGCTGGGACAGGTCTTTAGCTAAAAGGGTCTCAAGTCAGAACAGAGACATATCGGAGTATGCTTAAGATAGCCTTTGTGCCAGGCCATTTACTAAGTAGGTGATCCATCTCCTGCTGAACTGAAACAGCAGTTATCATATGGTAAATTTTCATATTCCCTATGATTTCTGTGAGAATTTTTGCCTCTCTTCTTGTCTTCCATCTTCTCAACTCCTATATGAATAAAGTATTGACTTGATTCCTGTGGCTTTGATTGTAATGTGAACTCTCCCCTCCACCCCCGATTTCCTCCCCAGTCACCATTTTTGTATTTCTTTTGTTATTTTCAGGCATCATTTCTTCTGTGTGAAAATTAAAATTACTTGTTGAATTTTCTAAAAAGAACATTGTTGGTACTCCAGTTAGGGTTGTCTTATGTATATGTATTGAATTTGGGAGAATTGGAAGCAAGATAAGTCAGACAGAGAAGGACAAGTACTGTATAATATGTGGAATCTAAAAAGTCAAACCTGTTTAAAAAAGGAAGAGAATGGTGGTTACCAAGAAGTGGGGGCACAGGGGATAAGATTGATGGTGTTCCAGGCACAAACTTGTCACAAGCACTAAAAAACCATAGAGGTCTCAAGTACAGTATACTGAATGTAGACAATAATATTGTGGTATAAGTATGTGATGTGCTAAACATTGTTAAAACTGCAACCGTACTATGATACACCAGTCTACCAAAGTAACACTCAGCACACCTTAAATTTACACAATGTGAAAAAAACAAATTTAAAGTCACATTAAAAATCTGAAACACTAAGAAAAAAAATAACTGGGAGAAATCTGTAAATTCTTCAAGGATAAGTGAAATAAAGTCATTTTGTTTCTAAGTGAATAGACCCATTAGCTAAAGTCATTCGCATTTCCTTTAAGATAAGAAGATGAATATCTTTCACTTGGGTACTTTCTTTTTAACCCTGTTGGCTTAGTTGATCTCATCCTAGAAAATACAAGTATTGACCAAATGACAGGCACTGTCACTCACAAAACATCAAGTCGCTAAATGGCAAATGACAAGTCACTCAAAACATGTCATTCATTAAAAATTCTAAAGGAATTGCTTAAAATTTTATGGAATATGGGGTTTTCTCTCCTTTACTATTAAAAATCAGGGAGAATCCCCCCCATGACATTTCAGAAGGAAGGGGAATTGTTGCTTCACACCATCAATTCCTGAGCATCAGAGAACAGGGAAGGCATTGTCAGTTTATTCTGGAAATCCCATGGTCTGTGTACCAGAAAGAAAGAGGTTCTGTGGGTAGGGGGAAGAGAAAGGGTTGTCTTGGCCAAAGCTGTGAAAATAGTGACCTTTGGAATTCATTATTCTCAAAAAGAAAAATCCCTACACTGGAGCAAAGCATGAAAGAGAGAGATCTGGTGAGTCCAAAGTGACCAGTGAGTCCACAGGCTGCTTCCTCCTTGGTGGATGAAAGCAGTGGCTGAAAAATCTCAGGGAAGTTTTCCAGCTCTGAATTCTCCTGTAATAACTTTCATACACTCTGTAGAAAATTCAAAATACTGAGAGTTTTTAAACAACTATTGGAAGACACTGAGAGTGACCAAGTACAGGAAGAGGCTATGGAGAACTTGACACTTCACTCAGGGGCCACATGGTCATCACACGTATGTGGTTCCCCCCGAGAGCACGTCCCCATCCTGCTGATCCAGGGATGTCGCTCAAGCAGAATTTCACAGGGACGTGAGAGTAAGAGGATGGAGTTTGGGGCCAGCCAGAAAGATGTTGACGGAGAACTCCTACAGAGGGGCATTGGCGGAAGCATGAGCAATTCTGTATAAAAACTCCCTTCAAGTCTTTGGATGACCCAGGAACTGTGGTCTCTAAAGGGTCCAGGGGAAACGTTTTAGAAGGATGAATAAGCCGGCCAGAGATTTCAGCAGTTGCCCTCAGCAGCAAAAACAGAATTTTAGATTCTAGTCCACCAAGTATTCCACTGAAATACTAGTGGGAGTAAAGATCCCCTCAGGACTAAGGGACTTGCCCTGAAAAAGCAAAACTGGAACAGCCCCTTGGTAATGACATTAAGCCTTCCCAAGTTAAGTTCAAAGGCATCGACCAGTAATTTAAGTGCCTGCTGGAGCAAACCCAGGATCCTTCAGAAGAGCATAATAATATCCTGAGTCTCTGCAACATGCTACAGAGAATATCCTGTAAACTATTAAAAATTCTTGTTTTCTAACATGAAGGTAGAAAGTTATAAAACTTCCCTCTACACATGTTTATTTGCATCTCATTATGTTTTGTGTGTTCTCTTTTCACTATCACTCAGTTTAGGATAGTTTGCATATTCTTTGTGATATCTTTTTCACTCATGGATTATTAAGAAGAATGTATTTAATTTCCAAATATTTGAGTATTTTCTAGAAATTGCAGTATCCAGTATGGTAGACACTAGCCATACGTGGTTCTTGAGCATTTTCAAATATAGCTATACCTGGAAAACTGAACTTTTATTTCATGATAATTTGTTTTAATTTAAACACTGAGGCACTGTAAAATATTTTACTGTGAAACACAGTTCTGTTGTTTGGGTAGAAATGCACTTCACTCTGATGGTTGTATCACATATGATTGTTGTATTGCAATGTAAACCTTGGGAACATTTATCATTTCTAGTGTCAGAACATAAGCACATCATCACCAATTTAGTCGATGTCTGAAGACTGATTCCCTTTGAACAATCTTCCTAATGAGTGTTGTGGTACTTTTATGAATACTTTGTGTAGACAGCATGGGTGACAGTGATATAGAGCTACATTTAGTTGTTATTAAATTTAAATCCTGATGATTATTTTACGTATACTAGATTCAGATTAAGTTTTAGTTAAAAGTAAGCATGGAGAAAATTTAAGCTTCAAAATGAAGGCATGCTATTGGTGCAGAATGAATGGAGATGACAAAGCAGGTACTAAAACTGGAACAGGAGAGAGAAAAAGCCTGGAAGATGTTTTACAACATTCAGGATGAATGGTAATTGCAGTGGGCTGCAGTGCAGTGAAACCAAGAAAAAACAAACAAACAAAAAAAGGTGTTAGAGATCTTTTCAGTAAATACATACAGGGTTTGATAAAAGGGTCCCTCTTAGCCATCAAAAACAGACTTGACAAAACTAGTAATGGAAGCCAGAATTGAATGGTCAACAAAAAACCCTCTGGACGGCTTTTAACAGTCTCAGGAGTTGCAACTTGGGCCAGCTATAAAACAACTTGGATTATGGGGTGAAAAAAAAAAACCATTTTCAATTGGAGAGATAATGAAAAATATTTTTATGTTGGTTATGGAAAGTTTTCTTGCAAATGTTTAAGGAAAAACTAAAAATTCTAATGTATACAAAACATGAAAGACCTTCAACCAAGTAATTGCCCAGAGAAGAACTTTACAATAATATCAAAGATCAATGGACTTAAAGTTTTAAAAATTGCAAGTCTTTTTCTTTAGAGCCACATGAGAAGTGTGACTTTAGACATGATTGACATAACACTTTGAGTATGTCTTTATTTTTTAAAGCCTTTCTCCTCCTTATGCTAACAATGGATGGAAATGTGTGATTTTCCATTGACATAAAAATATTTTCAATGCACAGTGATCTTGCCTGATGGGTTTAGTATTTTCTGCATAACTGATACAGGAACTCCTATACGACTCTCCTCCATCCTGTTTTAAAAGTCAGAAAAAAGCAGAAAACTTGGAGGGAAATAGCTTATCCCCAGAGTAGTAATCTTTGAAGGTTTTCAAAGTATGTTGGTTTTGTCCTCCTTCCAACTCCATTTTATTCTTACAGCTCACAAAATGTAAGGGTCTTATTGTTGTTATCAGTTGTTCTTCTTAGGTTTTATTTTTCTTCTTTCCACAGATGAATGTCCTCTCTCTCCTTAGTTTGCTTCTCTGTGCAGTATTTGACTTGCTCAGTTCTTGCCTGATTGTGTCAATGAGCACTTGTTTTAGCTTTGACTAGTCGCCCAGCATTTCGCATGATGTACCCTGAGTATAAGTTAAATAAGCAGCCTTGACGTACTCCTTTCCCAATTTGGAACCAGTCTGTTGTTCCATGTCCAGTTCTAACTGTTGCTTCAAGATTGCTGGGAGAAATATCAATTATCTCAGATATGCAGATGACAACACCCTTAAGGTAGAAAGCAAATGAGAACTAAAGAGTCTTGATGAATGTGAAAGAGAAGAGTGAAAAAGTTGGCTTGAAACTCAACATTCAGAAAACTAAGATCACAGCATCTGATCCCATCACTTCAAGGCAAATAGATGGGGAAACAAACAATTTTTTTGGGGGCTCCAAAATTACTGCATATGGTGACTGCAGCCATGAAATTAAAAGTTGCTTGCTCCTTGGAAAAAAAGTTATGACCAACCTAGATAGCATATTCAAAAGCAGAGACATTACTTTGCCAACAAACGTCCATCTAATCAAAGCTATGGTTTTTCCAATAGTCATGTATGGATGTGAGAGTTGGACCATAAAGAAAGCTGAGAGTCAAAGAACTGATGCTTTTGAACTGTGGTGTTGGAGAAGCCTCTTGAGAGTCCCTTGGACTGCAAGGAGATCCAACCAGCCCGTCCTAAAGAAAATCAGTCCTGAATATTCATTGGAAGGACTGATCCTGAAGCTGAAGCTCCAACATTTTGGCCACTTGATATGAAGAGCTGACTCATTGGAAAATAGCCTGATGCTAGGTGAGATTTAAGGCAGGAGGGGAAAGGGATGACAGAAGATGAGATGGTTGGATGGCATCACTGACTCAATGGACATGAGTTTGAGCAAACTCTGGATGTTGGTGATGGACAGGGATGCCTGCTGTGCTGCAGTCCATGGGGTTGCAAAGAGCTGGGCATGACTGAGTGACTGAACAGGACTGAACTGGACTCTCTTCCATTTCCAGGAGAAGGGGGACTCCTAACTGTGGTTTCTGGTCCCTGTTTTATCTCCACTTCATCTTTACTAGGGAGTCCTAGCATATTGGTAACAATATGGTGTTTTGCTTTATTAGATTCAATTCTTTGTGTGTATACTTTTCCTTCAGAATTCTGGAGAGGAGAAGGGTCTTTGGCACCCTGGATCTAGCTAGTAATACTTGGAGCAGAGAAAATGTCTTGAAAAGTTTTGAAGCCACTATCTATTTCTTTGTCAAAAACAGGATAGTTGCTCCAGTGTAATCACTCTCAAATCACTGTTGAGGACCAGCCACATTGGCAATGCCAGGGAACAATTGGGAGTGCAAATTCTCAGGTCTACTCACTCAGTAACTTTGTAGGTTAACAAGTCTTCCAGGTGACTCTGATACAAGCTAACGCTTCACAAAATATGGGAAAATCTAAATATCAGATTCCAATATTTAAAGAAAATATTAATAGTTTTTTTCAAAATATGACAGCGTTGTCAACGAATGGATTATCCACATCCTATCACTTCTCCAATTTTCAGAAAAAGATTTAGTCACTAAACAATAACATTTTACACAGTAGAAATCCAGCTAATTAAAGTTGAGAACAGTCTCTCCTCTTATAGGGAAAAGTAGGCAGAAAGGCAGAGGAATAAAGCAATCACATATGGTCCTAAACTTTTCTCTCCATGTTCGGGAAATAGGAGGTATGTGCTCTCTGGAAAAAACTTTCAAACATGGATGTCACCTTATGTGATCCTTGTTTCAGGGATGGAAATACTTGCCTTTTCTATCTGCTTTGGTTCCTCCCCAGTACTTTATAGTATTTGTTCTTTGTAGTTTATTCCAAAATTTATCTGGAGGATATTTAGTATGTTACAAGACTCTGTTCTTTTTTGGAACCAGACTCGGGCACTGAGGTTCTATTTTCTTGACCTTTCCTTGGTTCATGTGTAGAATGAGCAAGAGTTTAGGACTGTAGGAAAGTCTGGTTGGGAATCATCAAGAGAATTCACCATACCATTGAGAATGAGGTCTCTCTAGAGTGAGAAGTGTACGGCAAATTCACCCCAGCTCATATGGCAGGTGCTGCTAGTCATCAGCTCATTAGCATTTGTCCCCTCCTCATTACTAACAAAATTACAATTTTGCTTATCACAGCAACGGACCCATGTGAAATACTGAATTGTACTGTGTTTCTTGTAGCTGGGGTAAGCATATGACCAAGAGGTGGTAGAAGAAGCCCTATGAGTTGGCTTTGCTTTTGCAATAGAAGTGCCATCCTGTCTTCCTTTTTGTGCCTGTTCTTTCTGACTGCAGGTCTGACCTGAGGCTGAAGCTGAAGCGACTATCTTGCCACTCTGGGGACAAAAGATACCATAACGGGTGGAAGAAAAAAATCAAGTTCTTTGGATAGTTAGATCAGCTCTGGAGTACCAGCCTTAAACTCCTTGTATCAAAATTGAACCCTTTGTTAAGCTACTTTGGTGAAGTTGTATTTCCTGCAACCACGTGAAATATCACCCTCTAGCTGATATTCAGGGCTGAATGAGAGCCACTGCCTGACCAGCCACAGAGAATGTAGACCATCTGGAGCTGTGGTCAAGTCAGTTGAGGAGCCCGTGAAAGGATACTACTGGATCAGAAATCAACTAACCTCGTGCCTTTACACCAGCTTGTGGACTTTCTTGTTGGGGATAGCAGGCCTTCAGAGGCTTGACAGACATGAGACATCACCCAGCAAGTAGGGGAGACAGAGGCTGAGGCTGTAGACCCCATACACACGTGCACGTGTGCATGCTCAGTTGTGTCTGATCTTTGTGACTCTGTGGACTGTAGCCCTCCATCCGTGGGATTTTCCAGGCAAGAATACTGGAGTGAGTTTCCATTTCCTTCTCCAAGGGATTTTCCCAACCCAGGGATCAAATCTGTGTCTCCTGCATTGACAGGCAGATTATTTCCCACTGGTACCACCTGGGAAGCCTGGAGAGCTCCATCTTTCTCCACAAACCAGTGTCCAGTAAAGGCATCCTATGTCCACGGGAGGAAATAAATACAATGGTTGCAGAAAGTGTCTGAGTCACCTACATGGAGACTGAACACTACCTAAAGGGGCTCTTTCTTTTTTTTTTCCTTCCGTAAGTCTTTACTGAATTTGTTACAGTATTGCTTTTCTTTTATTTTTTGGTTTTTTGGCTGCAAGGTATGTGGGATCTTTAGCTCCCCGGCTAAGGATCAAACTGGTACCACCTGCATTGGAAGGCAAAGTCTTATCAACTGGACCACCAGGGAAGTCCCTAATGGGGCTCTTTAACACATCAGATTGGACTGGCTTTTACATGAGAGCAGACATTTAATTCTGTGTTTTCTCTGGAAATAATGGATAAGACCTAGGAAAGATTATGAAATTTTAGACAACGTAAACATATACCTTTAATTTTTCCACAGAGGCCATTTCCAGTGGATTTGGGTTCCACAGGGAGTGACTGACTTATAGTCTCAGAGGACTCATTCCCATACACTTGTTCAAAACTGTAGGTCTGTAAAGGTAACTATACCTCAAGAGGAATTAAATATAAACAACATTTTCTCATCTCATTATCTTTTCTCACAAATCCTACATCAACAATACAAAGCTTAAGAAAAGTTCAGTTCAGTTCAGTTGCTCAGTCGTGTCCAACTCTTTGTGATCCCATGGAATGCAGCACGCCAGCCTTCGCTGTCCATCACCAACTCCTGAAGCTCGCTCAAACTCATCTTCATCGAGTTGGAGATGACATCCAACCATCTCATCCTCTGTCATCCCCTTCTCCTCCTGCCTTCAATCTTTCCACCATCAGGGTCTTTTCAAATGGGTCAATTCTTTGCATCAGGTGGCCAAAGTATTGGAGTGTCAGCTTCAGCATCAGTCCTTCCAATGAATATTGAGGACTGATTTCCTTTAGTACAGACTGGTTGGATCTCCTTGTAATCCAAGTGACTATCAAGAGTCTTCTCTGACACCACAGTACAAAAGCATCAATTCTTCAGTACTCAGCTTTCTTTATAGTCCAAATCTCATATTCACACACGACTACTGGAAAAACCATAGCTTTGACTAGATGGATGTTTGTTGGTAAAGTAATGTCTCTGCTTTTCAATACGCTGTCTAGGTTGGCCATAACTTTTCTTCCTAGGAGCAAGTATCTCTTAATTTCATGGCTGCAGTCACCATCTTCAGTGGTTTTGAAGCCCCCCAAAATAATGTCTGTCACTGTTTCCCAACCTATTTGCAATGAAGTGATGGGACTGGTTGCCATGATCTTAGTTTTTAGAAGGTTGGGTTTTAAGCCAACTTTTTCACTCTCCTCTTTCACTTTTCATCAAGAGGCTCTTTAGTTCTTCTTCATTTTCTGATCATAATGAGATAAAACCAGAAACTACTTCTGGGAAAATGTGCTTCCATCTGGAAACTGAAATGGCGCATTGTATTAAACAACTCTGGTTGAAAACAAAAATACAAACTGAGTCTTTAGAATGTTTTAAAGATCATAATAATGAAAACACTAAATATCAGAAGCTGTAGGCTTCATTGAAAGAAGTGACCAGAGTAAAATACATTGCACCAAAAACTTTTTCAATAAAAGGAAAAGAAAGAAAGGGCTTCCCTGCTGGCTCAGCTGGTAAAGAATCTGCCTGCAATGTTGAGAGACCTGGGTTCAATCCCTGGGTTTGGAAGATGCCCTGTAGAAGGGGAAGGCTATCCACTTCAGCATTCTGGCCTGGGGAATGCCATGGACTATACAGTCCCTGGGGTTGCAAAGGGTTGGATATGAGTGAGCTACTTTCACTTTCACTTTCAAAAGAAAGAAAATAAATTCTCACTTAAAAAAAAAAAAACTGGAAAAAGTGAAGTTAGGTAAATTAAAAGCAAGTACAAGTACAAAAGACCAAACTTTATGTATTAACATATAGGTGCCAACACCACCATTAAGACTGTGATGCTTCATGACCAAGAGGGATAGAAAACAAAGAGGTTGGTTGAATATTGGGAAATCTGTTAATGTCATTCACTCAATTATTTTCATGGATGATTTTTTTAAGTCTTTAATAAAATTCAATAGCCATTCATGATAAAATCGCCAAGAAAATGGTAATTGGGGGATATTTGCTTAATATGATTACACACTACATGCACACTCAAATACTTGTAATACCCTGCTGTAGTTCAGCTGCTATCTTACTTGCCTAATTGGGAAACACTCAGGGTGGGTGTGATCCCTGGGTCGGGAAGATCCTTTGGAGTAGGAAATGACAACCTACCCAAGTGTGCTTGCCTGGAAAATTCCACGGACAGAGGAGCCTGGTGGGCTGCAGTCCATAGTCAAGAGTCTGACTCAACTGAGCAGACGCGCATGCAGGCACAAATGAAGACATTTCCAGGAAGAAAGCAAGCGTTCCCATCCATTACTATTCAACGCTATAATGGAGGTTAGCAAACAAAGAGCAATCAATTAGGGGCGTAAGAATACATGGAGGCATGCATGGCCCTTTGGGGCTCCTGGGCTCAAGACCTTTGTGTCCCCTCTTTCTCTGATCAGAGGAAACAGCCTTCACTCAGCCTGCATGACCTTTCCTGAGCTCCAGTGGGCAGATTCAAGCGGTTGTTAATTAGGTTGTTAATTGGGAAACCAGAGAAATAGTCAAGAGGAGCCTTGGGGTAAGGTCTTGCTCTTGCTTCTCCATCAAAGGATACACACAATAAGCCTTTGCACTTGTTTACAGATACTGAAACCCCTCCTGGTGGCAAAAGTTAACAATTAACCATGGTATGAGGCCCACAGCATGTAGACGCTAGACCAGTTGGACCTGAAGGTCGATGATGCTGACTCCTGCTTACTTCACCACCAGCCCATCAGAATATTGTCCAAGAGCTGATCACTCCCTCTTTGCAATAAAACTTCTCACTGTCTTCCCCAAGTGGGGCTAGAGGGCTTTGAGGGCATGAGACCACTGTGTCCCTTTTCACTGTCAAAGCAATGAAACTCTCCTTTTCTACCCAAAACCCTGTCTCCAAGATTTGACTCAACATTGGTGTACAGAGAAGCTGAGCCTTCTGTGGTGACCCAAGGACAACAGAGCAGATAAAACCAAGGCGGGTCTTGGAATGCAGGAACAGAAAAACCAGACCTTTATCATCCTTCCCGCCCCCGTGTTGTAACTATTAATGGATTTGAGGTCCTCCTGAGCATTATAACCTGTCTCCTCTCCTACCCCATAGGGAGAAGGCAAATAGCACCCCACTCCAGTACTCTTGCCTGGAAAATCCCATGTATGGAGGAGCCTCGTAGGCTGCAGTCCATGGGGTCGCTAAGTCTGACATGACTGAGCGACTTCACTTTCACCTTTTGCTTTCATGCACTGGAGAAGGAAATGGCAAGTCACTCCAGTGTTCTTGCCTGGAGAATCCCAGGAATGGGGGAGCCTGGTGGGCTGCCGTCTATGGGGTCGCACAGAGTCGGACACGACTGAAGTGACTTGGCAATAACTTAGCAATTCCCCCCACCCAGTATACCTGACTTATCCAGTCAGCAAATGACCCACAAGACCCCTATCCTGCTCCTTGCACTCTGGGTATAAAAGCAGACTAAGGACTCCTGTTTAACATCAGTTCTTCCTTGAGCTGGCCCACAGTTCTAACAGCGTCTCCCACTCTAATAAACTTTATTTCCCTCTCATTCTGTCTCATGTCTGGAAATTATTTTCCACCCTGCGCCCAGACCACGGCACCTTCTGCATCATAAGCGAAGGAGAAGTGAGAAGCTGGGATACATCAGTAAGATGGAATACTACTCAGCAATAAAGGAGAACAAGCTCTTGGCACATACAACTTGAATGATTCCCCAAATCATTATGCTAAGTGAATGACGTTAGTCTCAAAAGGGACTTTGTTTTCCTTATTTCTAGATTCTCAAGTAAGGTATAAAGCCTACCAGCCACTGCAAACAACCAATCAATGTCAATAAATAGATGAACAGGCACAAACTTCCAAAACTCTTGAGATAAGAAAAAAAAGCTTCATTCTTCTTTTTGTATAAAGCACAGTTCATAGTATTAATCTGTCTGCCTTCTACCCTGGGAGGCAATGGGCAAACTGCTGTCAGGATATATCACACGGGCTTCTCTTCCCTGTGATGATCAACAGCACAACCAGTTTTCTTAGAAGAAATTTAATAATTGGAATTTGAGGATTTGGGAGGCAGTTCTTCCTAGGTTAATAGATCAGCTTTGCAAAATTTCCTAATTGTCTTATCTCGGGCAAGTTATTTAACCTTTCTATGTTTTGATATTCCCCTCTGTATTAGAAGGTAACCGATCATAAATAATTTCTGGAAAGTTGGGAGAATTAGAAAAGGCACTTAAAGTACTCAGGACAGTGTCAGGCACACAGCAAGCAGCTGGAAGTTGTTAGCTGTGATGATCACCAGTTCATTTTACAGAGGAGAGAGCAGAAATCCAGATGTGGTTAAGGACTTGCCAGAGGTTACAGTAAGAGTGACAGAACCAACCATGCTTGTGCAAGTCACAACTGCTTTAAGCCTCTGTCACTTGAGCTGCAAAATGAGGGGGTTGGACAACATCTTCTCTAGAGAGCTTCCAGTTCTACAGCTCTCGTTCTACTATCTGGCAGCCTAGGACTTAAAGAACTAATTTACCTGCCTGAATGGTCTAGTGGTTTCCCCTGCACTCTTCAATTTAAGCTTGAATTTGTCAATAAGGAGTTTGATCTCAGCCACAGTCAGCTCCTGGTCTTGTTTTTGCTGACTGTATAAAGCTTCTCCATCTTTGCTGCAAATAATATAATCAATCTGATTTCAGTATTGACCATCTGGTGATGTCCATGTTTAGAGTCTTCTCTTGTGTTGTTGGAAGAGGGTGTTTGCTATGACCAGTGTGTACTCTTGGGACAACTTTTTTATCCTTTGACCTGCTTCATTTTGTACTCCAAGGCCAAATTTGCCTGTTACTCCATGTATCTTTTGACTTCCTACATTTGCATTCCTGACCCCTATAATGAAAATGACATCTTTTTTGGGTGTTAATTCTAGAAGGTCTTGTAGATCTTCATAGAACCATTCAACTTCACCTTCTTCACTGTTACTGGTCAGAGCATAGACTTGGATTACTGTGATATTGAACGGTTTGCTAAGGAAACAGAGATCATTCTGTCATTTTTGAGATGGCGTCTAAGTACTGCATTTCAGACTCCTTTTCTGACTATGATGGCTACTCCATTTCTTCTAAGGAATTCTTGTCCACAGTAGTAGATATAATGGTCACATGAGTTAAATTCACCCATTCCAGGCCATTTTAATTCACTGATTCCTAAAATGTCAATGTTCACTGTTGCAATCTCCTGTTTGAACACTTCTAATTTGCCTTGATTCATGGATCTAACGTTCTATATTCTTATACAATATTGCACTTTACAGCTTCGGACTTTACTTCCATCACTAGTCACATCCACAATTGGGTGTTTTTGTTTTGGAGGTGATGGGATTTTGGTTGAGCTATTTCAACTCCTAAAAGATAATGCTTTGAAAGTGCTTCACTCAATATGTCTGCAAATTTTGAAAACTCAGCAGTGGCCACAGGACAAGAAAGGTCAATTTTCATCCCAATCCCAAAGAAAGGCAATGTCAAAGAATGTTCAAAGTACTGCACAATTGCACTCATCTCACACATTAGTAAAGTAATGCTCCAAATCCTCCAAGTGAGACTACAACGGTATGTGAACTGTGAATTCCAGATGTTCGAGCTGGTTTTAGAAAAGGCAGTGGAAGCAGAAATCAGATTGCGAGCATCCATCAGATCATCAAAAAAGCAAGAGGGTTCCAGAAAAACATCTACTTCTACCCTATTGACTACACCAAAGCCTTTGACTATGCGGATCACAACAAACTGTGGAAAATACTTCAAGAAATGGGAATACCAGACCACCTGACCTGCCTCTTGAGAAATCTGTATGCAGGTCAGGAAGGAACACTTAGAACTGGACATGGAACAACAGACTGGTTCTAAATAGGAAAGGGAGTACGTCAATGCTGTATACTGTCACCCTGCTTATTTAACTTATATGCAGAGTAAATCATGAAAAATTCTGGCCTGGATGAAGCACAAGCTGGAGTCAAGATTGCAGGGAGAAATATCAATAACCTCAGATATCCAGATGACACCACCCTTATAGCCCAAAATGAAGAACTAAAGAGCCTCATGATGAAAGTGAAAGAGGAGAGTGAAAAAGTTGGCCTAAAACATAACACTCAGGAAACTAAGATCATGGTATCCAGTCCCATCACTTCATGGCAAATAGATGGGGAAACAATGGAAACTGTGACAGACTTTATTTTGGGGCTCCAAAATCACTGCAGATGGTGACTGCAGCCATAAAATTAAGAGATGCTTGCTCCTTGGAAGAAAAGCTATGACCAACCTGGACAGCATAGTAGAAAGCAGAGACATTACTTTGCTGCAAAGGTTCATCTAGTGAAAGTTTTGGTTTTTCGAATAGTCATGTATGGATGTGAGAGTTGGACTGTAAAGAAAGCTGAGCACTGAACAATTGATGTTTTTGAACTGTGGCGTTGGAAAAGACTTTTGAGAGTCTCTTGGACTGCAAGGAGATCCGACCAGTCCATCCTAAAGGAAATACAGTCCTGAATATTTATTGGAAGCCCTAACACTGGAGCTGAAACTCCAATACTCTAGCTACCTGATGTGAAGAACTGACTCATTGGAAAAGACCCTGTTATAGGGAAAGATTCAGGCAGGAGAAGAAGATGACAGAGGATGAGATGGTTGGATGGCATCACCAACTGGATGGACATGAGTTTGAGCGAACTTGAGAGGTTGGTGATGCACGGGGAAGCCTGACATGCTGCAGTCCATGGGATCGCAAAGAGTTGGATATGACTGAGCAACTGAACTGAACTGACCAGGCTGAATGCTTTCTTTATAGTCTGGAAATGAGTTACTACACAGCATCAGTAAATTGGTTTAAAAAAAAAAAAGGCAAGAAAAAAAAAAAAAGAAAAACCAGACACCAGAGAGGGAGACTCTTATGCAGCATCAATAATATACATATATTATATATCTATATATATTTATTGATATATGTGTGCTTGTGTATATTGGAGAGGGCATGGCCACCCACATCAGTATTCTTGCCAGGAGAATCTTCATGGACAGAGGAGCCTGGTGGGCTATAGTCCATAGGGTCCCAAAGAGTTAGACATGACTGAGCGACTAAGCATATATATGTATGTGTGTGTGTGTGTGTGTGTGTGTGTGTGTGTGTGTGTAGTTGTTCAGTCACTCAGTCATGTCCGACCCTTTGCCACCCCATGGACTGCAGCACGCCATGCTTCCCTGTCCTTCACCTTCTCCTAGAGCTTGCTTAAACTCATGTCCATTGAGTGAGTGATGCCATCCAAACATCTCATCCTTTTTTTGTTCCCTTCTCCTCCTGCCTTCAATATTTCCCAGCATCAGGCTCTTTTCTAATGAGTCAGTTCTTCACAACAGGTAGCCAAAGTATTGGACCTTCAGCTTCAGCATCAGTTCTTCCAAAGTATATTCAAGCTGTTTTCCTTTAGGTTTGGCTGATGTGATCTCTGTGTAGCCCATGGGTCTCTCAAGAGTCTTCTCCAACACCACTGTTAAAAAGCATCAATTCTTTGGTGATTAGTCTTCTTTATAGTCCAACTCTCACATCCATATATGACCACTGGAAAACTCATAGCTTTCTCTATACAGACTTTTGCTGGCAAAGTCATATCTTTGCTGTTTAATACACTATCTAGATTTGTCATACCTTTCCGTCCATGGAGCAAGCATCTTCTAATTTCATGGCTGCAGTCATCATCCACAGTAATTTTGGAGCCCAAGAAAAGAAAATCTGTCACTGTTTCTACCTTTTCCCTTTCTACTTGCGATAAAATGATGGAACCAGATGCCACGATCTTTGTATTTTGAATGTTGAGTTTTAAGCCAGGTTTTTCACTCTCCTCTTTTACTCTCATCAAGAGGCTCTTTAGTTCCTGTTCAATTTCTGGCAAAAGGGTGGCATCATCTGTGTATCTGAGGTGATTTATATTTTCCTGGCCATCTTGATTCCAGCTTGTGCTTCATCCAGCCCAGCATTTCTCATGATGTTCTCTGCATATAAGTTAAGTAAACAGGGTGACAATATACAGCCTTGTCGTACTTGTTTCCCAATTTTGAACCAGTCTGTTGTTCCATGCAGTGTTCTAACTTCTGCTTCTTGTCCCACAAACAGATTTCTCAGGAGACAGGTGACGATGTCTGGTATTCCCATCTCTTGAAGATCACAGTTTGTTGTGATCCAAACAGTCAAAGGCTTTACCATAGTCAATGAAGCAGAATTAGATGTTTTTCTTGAATTCTCTTGCTTTCTCTATCACCCATCGGATGTTGGCAATTCGATATCTTGTTCCTCTGCTTTTTGTAAACCCAGCATGAAAAATTGAAAATATTATTATATATATATTATATATGAGTATATATATATTATATAATTATGTGTAACCTCAGTTACAGTACATAATGGATGAATCCAAGGAGAATGTAGACTTTGACTGACAGAGGGGTTGAGAATATTGCTCAAACCTTCTGACAGAAAAAGGGGAGGGGAGATGTCTGGAGGGTGGACCAAGTCTACACCAAAATCATCTTGAACTTTTATAAAAAACTGAAATTCATCCCTGTGTTCTTAGAAAGAGTAGTGGTGCTTTCCAAGAAAAGAAATAAAACATTCCAATTTTCACAAATATGAGAGAACAGAAAAATTTTGTTAAAATAACAGTAAGCAAACAATTCATCTTCATGGGGCAGCTGTTAGTTTCACAGGAAAAGGAGAGAGAGAACTGGTTATTCAGCAAACTGGTTGTTGTTGGTCACAGATTTCCTACAGATACATCTGAATACAGCAAGCATTATTCTCCTATCTCTTGAATATCTTTTAGGACTTTTGGCATTTCAGGTAGTTGAGTTCTGAAAGATCTGTTTGCCAGGGAACTCTGTTGATAATGGTCAGTTGATAAGAAACAATTTGAGGCCTTCAGTAAAATTATAAGTGAACAAATTTCCATTCATCTAGAAAGATTTCTATCAGTATCTCCTTCTGTAAATTTAACTAATGGAAAGAATTGATCTTTCTAATAAACTATAAGGGTAAGATGATCAGTGCCATCTAGAAAAAATAAGTAAGAAAAAGCTATAGGGGAAGATCACCTGCCAATCTAGAAAGAATCTAGAGGAGAAATCTTTTCTAGGGATAAATAGAGAAAGCTTGGGGTCATCTTCTTTGATCTCCTGCATTCCCTGTCTTAGTGTCTCTGAGAAAGAATTCACAAATTAGGGAAAATCAATACTTTCTGCTTTGGAGTTTCACAAGTTGAGAATTTATCCCTTCCCTATTAAATCAATCAAACATATACCAATTATCAACAGTGAACTTTACTCTCCTTAGCCCTGAGAGTCTCAGAGGAAAAGGAAAATGCTCTGAATTACATGAGGCAGGACCACCCCAAAATATGCAGGAAATATTGACAGATCTTCAGGAGGTTTAATCCTTAAACAGAGAGGAAAAAAACCGTAACATATTAAAGATGATTTCAAGTATCTTACTCTGACTCAAAACATCATCTCTGGCTGATTGCTGCCTTGAAACCCAGTGAGCCTCCCTTTCTGCCAATTGCCTTTCCATTTCCACCTTCCACTCTTGCTGTTCTAGTTCATCCTTCGGCTTTCTAATTTCCTCTTCGAACTTCTGTATTATATGAGCTTTCTCTCTCTCCAGCTCTGCTCTGAAAATTTCTTGTAACACTTGGGTTTCTTTCTGAATCTCCTCCTCGATCTTCTGATACAGGCTATTCGTGTAGTATCTCCCCTTGCACTTGTTCACCACATCCTGGACCAGGGCCAGCAGCTGCTCCCTCTGGTCCTCCTGCTCAGCTCCTGTGGCCTTGTTGTTGAAAACACAGTAGCGACCTCTGAACTTGCGAATCAGCTCTTGGATGGCGGTAGGAGCTTGCTTTAAGTAATCACGGAAATCCATGCCATCTAAGTCATCTTTCCGGGTGAATAAGAGAATCATGTGTTCCCTAGCTCTCTCTCCAAACATCGCCAGGATCTTCTCTGTGGCTTTCTGGCCTTCGGGTGTGTAACGGCCCAGTGGGATGACCAGGAGCAGAGCATGAGGCCCTGGGGAGGTCAGCACCATGCAGCAGGTAATCTCCTTGAGAGTCTCAGCATCTGAGACCTCCGTGTCAAAGAGGCCAGGTGTGTCCACGACGACAACTTCTCTCCCCTTCCAGGTGCTGCTTCCTTTCTTACAGTGCTTGGTGATGGATACAGCTGAAAAGCTAGATGGAAACACTTTCTCTCTGAGGATGCTGTTTCCTGCTGCGCTTTTTCCTGCCCCAGTCTTACCCACTAAGATAAGTCTCAGCTGGGACTCTTCAGGGTTTGCAAGACCTGGAACATCAGGAAACAGAAGACCCAGTGTTAGAATGAACTTCAACTCTCTCCCCTGCAAGGCTCCTGCCCCCGAATAAATATTCAACCCTGAATATTCATTGGAAGGACTGATGCTGAAGCTGAAGCTCCAATACTTTGGCCACCTGATGCAAAGAGCAGACTCAATGGAAAAGATTCTGATGCTGGGAAAGGTTGAAGGCAAAAGGAGAAAGGGGTAGCAGAGGATAAAATGGCTAGACAGCATCACCAAATCAATGGACATGAATTTGCACAAACTCCAGGAGAGAGTGGAGGACAGAGGAACCTGGCAAGCTGCAGTCCATGGGCATGACTTAGCAACTGAACAGGAATAACAACAGATATTCTTTAGGATCCCTTTCAGCTTCTTACTCTGACCTTGTGGACGCAAACAGCTCATAGAGGAGGAAACAATGTGGTTAAGAAGAGGACTCTGAGTTGCTACCAGTAGCTGTTCTTCATAAGATAGCAGATAACACAAAGTTGATTATACATATTCTACTTCCTAGGAAAGTTGAAAGTTAATATCAGAGCAGTAGAGCACAGCAATTGAAACCTGAATTTAAACACCAAATCATCTACCAGCTCTTTTTGTGCTGGTAGTCCACAAGTCTCTGCATATCTCTGCAATGTGTCTATAAAGTCAAAGTCTTCTGGATTTGTCAGGCATAGACCCAGGACCAGAGGGAAGGCAATTGACAATCACAAGTGAAAGCCTGTTTTTCCAAGAAGGCAGACCTTGCCAGCTGGCCCTTGAACTTAAGAATCTGATTCCTGCATGAGGAATCCTATGTTATATCTACCCCTTTCTGCTTTGAGACAATGCCTACATTATCCCATGTACAACAGCATAGACACTGTTACCAACTCCAGGTTATTTTCAGAGCCATCACCATTCACCCAGGTCCTCAGACTGGAAAGCTAGGAGTCACCCTTGACTCCCCTCTTTCCCCCCACTTTCCAGACCCAGCCTATCAGCATGTTCTCTTGGCTCCAAATCTGTTCGCCTGTCTCTGTTTTGAAGACCATCATTCCAGTCCAGATTCCATTACTACCCCTGCCTCAGTAGTCTCCTAACAGGTGTCTCCACTTCTGCTTTGTCCCTTTCAGTCTATTCTGTGATGTGGGCTAACCGTGAAAAAATTTCAGTCGAAGAGAAGAGGGAACTTGCAGAAATCCATCCTGTGATGTCCACAAAATCTGTAGATAACCCCCGTCTCCCACACACTTTCTGGTCAAGTTTTTAATGATCCCTGAATCCATAAGGCAGAGTTTCCTTCATTTGAGAACCAAAATCCTGGGATGAAAGAAGTAAATTTCCTGACACTGAGAATACTAGATATGTGATGGTCAAGATTATCTAAGAGCTTCCCAGATTGCCGGGAGCCACCACGGGAGATCCCACCCATGACAAGGTCATGTGGAAGAGAACTGTTAAGCAAGGCTTCAGAACTCAACGGGCTCGCTAGGCTTTCTCGAGCATCTACCCCCCAAACCAGAATCTGTCTGTTTTACTATTTCATGACTTTCACCAACTCCTCTGACATTAACACGGGGCTATTCCTGACCACCTTTCTCTGGAAAAAATTAACTTAGGGCTACAGCTAATAAGTCTCCTGGACATGAGAAAAATATTTCCAATCAAAACCCCTCTGTTAGCATTTTAGCTTGCTTGACGGATATATCCAGACTCTTACAGCTACACATGTGATTATTTATATCTTCCCAACTGTGAGAGGCACAGAAAGCCTAAAACATAGAGCCTTTCAAAGAGTTAAAAGTTATTAGAGTAGTGCTAATGTAGGATTTCATTATTGGGCTGATGCTTGTTGCTAAGTTCCCGTATCTTTTATCCACTGTGCACCTGGGAGTGCATTAGTTAACATAGTTGGAAAGTAAGAAAAACAAATGTAGCCTTGAAATTAACCATATCAGACTTTTGAGCTAATTGGTTCTTTCTTGTAACTCACTGCACCTTTGCTTCGTGAGAACGTAACTCTGTTTAATACTGTTTGAGGCTGATGTAGATTAGAAATATAAAAAAAAAAAACATTTCAAGGAAAAATAAGTTTTCTGGTTGAGAAACCTTAATCAAAAGAGGGTCATAAAATGTTCACAGGCCTCCAAGGCCAGAAGATAATGTACACAATATTGTTTATGGGAAAGGTTTGCAGAAAAATCCTGGTTTTGATAAAGCCAAAACAGATGTAATGTTTGGGCTGACTCTGTATGACTTTGCATCTTTCATTTCCCTCTATGTACAAGTAAAGGTATAAAAGACCCTTTTGAAAATAAAAACAATGGGCCTCTCTTGAAGAAGCTTGGTCACCTCGTGTGTTTCTTTTTTCTCTCTTATTTTCTTTTTTCAGGCTGATCCCTTGGAGCATAGAGGCTCCCTGCGTTCACTTATCTGCCCGGGTTTTTAAGACCTGAACGGGAAGATGTTCTGTGTCTTCACTCCCTTGGGAGACCAGGAGGGCACCTGTGGCCTCCATGAACAGGGCAAACTTCTTGTCTCGAAGTTTTATTGGCTTTCTATGTAAACCAAGGAATATCAGTCTCTGTCTCTCCTCTATTTTCTTATCTACAATATTCTTTCTTTATCTCTCTCTAAATCAATCGCCGACACCATTTTTCCTTCAGATTCCCCTGGATCCTGTGGGCGCTGGACCCCGGCACCAGATGATGCTAGTGGTAAAGAACCCACCTACCAATACAGGAGACATGGGAGATGCTGGTTTGGTCCCAGGGTTGGGAAGATCCCCTGGAGGAGGGCATGGTTACCCACTCCAGTATTCTTGCCTGGAGAATCCCATCAACAGAGGAGGCTAGTGGGCTATGGTCCATAGCGTTGCAACGAGTCAGCCATGACTGAAATGACAGTGTGCATGCATGCAAGATTATGTAAAAAAATGGGGGTGGGAGCTCATACTACTCTTTAGTTAGCATCACAAGATCCCAAGGCATTGGTTGGCCTTAGAGAGAGGGTGGAGGAAAATCGTGGCCCAGCAGTAAAAAGGCACCAAGGCCAGTGCCAACACTGCAACCATTGGCCAATGCTGATAACGAATGGAGGGCAACCTCTGAAGATGGCAGCCATAGACATGAAAGAGTCCATCTCTGCACTCGTGCCTCTTGGGAAGGTGGATTCTCAGCTCCTCTCATCAAGATGCTGGGTCTGTTTCTCCAACCCTTCAGTCTGACTGGGCCATGTGACTTGCTTTGGATCATAGGATCATGAAAACTTGGTTAAGCAGAGAATCCAATAGAGAGAAAGAGAATCCTTCTCTTTCTGATTTTTGGAACCCTACACCTGCCCTGGACTAGTCTACTTGATGAGGGACACAAGGCCCTGTTACCCTGTCTGCCTGGTGGACCCAGAGCTTGCTGACCATCAGGCATGTCTGTGAGGCTATCCAAGATTATTGTGTTACATCCTGAACCACCAGCTGAGCACCCACAAGAGTCAATCTGTCCAAGATTAGCCACGTTGGTCCAGACCCAAGCACTGCCCAAGTGAATGACCCTCAAAATTAAGAGCCATCTAAGTGGTTGCTGTTTTAGGTTCCTAAATTATGGGGTGATTTGATGATAGAATCATATTGCTAATGATATGAATGATAGACTCTATTGTAGGATAAAGGGGTAGAGGGAGGGTTGTATGAGAAACGGAGTGATCAGTCTGTTGAGTGTGTTGCTTAGAGTGAGGCCACTGGGAGCAGGGAAATTAGGGGCCTGAATGAGGCATTGATCACCCCCACGTTTCTCCTTCCCAATCCTCTTGGGCTGAAGAGAGGGGCAGAGAAACCACCTGGGAGGCCATAGCCCCTGATCCATGTGCCCACAAGGTAGGAAGTAGCAAAGAAGAAACCTCATCAAGCCCGGGAGCAGTCAGGGTATTAGAACTCTTCTGCTCGCTGTTAAGCTACATCACAAGGAGGATGCAGAGAGGGTGGAGAGAATGAGAGAGCAGAGCAAATGAAGGGAAATTGAGAAATGTGGTTGAAAATGTTTTGCTCTTGTACATATTGGCTGGATGACAGGGCAGGAGAGTCCCAGCCCTCTCTCAAAGCCTGGCTGCCCTCCCCAAGCAGCCTCTCACCATGGCTGGTCCTGAGTTCGCTGAGGTACTGGGTGGCCATTGTGGTTTGGATTCCTGGGAATAGAGAGACAGAACTATGTTATTACAGGGACATGCAGAACAAACCAGAAACATCAACCTCCTGTAAACAACACTTTCCCTTTCTTCATAAACTTGCTACTCGATCTCTCCTCTATTTCTCAATACTTATTCCTGCTCTCAGTCTCATTTTCAGACTGTCATTTTTCTTTACATAAATGTAAGTGCTTCAGGTGCTTCCTTGGCACTGGTTCTGGGTGCCCTTTTCTCCTCTATTCAGTGAATTTGCTCTGAGTGCCACTTATGTGTAGTCTGCAGCCTGGACCCTTCCCAGAATTCCAACCATTTCTATCCCATTCCAATTCTCCATTTGGCAATTCTGTGGGCATCTCAAACCGATTTGGACAAAATGAAACCCTGACCTCCATCTCCAGCCTTGTTCGCATTTCAGTAAATGACATCATGAAACAGTCATGCAGAATCTTGGAGTCATCTCTAAAACACTTCTTTCCTCACTTACTCACAGTTCATCACCAAATCCTATAGATTTTTGTTTCCCAAATGAAAAATTATCCTTTTCTCCCCATCTCCATGTGAATCCAATGCTATCATTTGATTGCAATGTAGTAGCCTCCCAGATGATACTGTATCTTCAATCCCTCCTCTACTCAATAGTCAGATGCCTTTTTAAAATTTATAACCAAAGGATAATTGCTTTACAGCATTGTGTTGGTTTCTACCAAACATCAACACGAATCAGTCATAGCTTTACCCATATTCACTCCCACTTGAACATCCCTCCCATCTCCCTCTGCATCCCATCCCTCTAGGTTGTTACTGAGCCCTGGTTTGAGGTCCCTGAGTCACACAGCAAATTCCCATTGGCTACCTATTTTACATATGGTAATGTATATTTCAATGTTATTCTCTCTGTACATAGTCAGATGCCTTTTTGATATTTGTTTTATTCTCATTTAGATTTTCTAATGAATTGCTTTTGTTTTTTATTTTTAAAATAGTTGAAAGCCCTAGGAATGGTCCTGAAAGCCTTGCACAATCAGTTTCTCTTTTTCTCTCTCAAAAAGTTTTCATCATACTGGCCTCCTCAGTGTTCCCTGAATCCTCTAAAGTTCCCCCAGCTCCTAGACCTTTGAGGAGCACTTCCCCCTCCCTGGAGCACTCCCACCCCCACCCAATGGCCAGCTGGTTCCTGCTCAGCCCTGAGGCCTCAGTGTTTTGTTATTTCTCCAGAGGGGTCTCTCTACCCACATCATCAACCAACAAGAGAGGTTTGGTGTGGAGTTTGTTCTAACCACATCCAAGAGTTTCTATAGAATACATACCAAGACAGGAAGTTGTTTGATTTTTTTTTTACTGTCTCCTTGTAGACTGCTAGCTTTAGTGATGGTGAACCTTCTGTGTCTTGCATATGCCCTTATGCCCTAGGAAAAAAGCACAGTATTCAACAAAGCATGGATCTCAAAAAATATTTTTTCAATAAATGAATTGATTAAGAAAACCCCACTGTTTCTTGCCTTCTCTGTGATTAAGCTTTATATCTCACTTGCATCTGGCTTGAAAAAAACTTATCTTTTCCTTATTAACAATACATTGCTCTTGAAACATGGAATTACATTTCAGATGTTTTCTTTCATCACTACCTACTAAGGTTGGGCAATGGAGAAAGCCATTTGAAGAATTGTTAGCGGAGCAGATTTTAACTAGAACAGGCTGAAAATGCTATTTGGTAAAGACAGAGTCATCTGATAGGAATGCATCAAATACAAATGTGAAACAATTTCTTTTGAAAGTTGATTAGGAATAAGAGTAGGAAACAGCTTCTTATACACTGGGAGGTGAAATCACAGAATTTTAAAGAATAAGCTTTGTTCAAAAAGTTGATGTTGGTTGTGGGAGTTAGGAGAAGGAGTAAGATACCAGAAATAGTAGCACACAAGTTTGGGTTATTTCTGAAAGTCTACAGTCCAGTCTGTGGACTCTGTCTTCAGCATTCTTAAATGCTGTTCTGTTTATCCAAATTCAGATATAAAACCAGAGGACTGACCTTCTCTACACACTGACACTGGATGGCTGAATTCTCCTCCTACTGTAAGGAACAAGCATCAGTTGGTCCCCTGCTTCTCCTGAATGGTAGACAGTAACATGGGTTGGCGTCTCCCTCCTCCTGTCTTCTAACAACTTCCTATCAAGACCGGCTCGACAAGTAGGGTTTCCGAAAGTGCAATATGTGAAAGAATGAGAAACGAAACGCAAGAATTCAGAGAAAAAATAGGATCAAGGGACCGATACGGCTCCAAGGTGAAGGTGCCGAAACTGAATCCAAGCCAGCTTTAATATACTTTCAGCCGGGAATGAAAGAATATGTGGGGAGTTAAACTGTAACCATGTGGGCTTCAGGGCCAAAGAACAAAATGATCATTAACTGTGGAGTAGTTAGGAAACCGTAATCAATAACAAATCAGTAACTAAGACTAATATTCTTATCTATAGATTTTCCAACAGACAGGTAAAACATATGACTCTGAGACGCCAGTTGGGAAACAGTCTGGGGTCTGTTTTCTGACCCAGGGATCATATGTTGTTTTCAAGATTATGAACTGTGCCCTCTGGACTTGTTCCAAGAGTTTCATGCCTTATAGCATCCAGTTTATCAATAATTATCAATTTCTTTTGCAGCCCTGGCTGGGGCCTGCTTTGTTTTTACTCTTCCTGTCTCGTACATCATCTCGCCCTTTTTGATTTTGCACATGACGAGAAATGGCGAGAAATGCTAGTTGCTGTTGTTGGCTTTGCTGTCTCTTGATTGTTCTTCTCCAGACTAGACAGAAACGCAAACACATAATTAATATCACTCCCATAACCAGAACAATTCAGCATCCAAATGTCTTGATCTGTTTTAAGGGATTAAGAGAAGGAAGATTATCAGCAACAGTATCAAGAAAATCTGATCCAGAAATTACATTAAGGTGTTTATTGAAAGCTTTTAGTATATCTTGTTGTAGATCTTGAATATCTACAGAAATATTGCTGCTAAGTCACGTGAGTTGTGTCCGACTCTGTGTGACCCCATAGATGGAAGTCCACCAGGCTCCTCTGTCCCTGGGACTCTCCAGGCAAGAACACTGGAGTGGGTTGCCATTTCCTTCTCCAGTGCATGAAAGTGAAAAGTGAAAGTGAAGTCGCTCAGTTGTGTCTGACTCTTAGCGACCCCATGGCAGCCTACCAGGCTCCTCCATCCATGGGATTTTCCAGGCAAGAGTACTGGAGTGGGGTGACATTGCCTTCTCCACAGAAATATTACCTTGGTTCAATAGGCCTTGTTTAACTTTATCCCAATTGAACTGTGCCTTATCATATTTGAAAGCCGTTACACAAAAGGAAAGATAGACCCAATCACATCTTGGTCTCACCTGTTTTTGTAAACTGACTAATTGATCTCCTAATAAAATAACAGATTGTTGAAGGTCAGCCACTTCGGAGGCCAACTTTCCATCAATTTTTTGTTGAGTGGTCCAATGGACATAGGCATCTTTATGCCATTCTTGTACAAAATGAACTGTTTGTGTAGATTTATGAAGAGCCACTCTGGCTATGGCTGCCATAGTGGTAATAGGGATCATGCCTAAGATGGCAGCAATGAGCAATCCCAAAACACATTAACACATTTAAGATTTTTCAGTATTTCTTCAATAACATATAATGTAGGGCTTTCCTGCCAAGGTTGTTGTAAATCAACTGGAACCCATTCAACTGGAATCATTCTTGTTTTAAGAATGTAAATACATTACCAACTTTCACCAAAAAGAATGGTATTATTTACACATGTATAAAATGAACAGTTAATACATGTTATTAATCCCAAATTGGGATCATATTTTGATGGTCCGATCATGAAAACAAAAGGAATTCTTATATAAGTCTGAATAGTGTGGGTAGAATTTTTTGTAAAATGAAAGGTAGCTTTAGGGGAGTGGATTGCCATTTCCTTCTCCAGGGGATCTTCCCAACCCAGGGATTGAACCCCCGTCTCCCACTTTGTAGACAGATACTTTACCGTCTGAGCCACCAGGGAAGTCCATTACTAATCCCAAATTGGGATCATAATTTGCTGGTTCGATCATGAAAATAAAAGGAATTCTTACACAAGTCTGAATAATGTGGATAGAGTTTTTTTGTAAAATTAAAAGTAGCTTTTGGATCATTTAAAATATATTCAGTATATTGTCCATTCCAAGCCATTAGTTCTTTCAATGCTATGGGCATTTTCCGTGTGTCACCGTGAATAAGATAATGATCTAAACGAGGCACAGGGGGCGCTAATCCTACCCCATGCCATACAAGGGGTTGACTACCGTAAGTACTAATCTCCTTATCAGTCTATACCCATGGGAAAGACACTTTAGAGTCTATTAACTTTAGGGGTTCCTTGGGGTCCAGAATCGATAATGGAGGCTTCTGCAACATTTAATAATAAATGGCCTTCTGATCCTTTACATAATTTCCATCTTAACCAATTTTCAATACCATGGCTAATTTCAGCAACACAATCAGGAAGGTCGGGTGGATTCATCATGCTGGAAGTTTCCTCTTTTTCTAAAAACATAAGAGCAGTTAACAGAAAGAAGGAAGTCTTATCCTCATTTGATTCTTTGACAACTGACAGCCATTTCTGATATCCTGTTTTAAGACATGTACTTCCTAGACCGATACAAATAGGAGTGGCATCAGAGCCAATAGTATAATTTGTCAACTGACTCCCTTCATCACCTTTCCAGTCTATTTTAATGTGTCCTAATTTTCCACATTGGTGACATCTCATATCTGTCTTTTTGTTAGCTTTAGACAATGCTTGAGAAGTTGTATTTTATATGGTTCTGACCCAATATCTTGGCAAACTTTAAGATATTCTTCTAGAGTGGCACCTTGTGCTTTGAGAGGCTTTGAGGTGCTTTGAATCACCTTTTAACATTTTGACTTAGCATTGTCATAAGCAAGAACTTGCATCAGCAAATCTCTCAACCCAGGTTGTGAGACTGTCTTATTTAAATTTTGACATTGCTTGGCAATGAAATCTACATAAGGTTCCCCATTTGATTGTTTAATTTGGGTAAATGAAATAGAGACTTGTCCGGGTGGATTTATTCTCTCCCAGGCTTTTAAACATACCATTCTCACTTGAATGAGTAACTGATGATCAAATTATAACTGAGCTTGAATGCCTAAATGTGCCCCACTACCCATTAATTGATCAAGTGTTCTATCAGCTGGCGGGTTGGCTGTCACATTTCTGCGAGCTTGTTGATTTGCCTCATCTTGCCACCAGGACCTAAATTTTAAAACTTCTGAGGTGGATAGGCAAGTTCTGGCTATCATTTCCCAATCATAAGGAATTAACTGTTCAGCTTGTGAAAGTACCTGAATTAGTCCCATGGTATAAGGAGGATTGGTTCCATATTGGGTACATGCCTGTTTCATCTCCTTTATGGTTTTTGAAGGTATGGCATTATAATCATAGTGCATTCCTCCTTGTGAGAATTGAGGATCTGGTGGGATTTGAGTTACAGCCACAGGAAGAAACAGGGTCTTCATCCCCCTGCAATTGTCCCATAGAACTCCCTTTTGTGAAGGTGTCATTTTATTAGGCACAGGTATCTGTGGTTTAAAAGCAAATCCATCATCTCAGCGGGTTTCAGGATTGAAAGGAGGGGGCTCCACCAAAGGTGCAGTTGGTTGAATGAGAAAGATCTGTTCCTGACTTCTATCATTTTTGTGGCTCTCTTTTTTTTTTTTTTTATTGCTTGTTTCTCTTCCGCATCACCTATGTTATCACATACATTCATTTCCTTCGCTTGTTCTTGTATTTGTTCTCCAGAATCCCTGAATCCGAGGTTTCAGATTGCAGCAGTCCTAAAGCTCTGCTAATAAGATTCCCTACTGACCATACAGACAAAGGAATCATTTCACTGCATTGGGAGGCAAGGTACAGACAGCGCATATCTTCTTGTGCTATCTCTTCTATCCTCATGTCTCAAAGTCCTTTTATCTGGATCTAGCCAGTAGCAATATATTTCAATGGCAGAAAACAATTCTTTAAAAGAGGTGTGAGATATCTCAACCCCCAAACCTTTTAACTAAGTTTTTAACACTTGCATATAGTCACTGTGCTTAGGAGTTTGCCCCATTGTTACCCATTCAGAGAAAAGCGAGGATCAGGGGACCAAGACTGCTGCAAGGTGAAGGTGCCGAAACTGAATCCAAGCCAGCTTTATTAGACTTTCAGCCGTGAATGAAGGAATATGTGGGGAGTTAAAATGTAACTCATGTGGCCTTCAGGGCCAAAGAACAAAATGATCATTAACCCTGGAGTAATTAGGAAACCGTAATCAATAACAAATCAGTAACTAAGACCAATATTCTTATCTATAGATTTTCCAACAGACACGTAAAACATGTGACTCTGAGACGTCAGTTGGGAAACAGTCTTGGGTCGGTTTTCCAACCCCAGGATCATATCTTGTTTTCAAGATTATGAACCGTTCCCTCTGGACTTGTTCCAAGAGTCTCATGCCTTATAGCATCCAGGTTATCAATAATTATCAATTTCTCTTGCGGCCCTTACCAAGGCCTGCTTTTCTTTTATTCTTCCTGTCTCCTACATCGCGCCCTTTTTGATTTTGCACGTGACGAGAAATGGTGAGAAATGCTAGTTGCTGTTGTTGGCTTCGTTGTCTCTTGACCGTTCTTCTCCAGACTAGACGGAAACACAAACGCAAAATTAATAGCACTCCCATAACCAGAGCAATTCGGTATCCGAATGTCTTGATCTGTTTTAAGGGATTAAGAGAAGAAAGATTATTAGCAACAGTATCAAGGAAATCTGATCCAGAAATTACATCAAGGTGTTTATTGAAAGCTTTTAGTGTATCTTGTTGTAGATCTTGAATATCTACAGAAATATTACCTTGACTCAATAGGGGTCATTTAACTTTATCCCAATTCACTTGTGTCTTTTATTTTTGAAAGCCGTTATGCAAGAGGAAGTATAGTTCCAATCACATCTTGGTCTCACCTGTTTTTGTAAACTGACTAATTGATCTCTTAATAAAATAACAGATTGTTGAAGGTCGGTCACTTGGGAGGCGAAATTTCCATCAGTTTTTTGTTTAGTGGTCCAATGGACATAGGCATCTTTATGCCATTCTTGTACAAAATGAACTGTTTGTGTAGATTTATGAAGAGCCACTCTGGCTATGGCTGCCGTAGTGGTAATAGCGATCATACCTAAGATGGCAGCAATGAGCAATCCCAAAACACATTAACACATTTAAGATTTTTCAGTATTTCTTCAATAACATATAATGTAGGGCTTTCCTGCCAAGGTTGTTGTAAATCAACTGGAACCCATTCAACTGGAATCATTCTTGTTTTAAGAATGTAAATACTCTGCCAACTTTTACCAAAAGGAATGGTATTATTTATACATGTATAAAATGAACAGTTAATACATGTTACTAATCCCGAATGGGATCATATTTTGCTGGTCTGATCATGAAAATAAAAGGAATTCTTATATAAGTCTGAATAGTGTGGGTAAAGTTTTTTGTAAAATTAAAGGTAGCTTTTGGGTCATTTAAAATATATTCGGTATATTGTCCATTCCAAGCCATTAGTTCTTTCAATGCTATGGGCGTTTTCCATATTTCATCTTGAATAGGGTAATGATCTAAACGAGGCACAGGGGGAGCTAATCCTACCCCATGCCATACAAGGGGTTGACTACCGTAAGTACTAATCTCCTTATCAGTCTATACCCATGGGAAAGACACTTTAGAGTCTATTCGTTTAGGGATTCCTCAGGGTCCCCAGTCGATAATGGGGCCTTCTGCAACATTTAATAATAAATGGCCTTCTGATCCTTTACATAATTTCCATCTTAACCAATTTTCAATACCATGGCTAATTTCAGCAACACAATCAGGAAGGTCGGGTGGATTCATCATGCTGGAAGTTTCCTCTTTTTCTAAAAACATAAGAGCAGTTAACAGAAAGAGGGAAGTCTTATTGGTATTTGATTCCTTGACAACTGACAGCCATTTTTGATATCCTGTTTTAAGACATATACTTCCAAGACCAATACAAATAGGAGTGGCATCAGAGCCAATAGTATGATTTGTAAACTGACTCCCTTCTTCTTCCTTTACAGTCTATTTTAATGTATCCTAAGTTTTTACATTGGTGACATCTCATATCTGTCTTTTTATTAGCTTTAGACAATGCTTGAGAAGTTGTATTTTATATGGTTCTGACCCAATATCTTGGCAAACTTTAAGATATTCTTCTAGAGTGGCACCTTGTGCTTTGAGAGGCTTTGAGGTGCTTTGAATCACCTTTTAACATTTTGACTTAGCATTGTCATAAGCAAGAACTTGCATCAGCAAATCTCTCAACCCAGGTTGTGAGACTGTCTTATTTAAATTTTGACATTGCTTGGCAATGAAATCTACAGACAGCGCATATCTTCTTGTGCTATCTCTTCTATCCTCATGTCTCAAAGTCCTTTTATCTGGATCTAGCCAGTAGCAATATATTTCAATGGCAGAAAACAATTCTTTAAAAGAGGTGTGAGATATCTCAACCCCCAAACCTTTTAACTAAGTTTTTAACACTTGCATATAGTCACTGTGCTTAGGAGTTTGCCCCATTGTTACCCATTCAGAGAAAAGCGAGGATCAGGGGACCAAGACTGCTGCAAGGTGAAGGTGCCGAAACTGAATCCAAGCCAGCTTTATTAGACTTTCAGCCGTGAATGAAGGAATATGTGGGGAGTTAAAATGTAACTCATGTGGCCTTCAGGGCCAAAGAACAAAATGATCATTAACCCTGGAGTAATTAGGAAACCGTAATCAATAACAAATCAGTAACTAAGACCAATATTCTTATCTATAGATTTTCCAACAGACACGTAAAACATGTGACTCTGAGACGTCAGTTGGGAAACAGTCTTGGGTCGGTTTTCCAACCCCAGGATCATATCTTGTTTTCAAGATTATGAACCGTTCCCTCTGGACTTGTTCCAAGAGTCTCATGCCTTATAGCATCCAGGTTATCAATAATTATCAATTTCTCTTGCGGCCCTTACCAAGGCCTGCTTTTCTTTTATTCTTCCTGTCTCCTACATCGCGCCCTTTTTGATTTTGCACGTGACGAGAAATGGTGAGAAATGCTAGTTGCTGTTGTTGGCTTCGTTGTCTCTTGACCGTTCTTCTCCAGACTAGACGGAAACACAAACGCAAAATTAATAGCACTCCCATAACCAGAGCAATTCGGTATCCGAATGTCTTGATCTGTTTTAAGGGATTAAGAGAAGAAAGATTATTAGCAACAGTATCAAGGAAACCTGATCCAGAAATTACATCAAGGTGTTTATTGAAAGCTTTTAGTGTATCTTGTTGTAGATCTTGAATATCTACAGAAATATTACCTTGACTCAATAGGGGTCATTTAACTTTATCCCAATTCACTTGTGTCTTTTATTTTTGAAAGCCGTTATGCAAGAGGAAGTATAGTTCCAATCACATCTTGGTCTCACCTGTTTTTGTAAACTGACTAATTGATCTCTTAATAAAATAACAGATTGTTGAAGGTCGGTCACTTGGGAGGCGAAATTTCCATCAGTTTTTTGTTTAGTGGTCCAATGGACATAGGCATCTTTATGCCATTCTTGTACAAAATGAACTGTTTGTGTAGATTTATGAAGAGCCACTCTGGCTATGGCTGCCGTAGTGGTAATAGCGATCATACCTAAGATGGCAGCAATGAGCAATCCCAAAACACATTAACACATTTAAGATTTTTCAGTATTTCTTCAATAACATATAATGTAGGGCTTTCCTGCCAAGGTTGTTGTAAATCAACTGGAACCCATTCAACTGGAATCATTCTTGTTTTAAGAATGTAAATACTCTGCCAACTTTTACCAAAAGGAATGGTATTATTTATACATGTATAAAATGAACAGTTAATACATGTTACTAATCCCGAATAGGATCATATTTTGCTGGTCTGATCATGAAAATAAAAGGAATTCTTATATAAGTCTGAATAGTGTGGGTAAAGTTTTTTGTAAAATTAAAGGTAGCTTTTGGGTCATTTAAAATATATTCAGTATATTGTCCATTCCAAGCCATTAGTTCTTTCAATGCTATGGGCGTTTTCCATATTTCATCTTGAATAGGGTAATGATCTAAACGAGGCACAGGGGGAGCTAATCCTACCCCATGCCATACAAGGGGTTGACTACCGTAAGTACTAATCTCCTTATCAGTCTATACCCATGGGAAAGACACTTTAGAGTCTATTCGTTTAGGGATTCCTCAGGGTCCCCAGTCGATAATGGGGCCTTCTGCAACATTTAATAATAAATGGCCTTCTGATCCTTTACATAATTTCCATCTTAACCAATTTTCAATACCATGGCTAATTTCAGCAACACAATCAGGAAGGTCGGGTGGATTCATCATGCTGGAAGTTTCCTCTTTTTCTAAAAACATAAGAGCAGTTAACAGAAAGAGGGAAGTCTTATTGGTATTTGATTCCTTGACAACTGACAGCCATTTTTGATATCCTGTTTTAAGACATATACTTCCAAGACCAATACAAATAGGAGTGGCATCAGAGCCAATAGTATGATTTGTAAACTGACTCCCTTCTTCTTCCTTTACAGTCTATTTTAATGTATCCTAAGTTTTTACATTGGTGACATCTCATATCTGTCTTTTTATTAGCTTTAGACAATGCTTGAGCCAGAAGTTGCATTTTATATGGTTCTGACCCAATATCTTGGCAAATTTTAAAATATTCTTCTAGAGGGGCACCTTGTGCTTTGATAGGCTGAATCACCTTTTTTACATCCTGAGTTAGCATTGTCATAAGCAAGAACTTGCATCAGCAAATCTCTCAACCCAGGTTGTGAAACTGTTTTATTTAAATTTTGATGTAGCCTGGCAATGAAATCTACATAAGGTTCCCCATTTGATTGTTTAATTTGGGTAAATGAAATAGAGGTGTGTCTGGGTGGATTTATTCTCTCCTAGGCTTTTAAACATATCATTCTCACTTGAATGAATAATTTATGATCTAATTGTAACTGATCTTGAATGCCTAAATGTGCCCCACTACCCATTAATTGATCAAGTGTTCTATCAGCTGGCGGGTTGGCTGTCACATTTCTGTGAGCTTGTTGATTTGCCTCATCTTGCCACCAGGACCTAAATTTTAAAACTTCTGAGGTGGATACCAAGTTCTGGCTATCATTTCCCAATTATAAGGAATTAACCAGTCAGCTTGTGAAAGTACCTGAATTAGTCCCATGGTATAAGGAGGATTGGTTCCATATTGGGTACATGCCTGTTTCATCTCCTTTATGGTTTTTGAATGTATGGCATTATAATCATATTGAATTCCTCCTTGTGAGAATTGAGGATCTGGTAGGATTTGAGTTACAGCCACAGGAAGAAACAGTATCTTCTTCCCATGCAATTGTGCCATAGAACTCCCTTTTGTAAGGTGTGGAAAGTATAGTCGCTCAGTCATGTCGGACTCTTGTGACCCCGTGGACTGTAGCCTACCAGGCTTCTCTGTCCATGGGATTCTCCAGGCAAGAATGCTGGAGTGGGTTACCATTTCCTTCTCTAGGGGATCTTCCCGACCCAGGGATCGAACCCAGGTCTCCCACATTGGAGGCAGACGCCTTAACCTTTGAGCCACCAGGGAAGCCCTTTTGTAAAGGTGTCATTTTATTAGGCATAGATATCTGTGTTTAAAAGCAAATCCATCATCCCAAGGGCTTTCAGGATTGAAAGCAGGGGTCTACCAAAGGTGCAGTTGGTCGATTGACAAAGATCTGTTCTTGACTTCTATCATTCTTGTGACCTTTATTTTTATTTTTATTGATTGTTTCTCTTCCTCATCATCTAAGTTATCATATAAATTCATTTTCTCCATTTTTTCTTGTATTTTTTTCTACAGAATCCCTCAAATCTGAGTGTTCGGATTACAGCCATCCTAAAGCTCTGCTAGTAAGTTTCCCTTCTGACCATACAGACATAGTATCTGACTTTGTTGTGTCATGCAAAGTTGTGTCTGGCTCTTTGTGACCCCATGGACTGTAGCCCCTCAGGCTCCTCTGTCCATGGGATTCTCCAGGCAAGAATACTGGAGTGGGTTGCCATGCCCTTCTCTAGGATGTCTTCCTAACCCAGGGATTGAACTCGGGTCTCCTGCATTGCAGGCTCTTTGGATCATCTAAAAGTATTATGTAAAATGTTATAGAAACATCACATTCATACAACCCAGATTCTGTGGGTGAATTATTTATGATAGCTAATAATGCTTTCTAACTGTGGTGTTGGAGAAGACTCTTGAGAGTCCCTTGGACTGCAAGGAGGATCCAACCAGTCCATTCTAAAGGAGATCAGCCCTGGGATTTCTTTGGAAGGAATGATGCTGAAGCTGAAACTCCAGTACTTTGGCCACCTCATGCGAACAGTTGACTCAATGGAAAAGACTCTGATGCTGGGAAGGATTGGGGGCAGGAGGAGAAGGGGGACGACCAAGGATGAGATGGCTGGATGGCATCACTGACTCGATGGACGTGAGTCTGAGTGAACTCCGGGAGTTGGTGATGGACAGGGAGGCCCGGTGTGCTGCAATTTATGGGGTTGCAAAGAGTTGGACACGACTGAGTAACTAAACTGAATTGAACTGAACTGAACTGAACATGTTGTGTTATAACAATATTTTCTTTTCAAAAGCAAGTATGTCCAACTTTGAAAGCTTAAAGTTCTGTATCTGGACTTTTATGGATGAATAAAATAAATGATTTTCCAAAGTTAGGACTAGGAGACTAGTTTATGTAAAAATGAATAGCATATTATTTTAGACAAATGAGATAAAAATAGCAAAATTGAAAAATCACTTTTAACTCACTCCTACATTCTAAAATGACTACTGGTTTTTCCTGTAGTTGTGTATGCATGTGAGAGTTGGACTATAAAGAAGGCTGAGTATCAAAGAAATGATATTTTTGGACTGTAGTGTTAGAGAATACTGTTAAGAGTTCCTTGGGCTACAAGGAGATCAAACATGTAAATCCTCAAGGAAATCAATTCTGAATAGTCATGAGAGGGACTGATACTGAGACTGAAATTCCAATACTTTGGCCACCTGATGCAAAGAGCTAACTCACTGAGAAAGACGCTAATGCTGGGAAAGATTAAAAGCAGGAGGAGAAGGGGAAGAGGAAGGATGAGATGGTTGGATGCCATCACAAACTTGATGGTCATGAGTTTGAGCAAGCTCTGGGAGTTGGTGATGGACAGGGAAGCCCAGAATGCTGCATTCCACAGGGTTGCAAAGATTTGGACACCACTTAGCCACTGAACAACAACATTCTAAAAAGTTTAAGTATTTATGAAAAGCAAAACTTATGAGTAGAGCATCTATTGGAGTGGGAGATTTTTAAAAGTATTTTTATATTTAGTACTGGAGTATAGCTTATTAAGGAGTGGGACACTTTTAAAATATCTTTCTTATTGGCTCCATAAATTGCAACTGTTGGTTTTCTTTTGGGAGAGCTCTGCCCATCATGAAAAATGCCTTTCTGTTATTAAAAGAAAGAATTTCTCATGAATTAGATTTCTGTTTTTGAGGTGATTGACATCATGATTCCATGTCATAGTGTCCTGAGTGTTGACATCCTTTTAGAACTTACGTCTAGAAATTCAGAAATGTTAACTGCTGTTTGTATTTGTCTTTTGTTCATTGTTTGTGGCCAATATTTTCTCTTTCCCTTCAGTCTTATGAATAGTAAAATTAAAAAAAATTAGCAAACCAAATCTAATAATTTGTTAAAAGGGTCATATACCGTGATCAAGTGGGATTTATCCTAGGGATATGAAGATTTTTCGATTTTTGCAAAACAATCAATGTGTTATACCATGCTAACAAATTGAAGAATAAAAAAATCCAATCATAATCAATGGATGTAGAAAAAGGTTTTGATAAAATTCAGCCTCCATTTATAATAAAAAATCTCCAGAAAGGGGACATAAAGGGAACATACATCAACACAATAAAGGCCATATATGACAAACTCATTGCAGAAGGTGATGGCACCCCGGTCCTGTACTCTTGCCTGGGTCGATAAGACTGAGTCGGACACGAGTCGGACACGACTAAGTGACTTCACTTTCACTTTTCACTTTCATGCATTGGATAAGGAAATGGCAACCCACTCCAGTGTTCTTGCCTGGAGAATCCCAGGGATGGGGGGAGCCTGGTGGGCTGCCGTCTATGGAGTCACACAGAGTCAGACATGACTGAAGTGACTTAGAGGCAGCATGACAAACCCATGGGTTACCTGGTGGCTCAGTGGGAGAGAGACTGCCTGCCGATGCAAGACATGTGTGTTCAATAGCTGAGTGGGGAAGATCCTTTGGAGAAGGGAATGGCTAACCACTCTGATATTCTTGCCTAGGAAGTCCCACAGACAGAAAAGCCAGGCAGCTATGGTCCACGTGGTCCCAAAAGAGTTGGACATGACTTAGTGACTAAATAACAACAATGACAAACCCATAGCAAACATCATACTCAACAGTGAAAAGCTGAAAGCACTCAGTCTAGGATCAGGAACAAGTTGATAATGCCCACTCTTGCCACTTTGACTGAACATAGTTTTGGAAGTCCTAGCCACGATAATCAGAAAAGAAAAGAAATAAAAGGAATCCACATCAGAAAGGGAGAAGAAACTGTCACTGTTTGCAAATGACTTGATACTATATATAGAAAATCCTAAAGAAAACTACTAGAGCTCATCAGGGAGGGCAGTGAAGTGCAGAATACAAAATTAACACACAGAAATCTGTTGCATTTCTATACACTAACAAAGAACTATTAAAAGGTGAAATTAAGGAAACAATCCCAAAGAAAGGCAATGCCAAAGAATGCTCAAACTACCTCACAATTGCACTCATCTCACTCGCTAGAAAAGTAATGTTCAAAATTCTCCAAGCCAGGCTTCAGCAATATGTGAACTGTGAACTTCAAGCTGGTTGAAGATGTTCAAGCTGGATTTAGAAAAGGCAGAGGAACCAGAGATCAAATTGCCAACATCTGCTAGATCATCGATAAAGTAAGATAGTTCCAGGAAAACTTCTATTTCTGCTTTATTGACTATGCCAAAGCCTTTGACTGTGTGGATGACAATAAACTGTGGAAAATTCTGAAAGAGATGGGAATACCAGACCACCTGACCTGCCTCTTGAGAAATCTGATTGCAGGTCAGGAAGCAACAGTCAGAACTGGACATGGAACAACAGAGTGGTTCCAAATAGGAAAAGGAGTGTGTCAAGGCTGTATATTGTCACCCTGCTTATTTAAGTTATATGCAGTACAAGCTGGAATCAAGATTGCCAGGAGAAATATCAATAACCTCAGATATGCAGATGATACCACCCTTATGGCAGAAAGTGAAGAAGAACTGAAGAGCCTCTTGATGAAAGTGAAAGAGGAGAGTGAAAAAGTTGGCTTAAAGCTCAACATTCAGAAATCTAAGATCATGGTATCCGGTCCCATCACTTCATGGCAAATAGATGGAGAAACAGTGGAAACCGTGGCAACAGTGGCTGACTTAATTTTGGGGGGCTCCAAAATCACTGCAGATGGTGACTGCAGCCATGAAATTAAAAGATGCTTACTCCTTGGAAGGAAATATATGACCAACCTAGACAGCATATTACAAAGCAGAGACATTACTTTGCCAACATAGGTCCGTCTAGTCAAGGTTATGGTTTTTCCTGTGGTCATGTATGGATGTGAGAGTTGGACTGTGAAGAAAGCTGAGCCCTGAAGAATTGATGCTTTTGAAGAATGGTGTTGGAGAAGACTCTTGAGAGTCCCTTGGACTTCAAGGAGATCCAACCAGTCCATCCTAAAGGAGATCAGTTCTGGGTATACTTTGGAAGGACTGATGCTGAAGCTGAAACTCCAATACTTTGGCCACCTCACATGAAGAGTTGACTTATTTGAAAAGACCCTGATGCTGGGAGGGATTGGGGGCAGGAGGATAAGGGGACAACAGAGGATGAGATGCCTGGATGGCATTACCAACTCGATGGACATGAGTTTGGGTAAAATCTGGGAGTTGCTGATGGGCAGGGAGGCCTGGCATGCTGTGATTCATGGGGTCATAAAGAGTCGAACACGACTGAGCAACTGAACTGAACTGAGGTGAAACCTCTTAATCCTGTTAGTTTATTCCCTACACCAGATCCAGAAGCAGAGCATCTATCTCATGACTGTGTTCAGAACTTGGATATGTCACCTAATCCCTTTGAACATATAACCAATCAGCCCATGACTGACCCCACAGTCCCATTCTGGTTCATAGATGGCAGTGGCCAGAAACAAGCCCCACTTGGGGCTAGATAAACTAATGTCCAGGGACAGCCCAACAAAGTTATTCCCCCTTACCTCATCAAGTCAGCCACACTCCCAGCTCACATCCTCAGAGCAGGCTGAACTGACAGCTCTTACACAAGCCTTGACCCTAGTCAAAGACCAAAAGGTAAACATTTGCGCTGACTCCAAGTATGTCTATAACAAACTACATTCTAATATTACAATCTGGAGGGAGAGCGGATTCCTAACTCAATAGGGCACATTTATTTTCAGTGCTTCTTTTATTTCTGAACTCCTCCATGTGGCTCAGCTCCCAAAACAAGACGCTGTAATATATTGCCGGGGACATCAGCGACACAGTCCTATCTCCTTTTATAACAATAGAGCAAATCACGAAGCAAAACCTCAGGCTGCCTCTGTTAGTCCTGTCTTTACTAGAGCCCAAATTGACGAGCCTAACATTCACACTTTCACTTTTCACTTTCATGCATTGGAGAAGGAAATGGCAACCCACTCCAGTGTTCTTGCCGGGAGAATCCCAGGGATAGGAGAGCCTGTTGGGCTGCCATCTATGGGGTTGCACAGAGTCGGACATGACTGAAGCGACTTAGCAACATCCACACATTACTCTCATATTTACATTCCCTTTTCCAACCCTCTGCAAAAGTACTTAAGTCTTTCCTTCAGAACTTTATTGAGCTGAGCAAGGACGATGCAACTTATTTAAATAATCTCACCCAAACTTGTACCATTTTTCAGTGGACAAATCCTAATTCTAACATTCACCCCCTCCTTTTCCCACTCACCAAATTCACAGGCATCTTTCCGGCACAAGACTGGCAACTTGATTTCACCCACATTCCACCCATAAAAGGATTAAATTTCATCTAGTCTTCATAGATACACTTTCTGGATGGATTGAAGCTTTTCTGACTACTAACAAACGAGCCCCTACTGTGGTTCGCCTTATTCTCACTGAAACCTTCTCTATATTTGGAATGCCTTCCTCCCTCCATTCTGACAATGGGCCCAAGCTCATAACCCAAATCACCCAAAATATTGCACGAACCCTTCAAATTCCTTGGAGGTTTCACATTCCTTATCACCCCCAGTCCTCTGGTAATGTTGAGAGAACCAAGCGAGTCCTAAATGAAACTCTGACCAAATTAACAATCAAACTTCATTAAGATTGGACTAAACTCCTTCCTTTAGCCCTCTTTAAGGTCTGGGCTTTACCAAAAAACCTCTAAGTATTGGTCCATTTGAGGCCATGTATGGGAGGCCCATAACACCTTTGGGTCTTTCCTTCTCCCAGGACGGTCCCAAACTGCCATCCCACCTTCCTTTTCCCTTACTTGCCCAGATAGGAGATGCCCTTTGGCAACGTATGGATAACCTACTCCCTCGACCACATCCCAATCTCCCGTACCATCCCTCCAAAGAGGAGACAAAGTCTATATGACAGGTCAGTCCCACTCAGATCTAAACCCTACATGGCAAGGACCCTACATGGTAATTCTGCTGACCCCTACCGCTGCAAAATTAAAAGAAATCACCCCTTAGGTGCACATTACTCGACTAAAAAAGGTTATGCAGCTCAATAATGAGAATGTTTGCCAGACTAATACTTACCAAGTTTCTCACACAGGCCCTACAACTCTAAAGTTCTCACAGCTTCCGCCAACCCCAACTGACTTCGGATGAGCCTGTCAGTTTCACGGTTACAATTATTTCTGGAACAACTCATGGCAGATATCTGGGTCTCAAGTCCTCAAAGATCCACATTCAAACATGTTGAAGATTACATCTCCACCCTGTGGCTGCAAAGAATCTTTTATAACTTTTATCCGTTTGAAATCTAATTCTTCTCCATAGTAGTCTTACATTCACTTCCCCAAAATGTTGGTTAGCATATTCTTATCTTTTTTTTTTTTTTTCCTCTGATGGAAGAACACTTTCAAAACCCTAACCTCAACTATCTATTCTGGACCCTTAATTTAACCCATACTCTCAATGCTTCTGACCCACAATTGGCTAAAGACTGCTGGATATGTCTATCCATAACTCCTCTGGGAGATTCAGTCCTCCTCACATCCATCCTTGACTGGACCACTGGTAACATATCCCTACACCACTCATATCATGGGGAGCCTTTATTTGTCTCATATCTTAAATATCTTCACACTAGTCATCAAACCCAGAATTTGGACAAACTCAGAATCTTTGCTCAGTGACCTTCCCTCCTACAACAGGAAACCTCCAATTGGAGGCCCTATCACCCAGAAAGTAACACTATTACAACCAGCTCCTTTTTGCATATCTAGAAATTCCCAAAACAGTTCATATGACCAACCCTTGGGCATAATCCCTAAACCCATGTGTAACCATACCTCCACTTTACTCTTTGCCACTGGAAAAGCTATATATAATATTTCTTGTCCTACAGGACACTCTTTAACATTCAAAGGACGATTTCGCTCAGCATACTCCTCCACTTCTCCCATCGTTGGGGCCACCTTAGCAGGGTCCCTGAGCATTCTTGAACGAGCGATCAAACCCCCTCCCCCTTGACTCCTCTTCGCCTTCGACTTCAGCTGTTGTATTGTGACACCTGGGCTGTTTTTCTTGTGTGGGGCATCTACATACCTCCGTTTACCTACTAATTGGACTGGAACCTGCACCCTGATATATTCCAGTCCTAACATTTTTATAGCCCCCAGTGATCAACCCCTACCTATTCCTTTCATTTGCAAGCAAACAAAATGAACAATTCATTTCATTCCCCTCTTAGTAGGACTAGGAATAGCAGCTGGAATTGGAACAGGAACTGCCGGCCTAACCACCTCCATCCAAAACTTCAGACACTATCCAAAGACCTATCAGACAGCCTCCAGGAAATATCCCAAGGTCTAATAACTATTCAAAATCAGCTCGATTCCTTGGCAGCTCTAGTGTTACAAAATAGAAGGAGATTAGATCTATTCACTGTAGAAAAGGGAGGTTTCTGCCTTTTTCTGGATGAATTCTGCTGCTTCTATGCCAACCAGTTGGCCCATTTCTCAGAATCTTCTCACAATAACAAGAGTGGCTGTTATAAATTCACATGTACACAGGCACAACCATTTCCTGCCTCATCTCCTTCCCCTTTGGCTTGACCAAGGTCCGCTTCCCCTCCTCTGTGTGGGGTAATTCTCAGAGTGGACTCAGACTTGCTGAGGAGGCCTGACTGAGGATGGTGGCAGCTCTGTCGTGAGCTGAATAACAGAATGAATGCAAAGAGTGGATGCAGGTTCTTCTGCCTTGCTGATGATGGAGTTTTAAAAGCCTGCACATAATAGAAACTTTAAGAAGCCAATTTTCTTTATCTTTGCCCATTCTGAAGCAATAAAAATTTGAAATTAGTATTAGAAAGTCTCTATCTCCAAGCTGTAGATGACAACAAATAATTCTGTGTATAAATATGTAAGAGTAGTTTGCACATTCTCTCTTATTACATTTTATTTCTGTGTAACAGGGGATTTGAGATTTCAGCATCAATTTAGCAAACTAGTCATATGTCAACCATTCTGGAAAATGGATTGAGATCAATTATAGAACACAGACATTTTCTTTTTGAAATCCCTAATCAAACTGGGATGTCACAGTGAGCATACATATCAGATACAAGAGGATGCAACAATTTCTGGAAGGAGCACTGGGGCAGTACATTCACAGTCAGCGTGGGCCCAGGGAGGCTAGGGCTGAGGCATCCACAGAGGAGACAGAAGCACCGTGGGGAGGTGGGCTTCAGACATTTCAGCTGCGATGGGATGGGGCTGAGGATTCACTGAGGATATGACCATGAAACAGCTGGCCCAACTGTCTCCTCACTTGCCCCTGTTCAGAGGCTCACACTTTAAGGTCTCTTTTCCAGAGTGCATAACTGAAGGATTCTGCCCTTTGATTAGAGCATCTCCAGAGAAAATCCTCCACATTTGGGCATTTTGTGTTCCGTCTCCATAACAGCCTGTCCCACAGTCATCTCAGGTGAGGCCTGCACTCAAAACCCTCACTTACAGGTGAAAGTCCCAGCTTTTCTAATGATTTATTCCAAAATTTGAAAAGGTAAACAGGGAGAACTGCCGTTTGAGGACAAACTGCAATATGATGGAGAGATGAAAGAGACAAAGATAAACAGAAAAAATAACCCTATGGGGGCCATTAACTCAGCAAAATAAAACTAACCAAGGGAAAATAAATTTCTCTTTCACATATCTAGAGTCATCGTTGAACTTAAATGCCATAGTGGAAAGAAAACAAGTCTGTGATTGTAGCTTCTTTTTATTTTCAATCAAAGCATGTATTCAAGCTTGGTCATTGACTTTATTCACCAGATTGAGACTCTGTCAAAAACTAAAGGCATTCTCATGAGGTCAAGTTATGATCTCTAAGGACACTCAAAGCTCTTGCCAGAGTTACCCCTACACTGGTTGTTTTAGAGTCTCCATTCACATCAGTAAACTTTACTGCCTGCTTTCTTTTCAGTCACAAGGACGTGAAGAATCCACCCCACAGATGCTTAACTGGTCAAGGCTGGTCTTTGACTGATCTTGAGTACATAAGGATCAGGGCTCTGAGGGACACTTCTACACTTCACATATGCAGGCTCTACTCCACCTCTATGACTCTCCTGACTCTGTGGGATTTATACATAAGTACCATTCAGAAAATGAAGATCATGGCATCTGGTCCCATCAATTCATGGGAAATACGTGGGGAAACAGTGGAAACAGTGTCAGACTTTATTTTGGGGGGCTCCAAAGTGACTGAAGATGGTGACTGCAGCCGTGAAATTAAAAGATGCTTACTGCTTGGAAGAAAAGTTATGACCAACCTTGATAGCATATTCAAAAGCAGATACATTATTTTGCCGACTAAGGTCCATTTAGTCAAGGTTATGTTTTTTCCAGAGGTCATGTATGAATGTGAGAGTTGGACTGTGAAGAAAGCTGAGCGCCGAAGAATTGATGCTTTTGAACTGTGGTGTTGGAGAAGACTCTTGAGAGTCCCTTGGACTGCAAGGAGATCCAACCAGTCCATTCTGAAGGAGATCAGCCCTGGGATTCCTTTGGAAGAAATGATGCTAAAGCTGAAACTCAAGTACTTTGGCCACCTCATGGGAAGAGTTGACTCATTGGAAAAGACTCTGATGCTGGGAGGGATTGGGGGCAGGAGAAGAAGGGGAGAGAGAGGATGAGATGGCTGGATGGCATCACTGACTCAATGGATGCGAGTTTGAGTGAACTCCGGAAGTTGGTGATGGACAGGGAGGCCTGGTGTGCTGTGATTCATGGGGTCACAAAGAGTCAGACACGACTGAGTGACTGAACTGAACTGAACCAGTCTGAGAGGGATGTGGCCAGCTCAAACTTCTTGCCATAATCTGAAGGAGCACAGTGCTTCTCTGGACTCCTGCTACACCACTCAGAGCATCCAATGCCGCTATTTCAGGAATAGAATGGGAAGATCTTGGGGTTCTTCTGTAGAGTGCTCTCCTCCACAGAAAATGAGGTGATCTATATCTAAGCCTTGCATTAAGTAAGAAATACATCACAAAGAAGGAGGACACTCATTCTTGTCTCCTATAGACCTGTTATGCTGGCTCCATTAGTGTCTCATGAAGGAAATCTTGGATAGCTGCTACCCTAAGCAGAAACTCTCTGCAACCACTGCTCATTCATTTGTGTAATTAAAGCATCCAACCCAGTAATCAAGCTGAATTTCACTGAAGGGTAAATCTTCTCCTTCCCATAGCTTCTGCCAGCTTCTGCTGAAGGCCAAGCAGTGTGGATGGGGCTGGCTTCCATCTGCACCCCTACCCTTGCCTCCTCTTCCTCCAGCCACTGGGCTTGCTTCTGACTCCTCCTTGGTTGGAGGAGAGAGAAGAAACCACTGAAGACAAGTCCAGCACCATCTGGTCTTTGGGGAATGAGACACACTTAGTGTCTCTTCTTCTCATGGGGCTCCATTAATGACCCTGCAGATAGCCTCCCCTGGAAATCTATCATTACATGTCCAACTGCTGACTGCTATCTGCCCTCCAGCTGGTCATTTCAACTCCAGTTCCTGGCAGAGTTGGGATCCCTGGTAGACTTCCAGTCAAGTCTCCTTCAAGCCAGCTTTGGCTGGCTCCCTCCTGTGTGGCCTACAGCTGATTTGTGGGAAGAACACACTTGGGTCCCATAGTCAGTGAGAGTTATGGTTGCTTCAAATCAGCCTCCTGAATCATTATCCTCTGGCACATGGCAACATCTTTTATATTTCCCCCAAGAGCATCTGGCTGTAAAGTTCCACTCCAGAGGACACTGGTTATGTCCCCAGGAATCTCTTACCATGCAGCACTCATGTCCTCAGGCAGCACCAAGACCCAGGGGGCCACCTTATTGGTGTGAGGTAAGAGGGAACTCTTGTCCTGTTGGGTAGAGCACAAGAGGATTCCCCATGAAGCCTCCTTTATGAAATGCCATGCTTACAGAGAGATTACCCTCTTGGCTAGGGGAGCCACTACTCTACACATAATCCCCCCAAATTTGCCAGTCCTGAAGGTTGTTGTCCTTCCAATAACAGTGTCCTTTTTTACAACGCCCTTTCCTCATAGATCAATGGGTAAAAATCCACCTGCAATCCAAGGAGACTCCAGTTTGATTCCTGGGTTGGGAAGATCTGCTGGAGAAGGGAAAGGCTACCCACTCCAGTATTCTGCTCTGGAGAATTCCATGGACTATAGTCCATAAGGTCACAAAGAGTTGGACACAACTGAGCCACTTTCACTTTCACTTTCCTCTTGAACTACTCAAATACCTACTGAATTACTTAAAAAACTACACCTCACAGAACTGGCTACCATTTGCTTCCTTTCAAGTTGTACACAAACCTTTTAGTACATAAGACTGGATTGTGGGGATGTTGTCAATACTGAGTTAGTAGAAATGAATATTTATGTTAATATCTTGCCACTTTCAGTCTAGGCCTCTCACATAACCTTCAGTTCAAAATTTCAGTGTCAGACCCTCCCTTTGACTCTGATACTCAGCTTGTCACAAACCTAATTGAAGGCTGTCACTTCTGAATCTACCCTGATGATCTCACCTGCAGACCCTAACTTTCCTCTTTCTGAAAGGAAGGGGGCATATCATCCCATCACCCACATGCATACATCCTATACATCCTTCAGAGTACATCTCAAGCCCAGAATTCTTCCTCAAGTCTTCTCCTATGAATCCTACTTTCCTCAACTACAGATTATGGCTATCGCAAGTTTCAACCATAGCAATAGTACACACAATGAGTGCTGGAACTTCCCGAGACCTCAAGATTCAGAACCACCTTCAGAGAGAACTGGGATATAATGAAAGTAAAGGTAATCTAATGGTCAAGACTTCATGCATCAAGGAAAAGATGATGCCTATATGACACATTTGAATTACTCATTTTCCTTCTGAGTATGTTTTACCTTCAAAAATAGAACATAGGTTTGAGAGAAAAGAAATCAACTCCTTTAAGTTGCACCTTCATTAGGTCCTAACACAAGCCTAGAAACACACAAACTAATTGACTTCATAACGCTTCTGTAAATCCCTGAGAGAAAATATCATCAAAATGGTTCGTAAAGTAAATATGTCTGGGCAGTGCATGATTGTTTGCTCTCTAGAGATAATGCTGAACTGATGAATCATTCACAAGGAACTAACTATAAACATAAGATTCTGTTATAGCAAATAGCAATTGGGGCCTGCTTTTTTTTTTTTTCACATGTACTATGAATGTTTCTCACAACAGACTTCTCTTGCACATTGTCTTACTCTATTCATAGTTTTTGTGATGAACGTTAGAATGAGCAGGTATCTGAGATGTTACTTTCGCCAGATTTAATCTCCAGGAAATGGCAACCCACTCCAGTACTCTTGCCTGGAAAATCCCATGGAGAGAGGAGCCTGGGAGGCTGCAGTCCATGGGGTCACAAAGAGTTGGACACGACTAAGCAACTTCGCTTTCCTTTTCTTTTCCCTGTGTCCCTAAGTTTCACTGATGCAGTAAACACTTTGTCACTTTCAGAAACAAAACAAAGGACAGCTATAAAAATTTCAGATATTTGAGTTGGAGTTATCTGCCATGTTTATTTTAATATAAACTCATCTCTCTATCACTGAAGTTTTGTAATGATTTTAGTAAGACAGAACCTTTAATGTGTTCACTGCCAAGGTCACAGTCTATGTGGGTAAAATTTTCCCAGAGATTTCAACAGTCACATGAGACTTTCCTGCTGTCAGGGGATTGAAAAAACAAACAAACAAACAACAACAACAACAACAACAAAAACAATAAAAATCAGGGAATGTGTTCAAATAGAAAAAGAAGTAGGTATCATAAGATGTATCCACCAGGATTCTAGCAGAAAACGATGGTCTGTAGTGATATTTGAAGCTGAGTCTAGTGAAGAGGCTTCCTATGAGCTATGGATACAAGGTTTGGAAATGACAAGGGAGAGGTCCAGTAACAGTGAGGAAATTGTATCAGTACCCAAACTGGTGAACAAAGGTGGAATCCAGAAGGAGAGTTGGGTGAAGAGATCTCAAGGAGAGGAGCTATTACTTTCAACTTAGGGTAGCAACTACTCAGAGATGACCCTGCAGGGAGAGAGGCAGGAGAACAGATATACTGATCTTGCTTTTCTACCCTCAAGAGATCTCCTGCTTGGATTTCCTTTAGCAGAAACCAAGCAGAGGACAGACAGCAAGAGATCTCACTGATGTAGTCCACGCAGAATAGCTTCCCAGGCAACAAGTTAGATTGAATGGGAGAAGGGAGTGAAGTGTAAATGTGCAGAGGCAAATGAAAACTATTTGATAGAGAAGACATTTTTATACTACAGTTAGGAGCATTTGAAGTTAGGACAGTACCTTAAAAGAGGGAGAGAGCCCACTGGTGGGGTTGGACCCATGTCTTGTGAAAGTTTCCTAGTTGGGAGAACTTATGCCTCTGCTCTGGTGGATGAAACTGGACTTTGTCTCTCTGAAGGGCAGTGCTGTGTCTAGCAGTGTGTGTTCAGGTGTCTATGGGCTTGATATTGCTTTGGGCAGTCCTTTTGCTAATGGTCAGGGTTGTGTTTCTGTTTTGCAAATGGTTTGGTGTGAAGTGTCCAGGACTGGAGGTTTCGGGTCTTTGGGTGGGCCTGGGTCTTAGCGTTGATATGGAGGTTTTGGGAGAGCTCCTGTCGATTAATGGTCCATTAGCAAATATGCTGTTTGATGCAGAGATCTCAAATCCCTAGGTTGTGCTCTGTGACAACCAACAGGGATGGAAGGGGGGTTCAAGAGGGAGGGGACATATGTGTACCTATCACTGATTCATGTTGATATATGGGAGGAACCAACATAATACTGGAAAGCAATTTCTTCCAATTAAAAAAATAAAACAAAGCTGTCTAAAAAGATCAAACTGGTGCCTTTGAAAGACCTTTTACCTTAAAAGCAAGCAAGTAGGAATTAAAATTCAGCTCTATTGATCACTAGGCAAGCATTCAGATGGCTCTAGTCAAATTACTTATATTCCTGAGACTCACTGTCATCTTTTCCATAGGGTTGTTATCAGAATTAATTTAAATAAAATGACATATAAAATATTTTTGTATAGAAGAACAGTCATGTTAATCTGTACTATACTTAAATGGCATTGACAGAAAAAAAATGAGATATATTTAATAGCAGAAAGAGGAGAGGAAAAAAAACAAGAGAATTTGCCAACTTCCACATCTCCATGAACCACAGAATAATGGTGCCGGAGAAGCCCATAGTTCACAAACTTCTCACAGGTGTGGACTGAAATAACACAGCAGATATTACATCAGTGGGGCCTACACTTAACATAGGCAAGGTTTCTTATTTGAATTTTCCCAAATTGAATCTTTGAACTCTACAAAATGTATCATTACCTGGTTATGTCAATTTCATAAACTCTTGAAATCGTTGGTATGGTGCAGGACAGGTAGGAGCTAGTGGTGCTGGAGAATGAGCTGGGAAGATATTCAATTCCGGTTAACTCTCACTGCATTGATTTCCCAGATGATGCTAGTAGTAAAGAACCCCCCCCCACAACCCCCCACCAATGTATGAGATGTAAGTGATGTGGGTTTGATCCCTGGGTCAGGAAGATCCCCTGGAGGATGGCATGGCAACCCACTCCAATATTCTTGCCTGGAGAATCCCACAGACAGAGGAGCCTGGTGGGCTAAAGCTCACGGGGTTGCAAAGAGTCGGACAGGACTGGAGCAACTTAGCATGTGAGCATGCAGCCCTCACTGCATAACAAACCATCCCAAAACATAGTGGCTTAAAACAACAGCCATCGTTTATTTTTCTCATGAATCTGCAATTTGGGCAGGACCCCATGGGGATGGCTCATCTTTGCTCTTTGCAGTTTCATCAGTTGGCAGCTGGAGAATCCACTCTGTGTTGCCTCATTTGCAAAGCCAGCAAGCTGATTCTGGATGCAGATGAAATATCAGCCCAAGGAGTGGATCAGTGACTTCAGGCCCTCATCATGGGGGCGACTTGGGCTTCTACTCAGGTTGCCTCACAACAGGATGGGCAAATTCCGAGGGTAACCATCGTAGAAGAGCAAGGAGGCATTTTCCCTATCTAATCTTAGAAGTCACATGGTGTTGCTTCAACCACCCACTGTTTATCAAAGTGGTCACAAAGTCCCTCCAATTCCAAGGTAGGGCATAGACCCATAGCTCAAGGGAGAGAGATCATATGAAGAAGTCAGAATGTAAGAAGTCAGAAAATATGGTTTTAACAATCTTTGGAAACTATAAACTACAGTATTAACAAGTTATAGTAAAATGAGGAGTAAAGATAAAGTTTATACTACCACAACTTGGGTCATATTTTTGAAAGCATATTTTTAATCATGTTGAATGCAGTTTGGAATATATTCATCTCAGCTTGTTCCCTTAGGTTTTTCATTCATTCATCATGCTTCCACATTAGCAATTTTATTTGTTTCTCCTTTTCTTCTGGTGGTTTATGTGCATATTCCTTTTCTACTAGTTTAATTTTGCTTTGTAAATCGTCAGCATAGATTTTCTTCAAGTGTTCCTCCTGCTGTCTCAGCTTTTGGTCTATGTTCTTGTAAATGGGGTCAGAAAAGTAAGCCCCCTGGTTGTTCTGCACCATCTTGTCTATCAGCTCCACCAGCTCCTGCACCTGAGCTTCCTTCTCAGCCTGCTCTGTTTGTGCTGTTACTGATGGCATAGTGGCGGTCTCCACACTCCTGGAGGAGGCTTCGTAGGTTTACATCTGCATCCTTCAAAAAGTCGCTCAGGCTCTGGTCGCCCAGTTCATCTCTGCAAGTGAATAAGATGATCATATACTTCATGGCTGCTTTCCCAAACAGATCCTTGACCAACGCCACGGTTTGCTGCTCTTCCTGTGTGTGGCGGCCCAGCCTCAGGACCAAGACGATGGCGTGAGGCCCAGGACAGGAGGCGAGGACACATTGTCTGATTTCCCGGCAGATGGTGTTCAGGCTCTCCTTGGTGTCAAAGAGCTCTGGAGAGTCAACAACGAGATGGTCTCTCTCCTTCCATTTTGGGATGCTTTCTGACAAGTTTTGGTAACAGCTTCCAGAGAAATCCTAGAGTTGAATACATTTTCCCCGAGGATGGTGTTTGCAGTCGCACTTTTCCCACTTCCGGTCTTCCCGACCAGCATGATCCTCAGAGCATTGTTTGGCGTGGCAGCCATGTTTATATCAAGAGACTCAGGCGCAGGCACCCACACCACATTAGCAAAAGGAAGGAGAGGGGGAGAAGGGTCAATTTAGGTAAGCAGGAACCATTTCCAACTGTCTTTTTTTTTCTTCTTCTTCTTTTCCTCCCTGAAAGTTTCTAATATTCTCTTATGCATATTGACCCTGGTAGAGACAGCAAATTTAAACAGTTCAATTGTTATCGAAGAAATAACCAAGTAGTTAGAGTATCTCCACAAAAGTGTCAGGTCTTGATGGTTTCATAGGGCACTCACTGAAACCTTTAAAGATCTCACAATCTCCGTGCTATTCAGGCTATTCCTGATCACATAGCAATGAAGGGAAATGTTCAGTTTTTTCTATGAAGCGAGTGTAATGTTAATTCCAAAAGCTAACAAAGATTTCACAATAAACAAAGCTATAGACATGTCTCATGTGTAAATATTGATACAAGAGTCCTAAATAAATTATTAGATGCGAAAAGCAGTATCACATGAGTAAGTATGATTGTCAGATATACTAGGGTGATTCAACATGAGGATTTTGATTGTTATAATACATCCCATCAAGAGATTAAGAAGAAAAAGAAATATTTGGCCAAATTCAATCCTGATTCATGTTTAAAGCAGTGTATCAAATTTAAATTAATTGATTCCTCTTTAACATGATTGTGTATATATATATATATAATAAAAAATTTTTGTTACCGCTTTTTTTTTTCATGCAACTAAAATTGTTGTTTGGCCACTAAGTTGTGTCAAACTCTTTTGTGACCCCATTTATTGTAGCCTGCTTGGCTCCTCTGTCCATGGCATTAGCCAGGCAAGAATACTAGAGTGGTTTCTCATTTCCTTCTCCAGAGGATCTTACAGACCCAGGGATCAAACCCAAGCCTCCTGCATTGGCAGGTGGATTCTTTGCCATTGAGCCACGTGGGAAACTCAGCAACTAAAGCAGTTGATTATAAAATTTATTTGAATGAAGGAAAAGAAATTAGCCTGGGCAATCAAGCAAAAAAAAAAAAATGAGGTAAGACTAGCTTTGCCAGATAGTAGAATATAGAAGTTTCTATAATTAAAGCAGTATGATATTGGTGCATGGATAGACAGAACAGTGAAACAAAAACAGAAAATTCAAATATAAGCCAAGTTGATCACACAACATTCATTTATATTCAAATCATTTACATTATGCTATATTTATATTCAGTAAGGTAGCATCTCACATCAATGTGAAGAAAGACAGACTAATAAGGAACACTGAGATAACCATAAAGAAAAAATAAAACTGCGTCTATTTCTTCTTGCTGTTCAACTTCGAAATAGATCAGAAATTTAAATGTAGAAAAAGTTAATCCATATAAATAATAGAAGAAACATGAGTAAATCTTTGTAACCTAGGTATAGGTAAAATATTTATAAGATTTGGAATAGAGTAAGGTTGTGTGAAAATTGATTAGTCATGTATGACTCTTTGCGATCCCATGGACTATACCACCCATGGAATTCTCCAGGCTAGAATACTGGGGTGGGTAACCTTTCTCTTCTCCAGGTTATCTCCCCAAAACCAGGGATTGAACCCAGGTCTCCCACATTGGAGGTGGATTCTTTACAAGCTGAGCCACAGGGAAGCCCAGAGTAAGTAAAGAGACCCCTGAATTTGATTACATGATAATTAAACAGATATTGTGGGGATATATACATTAAAACACAAATGTCAAACCGGGGGGGGGGGTGGAAATTTCCTACTTATATAAAAGAAGGGCCATTTCCCTTTTATACAAATAATATCTCTACAAATGGTCAAGAAGCACATGAAAAGATGCTCAGCATCACTAACTACTCAAGAAAGGCAATCAAAAATACCTTGATATATCACCTCACAGAAGTCAGAATTGCCACCATCAAAAAGTCTACAAATAATGCTGGAGAGAATGTGGGGAAAAGGAAACCCTCCTCCACTGTTGGTAGAAACAAAATTGGTATAGCCTCCATGAAGAACAGTATGGAAGATCTGCAAAAAACTAGAAGTAGAGTTGCCATATGATCCAGCAATCCAACTCCGGGGAATATTATCCAGATAAAGCTCTAATTTGAAAAGATACATGCAGCCTTATGTTCATAGTAGCACTATTTACAATAGCCCAGACATGGAAACAACATAATTGTCCATCTACAGATGAATGTGTAAAGAACTGTGGTTTGTATATACAACGGGATATTACTCAGCCATAAAAGAGAATGAAATAATGTTATTTTCAGCAACATGGATGAAATGAGATGTTTTCACATTGAGTGAAGTAAGTCAGAAAAAAACAAATATTACATGGTACAATTTATATGTAAAATCTAAAAAAAAAATGACCTTATTTATAAAACAGAAACAGACTCACTGACACAGAAAACACACTTATGATTACCAAATAGGAAAGTCAGCCGCTGCTGCTCCTGTTGCTAAGTTGCTTCAGTTGTGTCTGACTCTGTGTGACACCATAGATGGCAGCCCACCAGGCTCCCCCGCCGCTGGGATTCTCCAGGCAAGAACACTGGAGTGGGTTGCCATGTCCTTCTCCAATGCATGAAAGTGAAAGTGAAGATGCTCAGTCATGTCTGACTCTCAGTGACCCCATGGACTGCAGCCTACCAGGCTCCTCTGTCCCTGGGATTCTCCAGGCAAGAGTACTGGGAAAAGGGATAAATTAGGAGTATCGGATTTATGGATACATACCACTATATATTGGAGAAGGAAATGGCAACCCACTCCAGTATTCTTGCCTGGAGAATCCCATGGACGGAGGAGTTTGGTGGGCTACAGTCCACGGGTCGCAAAGAGTCAGACACAACTGAGCAACTTCACTTACACTTCACCACTATATATGGAAACATACCACTAATTTCCCTGATGGCTCAGATGGTAAAGCATCTATCTACAATGTGAGAGACCTGCATTCTATCCCTGGGTTGGGAAGATTACCTGGAGAAGGAAATGGCAACCCACTCCAGTACTCTTGCCTTGAAAATCCCATGGACGGAGGAGCTTGGTGCAGGCTACTATCCATGGGGTCGCAAAGAGTCAGGCACGACTAAGCAACTTCACTTTCACCACTATATATTCCTTGTGGCTCAGCGGGTACAGAATCTGCCTGCAATGTGCAAGACCTGGGCTCGATCCCTGGGTAAGGAAGATACCCTGGAAAAGGGAAAGACTACCCACTCCAGTATTCTGGCCTAGAGAATTCCATGGACTACAGAAGATCTGTACAAAAAATATCTTCACAACTCAGATCATCATGATGGTGTGATCACTCAACTAGAGCAGACATCCTGGAATGTGAAGTCAAGTGGGCCTTAGAAAGCATCACTATGAACAAAGCTAGTAGAGGTGATGGAATTCCAGTTGAGCTATTTCAAATCCTGAAAGATGATGCTGTGAAAGTGCTGTACTCAATATGCTAGCAAATTTGGAAAACTCAGCAGTGCCCACAGGACTGGAAAAGGTCAGTTTTCATTCCAAAGAAAGGCAATGCCAAAGAATGCTCAAACTACCGCACAATTGCACTCATCTCACATGCTAGCAAAGTAATGCTCAAAATTCTCCAAGCCAGGCTTCAACAATATGTGAACTGTGAACTTCCAGATGTTTAAGCTGGATTTAGAAAAAGCAGAGGAACCAGAGATCAAATTGCCAACATCCACTGGATCATGGAAAAAGCAAGAGAGTTCCAGAAACACATCTATTTCTGCTTTATTGACTATGTCAAAGCCTTTGACTGTGAGGATCACAATAAACTGTGGGAAATTCTGAAAGAGATGGGAATACTAGACCACCTGACCTGCCTCCTGAGAAACGTGTATGCAGGTGAGGAAGCAACAGTTAGAACTGAACATGGAACAAGAGACTGGTTCCAAATGGGAAAAGGAGTACGTCAAGGCTGTATATTGTCACCCTGCTTATTTAACTTCTATGCAGAGTACATCATGAGAAACGCTGGGCTGGAGGAAATACAAGCTGGAATCAGGATTGCCGGGAGAAATATCAATAACCTCAGATATGCAGATGATACCACCCTTATAGCAGAAAGTGAAGAAGAACTAAAGAGGCTCTTGATGAAAGAGGAAGAGTGAAAATGGAGAGTGAAAGAGGAGAGTGGAAATCTTGGCTTAAAGCTCAACATTTAGAAAACTAAGGTCATGGCATCTGGTCCCATCACTTCATGGCAAATAGATGGAGAAAAAGTGGAAACAATGGCTGATTTTATTTTTCTAGTCTCCAAAATCACTGCAGATAGTGATTGCAGCCACAAAATTAAAAGATGCTTTGCAGTGTTGGACACGACTAAGCGACTGAACTCAACTGAACTCCTTGGAAGTACAGTTATGACCAATCCAAAAAGCATATTAAAAAGCAGAGACATTACTTTGCCAAAAAAGGTCTGTCTAGTCAAGGCTATGGTTTTTCCAGTAGTCATATATGGATGTGAGAGTTGGACTATAAAGAAAGCTGAGCACCAAAGAATTGATGCTTTTGAACTGTGGTGTTGGAGAAGACTCTTGAGGGTCCCTTGGACTTCAAGGAGGTCCATCCAGTCCATCCTAAAGGAGATCAGTCCTGGGTGTTCATTGGAAGGACTGATGTTGAAGCTGAAACTCCAATACTTTGGCCACCTGATGGGAAGAGCTGACTCATTTGTAAAGATCCTGATACTGGGAAAGATTGAGGGCGGGAAGAGAAGGGGATGACAGAGGATGAGACGGTCTGATGGCATCACCGACTAGATGGACATGTGTTTGGGTAGACTCTGGGAGTTGGTGATGGACAGGGAAGCCTGGTGTGCTGTGGTTCTTGGAGTTGCAAAGAGTCACATACGAGTGAGTGACTTTCACTCACCACTATATATAAAGTACATGAGCAACAAGGATTTAGTGTATAGTAAAAGGAACTATATTCAAAATTTTGTAATAAATATAATGGAAAAGAATCAGAAGTATATATATATATATATATATATATATATATATATATATATATATATATGCTGCTAAGTCGTGTCAGTCTTGTCCGACTCTGTGCGACCCCACAGACAGAAGCCCAACAGGCTCCTCTGTCCCTGGGATTCTCCAGGCAAGAACACTGGAACACTGGAGTGGGTTGCCATTTCCTTCTCCAATACAGGAAAGTGAAAGTGAAAGTGAAGTCGCTCAGTCCTGTCCGACTCTTAGAGACCCCATGGACTGTAGCCTACCAGGCTCCTCCATCCCTGGGATTCTCCAGGATAGAGTACTGGTGTGGGTTGCCATTGCCTTCTTCATATATATATATATATATATATATATATATATATATACACACACACATACATATACATATATAACTAAATCACTTTGCTGCAATTATAGTAAATCGACTGTCAGTTCAGTTCAGTTCAGTTGCTCAGTCGTGTCCGACTCTTTGCGACCCCATGAATCACAGCATGCCAGGCCTCCCTGTCTATCACCAACTCCTGGAGTTCACTCAGACTCACACCCATCGAGTCAGTGATGCCATCCAGACATCTCATCCTCAGTCGTCCCCTTCTTCTCCTGCCCCCAATCCCTCCCAGCATCAGAGTCGTCTGCAATGAGTCAACTCTTTGCATGAGGTGGCCAAGGTACTGGAGTTTCAGCTTTAGCATCATTCCTTCCAAACAAATCCTAGGGCTGATCTCCTTCAGAATGGACTGGTTGGATCTCTTTGCAGAACATGGGACTCTCAAGAGTCTTCTCCAATACCACAGCTCAAAAACATCAATTCTTTGGTGCTCAGCCTTCTTCACATGACCACTGGAAAAACCATAGCCTTGACTAGATGGGCCTTAGTCGGCAAAGTAATGTATCTGCTTTTGAATATGCTATCTAGGTTGGCCATAACTTTTCTTACAAGGAGTAAGCGTCTTTTAATTTCATGGCTACAGTCACCATCTGCAGTAATTTTGGAGCCCCAAAAAATAAAGTCTGACACTGTTTCCACTGTTTCCCCATCTATTTCCCATGAAGTGATGGGACCGGATGCCATGATCTTTGTTTTCTGAATGTTGAGCTTTAAGCCAACTTTTTCACTCTCCACTTTCACCTTCATCAAGAGGCTTTTTAGTTCCTCTTCACTTTCTGCCATAAGGGTGGTGTCATCTGCATATCTGAGGTTATTGATATTTCTCCCGGCAATCTTGATTCCAGCTTGTGTTTCTTATGATGAAGAAACACAGTCCAGCATTACTCATGATGTACTCTGAGTAGAAGTTAAATAAGCAGGGTGACAATATACAGCCTTGACGTACTCCTTTTCCTATTTGGAAAAAGTCTCTTGTTCCATGTCCAGTTCTAACTGTTGCTTCCTGACCTGCATACAGATTTCTCAAGAGGCAGGTCAGGTGGTCTGGTATTCCCATCTCTTTCAGAATTTTCCACAGTTGATTGTGATCCACACAGTCAAAGACTTTGGCATAGTCAATAAAGCAGAAATAGATGTGTTTCTAGAACTCTCTTGCTTTTTCCATGATCCGGTGGGTGTTGGCAATTTGATCTCTGGTTCCTCTGCCTTTTCTAAAACCAGCTTGAACATCTGGCAGTTCACGGTTCATGTATTGCTGAAGCCTGGCTTGGAGAATTTTGAGCATTACTTTGCTAGCATGTGAGATGAGTGCAATTGTGCAGTAGTTTGAGCATTCTTTGGCATTGCCTTTCTTTGGGATTGGAATGAAAACTGACCTTTTCCAGTCCTGTGGGCACTGCTGAGTTTTCCAAATTTGCTAGCATATTGAGTACAGCACTTTCACAGCATCATCCTTCAGGATTTGAAATAGCTCAACTGGAATTCCATCACCTCTACTAGCTTTGTTCATAGTGATGCTTTCTAAGGCCCACTTGACTTCACATTCCAGGATGTCTGGCTCTAGATGAGCGGTCACACCATCGTGATTATCTGGGTTGTGAAGATCTTTTTTGTACAGTTCTTCTGTGTATTCTTGCCACCTCTTCTTAATGTCTTCTGTTTCTGTTAGGTCCATACCATTTCTGTCCTTTATCGAGCCCATCTTTGCATGAAATGTTCCCTTGGTATCTCTAATTTTCTTGAAGAGATCTCTAGTCTTTCCCGTTCTGTTCTTTTCCTCTATTTCTTTGCATTGATCGCTGCGGAAGGCTTTCTTATCTCTTCTTGCTATTCTTTGGAAATGTGCATTCAGATGCTTATATCTTTCCTTTTCCCCTTTGCTTTTTGCCTCTCTTCTTTTCACAGCTATTTATAAGGCCTCTCCAGATATCCATTTTGCTTTTTTGCATTTCTTTTCCATAACTATACTTCAATAAAAATATTTTAGAAAACAAACAACATCTGAAAGTAGAGAAACAGAAGACCAATAGCTTATTAGAAAATGGAATAAGAGATATGAATGAACAAGTTCATGAATAAATGTAAATATCCTTTGAATATATTAAAAGATATTAACATTCGCTCATAGAAAAATATATCAAAACATAGAAAATCATAAAATTAATTAATTAAAGTTATACTATGACGCTATTTCTCACATACACGTTTGGGAAAATTAAAGTTTCTTTGCATAATCTATTGGTAAAAAGGTATAGGGGAGGGACTCCCTGGTGGCCCAGTGGTTAAGAATCCACCTTGCAATTCTGGGGATGCAGGTTCCACCCCTGGTTGGGGAACTAAGATCCCACATGCTATGGAGCAACTAATCCCACCACAACCAGAGAGACCGTGTGTCCCAAGGAAAGATCACACATGAGGCAACAAAGATCCACATGCTGCAACTAAGACCCAACACAGGCAAATAGATAGATAACTATTTAAAGACAAAAGATTTAGGGAAGACAGGTCCTCTCCTGCATGACTATTGGGAAGAGAAAAACAGTCTAAAAGAACCAGCGAAGAAGTTAGCAAGAACTTGCAGTGGTACATATGCATTTATTCTTTGATTATCAATCACAATTTTAGGACTTATCCCAAAGGTACACTGACAAAAACAAAATAAACAAATAAAAAAAGAAAGAAAATTATGCAGAAGGCTGTTAACTGCACCACTGTTTGAAACCTCAAAAGACCAAAAACTTATCAAATGATTATCAATAAGGACCTGATTGAATTAACTAAAGTATATTCACACAGTGAAGTACTAGCCAACTGTAAAAAGGACTGAAGTATCTTTATATCCCCGTATGGAGACACCTGTAGACTACATCATTAAGCAAAAAAAGCAAAGTGAAGAAAGTAATGTACAGTTTACTAGCATTACTCTAACAAGGAGGAATGTGACCTACATGTATAAATGTGATATATGTGTTTTTCATTCATCTGTAGAAGCAATGGCAGAATAATCTGAAACTGAAACAAATAATAAGTTACTTAGATGGGGATGGGAAAAAGAGGAAGGAGGGCATAGGATAGACGTTGGGAACTAGACTTGTTGGGATATACTTACATTTCATAGATTTGATCTTCAGCTCAGTTCAGTTCAATCACTCAGTCATGTCCAACTCTTTGTGACCCCATGAACTGCAGCCTGCCAGGTGTCCCTGTCTATCACCACCTCGCGGAGTTTACTCAAACTAATGTCCATTTAGTCGGTGATACCATCCAACCGTCTCATCCTCTGCCATCCCCTTCTCCTCCCATCCTCAATCTTTCCAAGCATCAGGGTCTTTTCAAATGAGTCAGTTCTTCCCATCAGGTGGCCTAAGTATTGGAGTTTCAACTTCAACATCAGTCCTTCCAATGAGCATTCAAGACTGATCTCCTTTAGGATGGACTGGTTGGATTTCATTGCAGTCCAAGGGACTCTCAAGATTCTTCTCCAACACCACAGTTCAAAAGCACCAATTCTTTGGCACTCAGCTTTCTTTATAGTCCAACTCTCACATCCATATATGACTACTGGAAAAACCATAGCCTTGACTAGACGGACCTTTTTTGGCAAAGTAATGTCTCTGCTTTTTATTATGCTGTCTCGGTTGGTCATAATTTTTCTTCCAAGGAGTAAGCATCTTTTAATTTCATGGCTGAAGTCACCATCCCCTAAAATAAAGTCTGCCACTGTTTCCACTGTTTCCCCATCTATTTTCCATGAAGTGATGGGACTGGATGCCATGATCTTTGTTTTCTGAATGGGTGAACTTTAAGCCAACTTTTTCACTTTCCTCTTTCACTTTCATCAAGAGGATCTTTAGCTCCTCTTCACTTTGGGCTATAAGGGTGGTGTCATCTGCATATCTGAGATTATTGATAGTTCTCACTGCAATCTTGATTCTAGTTTGTGCTTCATCCAGCCCAGCGTTTCTCATGATGTACTCTGCATAGAAGTTAAATAAGCAGGGTGACAATATACAGCCTTGACATGCTCCTTTTCCTATTTGGAACCAGTCTCTTGTTCCATGTCCAGTTCTAACTGTTGCTTCCTCACCTGCATATAGGTTTCTCAGGAGGCAGATCAGGTGGTCTGGTATTCCCATCTCTTTCAGAATTTTCCAGTTTATTGTGATCCACACAGTCAAAGGCTTTGGCATAGTCAATAAAGCAGAAATAGATGTTTTTCTGGAACTCTCTTGCTTTTTCCATGATCCAGTGGATGTTGGCAGTTTGATCTCTGGTTCCTCTGGTTTTTCTAAATCCAGCTTGAACATCTGGGAGTTTACGGTTAATATAAGCTAATGTAGCAGAGTTGAAAGAGATATATCATGCATCAGTTAAGTATATGAAACCTACAGCAACTATAATATCACACAAAGTGGCTTCAGAATGATCCTATGTCTATATCAGGGCTAAAGGAGGACCCTTCATCTTGGTAAATAGGTTAGTTCATCAACAAGAGATAGTAATACTGAGTGTGATGCTCCTCATAAGTAAGTGAGCTTCAAAAAATCCCAGAGAACTTCAAAATTCAAAAAGTAAAAGCTGACAGAAATAAATGGAGAAACAGGCAAATCCACAGAGTTGGAGATTTCACCACTTCTTTATCAATAACATTTATTATTTCCTTTTTTTTCCCTTAAGTTGAGCACAAACAAGGGAAGAGAAATTGTATTTCATAATGCAGATTTCCTCCCATCAAATTCTGACTTGTGGTTTCATTTCCTCATTTCCCATAACCTATCCTTGAGTTGATGGATTGGGGCTGAAAATGTGCCTGAAGGAACAGAAGGAGAATGAATTCAAAGACTTAGACTGCTTGTAGATCCTGTATGGGGCCGGGGGCAGGGGAGGGGGTGCTTTGTGTGTGCCATCTAAGATTTCTGGGCCTCAGTTTCCTCCATTTTACATATATTTAAAAAAAGATAGTAATCTCTCTTCTGCCCAGAGAATAGAGCCAGAGTCCCTGAAATCACTCTGGGCAGATGGAGGTGGATGCTGTTCGTGGTGCTTCAGATATGGCACCCATGGTGCTTTCTGTGTCCTGTGAGTGTGATTCTTGTGAATCAGTTCTGTTCAGTTTCAGTTGTATCTGACTCTTTGCAACCCCATGGACTGCAGCACGCCAGGCTTCCTTGTCCTTCCCCAACTGCCAGAGCTTGCTCATACTGATGTCCAAGAGTCGGTGATACCATCGAAACATCTCATCTTCTGTCATCCCCTTCTCCTCTAGCTTTCAGTTTTTCCTAGCATCAGGATCTTTTCCAATGAGTCAGTTCTTCACATCAGGTGGCCACAGTGTTGGAGTTTCAGCTTCAGCTGAAACTGAATATTCAAGTTTATTCAATGACTAAATAATCAATGACTATTCAAGACTGATTTCTTCTCGGATGGACTGGTTTGATCTCCTGGCAGTCCAAGGGACTCTTCAGAGTCTTCTCCAACAACGTAGTTCAAAAGTATGAATTCTTTGGTGCTGAATATTCAAGTTTACTCAATAACTGAATATTCAATGAATATTCAAGACTGATTTCCTCTAGGATGGACTGGTTTGATCTCCTGGCAGTCCAAGGGATTATTCAGAGTCTTCTCCAACACCACAGTTCAAAAGTGTCAATTCTTTGGTGCTCAACCTTCTTAATTGTCCAACTCTCACATCTATACATGACTACTAGAAAAACCATAGCTTTGACTAGATGGACCTTTGTTGGAAATGTAATATCTCCGCTTTTTAATATGATATCTACGTTGGTCATAGCTTTTCTTCCAAGGAGCAATCATCTTTTAAATTGATGGCTGCAGTCACCATCTGCAGTGATTTTGGAGCCCACGAAAAGAAAGTTGTCACTGTTTCCATTGTTTCCCCATCTATTTGCCATGGAGTGATGGGGCTGGATATCATGATCTTAGTTTTCTGAATGTTGAGTTTTAAACCAGCTTTTTCACTTCCTCTTTCACTTTCATCAAGAGGCTCTTTAGTTCTTCACTTTCTGCCATAAGGGTGTTGTCATCTGCATATCTGAGGTTATCGATATTTCTCCCAGCAATCCTGATTCCAGCTTGCACTTCATCCAGCCCAGCATTTTGCATGATGTACTCTGTGTATAAGTTAAATAAGCAGGGTGACAATATACAGCCTCGACGTACTCTTTTTCCAAATTGGAACCAATCTGTTGTTCCACATCTGGTTCTAACTGTTGCTTCTTGACTGGCATACAGATTTCTCAGGAGGCAGGTCAGGTGGTCTGATATTCCCATCTCTTGAAGAATTTTCCATGGTTTGTTGTGATCTAAACACTCAAAGTCTTTGGCCTAATTAGTAAAGCAGAAGTAGATGTTTTTCTGGAATTTCTTTGCTTTTTCTTGCAATGGATGTAGGCAATTTGATCTCTGGTTCCTCTGCCTTTTCTAAATCCAGCTTGAACATCTTGAAGTTCATGGTTCATGTACTGTTGAAGCCTCACTTGGAGAATTTTGAGCATTACTTTACTAGCGTGTGAGATGGGTGCAATTGTGCAGTACTTTGAACATTCTTTGGCATTGCCCTTCTTTGGGATGGAGGGAATACTGACATTTTCTAGCCCTGTGGCCACTGATGAGATTTCCAAATTTGCTGGCATATTGAGTGCAGCACTTTAACAGCATCATCTTTTAAAATTTGAAATAGCTCAGTTGGAATTCCATCACCTCCATTAGCTTTGTTCATAGTGATGCTTTCTAAGGCCCACTTGCCTTCGCATTACACCATCATGATTATCTGGGTGGTGAAGATCTTTTTTGTATAGTTCTCCTGTGTATTCTTGCATGTCTTCTTAATATCTTCTGTTTCTATTAGGTCCATACCATTTCTGTCCTTTATTGTGCCCATCTTTGCATGAAATGTTCCACTGGTATCTCTAATTTTCTTGAAGAGATGTCTAATCTTTCCCATTCTGTCTTTTCTTTCAACACTTGGTAAATATTGTGTCCCTTCCTCCTGGCCTCTGATTTCTGATGAACACTCTGGGGATGGTCCTGAACCACCATGGGGGCAGAGCATGACATGTCTCTCAAGCATCTGCCATTTCTGTCTCACTGTCTAAAGAACACTAGAATCCAGACACTACTCCCTATTCCAGTATGTAGGTAGGGATGGGGGTAAGTCTCCTGTTGTTTCTGAGTTTGGCCTTGCACATCAGCTACTTCATGATCACGGTTTGCTTGAATGTCACACAGCTCTGTAGTGAGTCTCAGCTTGATTTGGTTTTGATCAGCAGCTCACCTCCAGGATCCATGTCTTTCCTAGGTCATTGCTGCCACCAGCATGCCATTCTCAGAGGAGACTAATGTCTAGGCAGCCTGCATTCCCCTTTAGTGCCCTGCTGACCCACACCTATGTAAGACCTGCCATTTCATCTCCCTGAATGGCAACAAGATGTAATTGTGTGTTGACCAGGGATAACTAGAGAAAATCACCACAGGGAAGACATGTTCATTTCCCAGGGCTATCATAACAAAGTAGCATAAATGAAGTGGCTTGTAATAACAGAAATTTAGTCTCTCACAGGTCTGGAAGCCAGAAGTCCAGAATAAATGTCCTGGCAGGGCCATGTTTCTCCTGAAGGCTGTTAGGAAGTTTCCTTCCTCGCCACTTTTAGCTTCTAGTGGCCCCTGGCAGCATTATTCCAACCTCTGTTTCTGTCTTCATATGACTGTCTATCCAATGCATGTGTCTGTGTCCAGTCCCCATCTTGTAATAAGGACCACTTGTATGGATTACAGCTCATCCCAGTGGCCTTACCTTAACAATCAAATCTACAAAGACCTTATTTGCAATAAGATCACATTCATAGTGTTAGGGCTTCAGCAGCCTTTTGGGAACACAGAGGAAAAAGGCTTAGTGAAGCTGAATATAAATGTTAACAGAGTACAAGGAAGTAAAGCTAAAACCTTGTTGAGGACACTCTCATGAGCCCATTCTTGCTTTTGGATGTTTCATGTAAATGCAATCGTATCTTCATGTGATCTTTTCCCTGGCTTCTTTCACTTAGCATAATGCTTTCAAAGGTTATTCACATTATTGCATGTAACTGTACTCCATTCCTTTTTAAAAGGTCTTAGTTGTAGTGCATGGAATCTTCATTGTGTGCCCGATCTCCCTAGTTGTGGCATGCAGCCTCAGTAGTTGTGGCACACAGGCTCTCTAGTTGTGGCATGTGGCCTGTGAAGTAGGAGGGCTTGTTAATTGTGGAGCTCAGTCTTAGCTGTTCCATGGCATGTGAAATCTTAGTTTGAAAGCTAGAGATCATACCTGTGTCCCCAGCTTTGGAAAGTGTATTCTTAACCACTGGACCACCATGGAAGTCCCTACTTCATTCCTTTTTATGGCTAAATAATACTCCATTATATGTATATATATATATTGGGTGTGTGTGTGTGTATCCATTCATTAGTTGTCCATTTGGGTTGTTTCCGCTTTATTTTACTATTATGAATAATGATGCTTTACCATTCATGTAGAATTTTTGGACTGAACATGTGTTGTCAGTCCTCTTGGATATATACCTAGGAAGTGAAATGCTGCAATTCATGGGGTCACAAAGAGTTGGACACGACTGAGCGACTGAACTGACTGATGGTAATCTATGTTTAACTTTTTGAGGCAATGCCAAACTATTTTCTATAGCAGTTGCGTCATTTTACATCCTCACCAGCAGTGGACAAGGATTAAATTTATCCACATACTCATCAGTATTTGTTATTTTTTTTTCTTTTAAAAAAATCCCAGGAAATATGAAGTGGTATCTTATTTTGATTTGCATTTCCCCAATGACAAATGATGTTCATTATTTTTTTAATGTATTTTTTGGCCATTTGTGTATCTTATTTGAAGAAACTCCTATTCAAATCTTTCATTCATTTAAAAATTGGATTATTTGTCTTCTTGTTGTAGAGTTGTAAGAGTTCATTATATATTCTGGATATGAGATCTTTATCAGGTTGGCAAATATTTTCTCCCATTGTTTAGGCTGTCTTTTCACTTTCTAGATAGTATTATTTAATGGGAAAATGTTTTAAATTTTGATTAAATATGACATCTGTTTTTCTTTGGTGCTTTTGATGTCATATATTAGAAACTATTGTCTAATCCATAGTCATGAAGATTTGCACTTGTTTTCTTCTAAGAGTTTTATAGTTTTAACTCTTACATTTAGGTCTTTGATCCATTTTGAGTTAATGGTTTTATATCGTGCAAGATAAACATCCAAATTTATTATTTTGCTTGTGAATATCCAGTGGTCCTAGTACTATATGTTGTTTCTATCCATTAATCTGTACAGACATTCTTCATGGCATTCTTTATCCTCTTGTGTATATCCCACATATATACAGACAGCTCCCTAGTGTTGAACTAGGTGATTGCCTGCCTTCTGGGATCCCTGGCATGTTCCTCCCCACACGTCCATCAGCTCAACCAGAGTCACTTAGGAATTTCCTAGCCTTCATTCCTTCCCAAAGCAAGAGCAAGAATCAGATGTTTCTCATTATTTGAATCATAGATTAAGACTATCCATTGTTCACATGGGGCACTTTGTCATTCTATTTTCATTTTCACATTTATTCACCAATCACCATCCCTTTTCTCAGAGGAGTGACAATGGCAGGATATTTCTCTGTTTACTCTAAGAGTGTATCAAAAAGTGAACAAGAAAAAAGGCAAGATTCCCTCTCAGGACCTCTGCTGAGATCCGCACACAACTCCTTAAACCAAAATGGCCTTTGCAGCTGAGCAAATTTCAATCCTCAGCATTGGGCATTGGTGTTCCTCTTCGTGTTTGCAATCGCGTTCATGCAGGGTTTGTGGGCCTCACAAATGTACTCAGTTGTTGCAGATCATTTCTCCTTTTTACATGTCTCTTTAGTGATCTCAGGGCTTCCCTGGTGGCTCAGCTGGTAAATAATCTGCCTGTAATGTGGGAGACCTGGGTTTGATCCCTGGTTGGGAGAATGCCCTGGAGAAGAGAAAGGCTACCCACTCCGGTGGCCTGGAGAATTGCATAGACTGTATAGTCCATGAGGTCACAAAGAATCGGACACAACTGAGTGACTTTCACTTAGTGATCTGAGGTCATCAGTAGGCTGAGAATCTCTGGCTGGGTAGGCAAGAGGCAGAGGATACTGTAGGGAGAGACCTGGAAGTGCATAGCTGTATTTGAGATGGGCTTCTGTTGGTGTGTGAAGATGGTGGTATTGGGGATAAAGCAAATGTGAATAAAGAGATAGGGAGGCACACCTAGGACTGATGATACAGGCTAACCTGGCTCACTTGTCTGCACCGACAGCTGATTCTCCCAGGCATGCATGAGACAGAGGCGACTCTCTACTCCACGATCATATCACCAGTTCTCAGCCCACAAAGTCCTAATTGCCTTTTGAGATTCACATAAAATAAAAATCTCCACTCCGCTTAAATCTTTAAATTTATCCCTGAATTGAAAATCCATACCCTTGCTTACCCTGTGAGTTGGTCCGCTAGTGGGAAAACTCCTCCTTGGGAGGAGACTTTCTGGAGGACCTCCATGGGCCCTAGGGAACCAAGTCTCCAATGACAGTCTCTTTGGACGTGCAGAAACATCTGTATTCAAGCTGCTGGGGGGCGACAATCCCCTGCCGGTACAGAGGGCCAGGTCTGCACTAATGTCTTCTCTCCTTGCCATCACACACCTGAGTGAGTGTGTGGGTGCATGGTTATTTGCCGCTGGGGTCAGGAATGAGACAGCAGCATCTGTGTTCAATGCGTATATACAGTGGATGAAGAAACATCTGCAAATACTGATTTCTTTGAACACAATGTGACTATCCAGTACATTTATTTCTTCCATTCAGTTCAATTCAAGCAAATGAATATGTACTCAGACTCTACCATGGGGCGGTTCTGCCCTTGGTTCACGGAGGAGTCTAGGGGATGAGAGGGCAAATGGTCCTCATCTGCTTTCGGGAGCAAAAGCAGTTCAGTGACAGGATGGAGTTAAAGGCAGTCTGAGGTCAGGAGGAAAACACCTAAAATTAACAGTGGCTGTTAGGCTCTGCGGAGAGGGGAGTTCAGGGACCACTAGGTAACAGTGGAAGTTTCATGTGGGTGATTTGCCTGGCACACCTTTGAGGTTGGTAGATTAGGAGAGGTGGGGGAGAAAAGAAGGGAATGCGTGCCCTGAAGCAGCAACACACCTGAGATGACCGTGATTATCACTGCAAGGGATGAAGTGTTATTTACAATGTGTCGGGAATGACCTCACCAAAGGCATCAGGCAGCTACCTGCAAAGCAGGTACAGCAGGAACAGGGCGCCCAGCAAGGCTGCCAGGCCCAGCTTACACCAGCCATGGGCCACCGCTACAGCCCGGCCAGCGGCCAGTCTCTCCGCCACCCTATGCAGCCTCTCCTTGCGGCTCAGCCCGCCCAGGGTCTGCGCCACGTGGTACAAGTCGTTGGTGGAGGGGGCGCCGCCATGGTCCCTCTCCAGCTCCTCCACCAGTTTCATCAGCTCCCCGACCTGCGCCTCCCGCTCCCCGTCGGCCGCTCGGTTGTCGAAGGCGCAGCAGCGGCCCCCGCACTCGGCCACCAGCTCCCGGAGCGCGCGGTTGTCGGTGTCGCGCACGTACTGCTGCAGCGAGCCCCCCTCCAGGTCCTCCCTGCGGGTGAAGACCACGACGGCGCGCGCCGCGATGCCCGCCCCAAAGAACGCCTTCACCCCGCGCCAGGCCCGCAGGTCCTGGGCGGTGAAGCGGCCGAGCTGGGTCACCAGGAGCACGGCGTGGGGCCCAGGGGCCGACAGCAGGTAGCAGCGGCCTCTCTCCTCGAAGCCCGGGTCTGCCTGGGCGACCTCGGGGCTGAAGAGGTCGGGGGTGTCGAGGACTTCCACGTCCCACGAGGCCCAGCGGCAGCTCCCCGTGGCGCAGGACCTGGTCACCGCCGTGGCAGCGAGCCTGGAGAGGAAGTGCTTCCGCTGGAGGATGCTGTTGCCCGTGGCGCTCTTCCGGGTCCCTGACCTCCCGGCCAGGAGGAGGCGCAGCCTGCTCTCCTGCAGGGCGGACCTGAACTCCTGGAAACCTGTGGGCACCGGTGGTCTGTAAGCTTCGGGATCTGAGAGCAACATGTCCCGGTCCCCAGGTCTCCTGGACGCCTTGCGAGCAAAGGAGAACAGAGCGCTTCCACGGTTGTGTTTGGGACTAAACCTTTACTGGTTTCCCTTGTGGCTCATCTGGTAAAGAATCTGCCTGCAGTGCTGGAGACCTGGGTTCCATCCCTGGGTTGGAAGATCCCCTGGAGAAGGGAAAGGCTGCCCACTCCAAAAATTCTGGCCTGGAGAATTCCATGGACTGTATAGTCCCTGGGGTTGGAAAGAGTTGGACAGGACTGAGCGATTTTCAGTGTCACCTGGAATTAAACATTAACATGTATGACTGTGACTTCTCTTTCCTTGAAGATAATAAAAATCTCCAAGGATCACTGAAGGGAGAAAACTACCTATAAGAACTAGAAAATATCAAGAAGAGTCTCTATAGGCTATGGTCTGAAAATTTGTGTGCACCCTCTCTCACCTCAACATTCACAGGTTGAAAACCTAGTCTGGAGAGAGTATTAGGAGGTGATGGCACTGGGAGGGTCTTAGGTCAGGAGGGTATATTCCTCATGATTGGAATTAGTGCCTTGTTCTAATTGATTGTTCTAACTGAGTGTGAGGGCACAGTTAGAAGTTGGCATTCTGCAATCTCAGAGAGGACTCTCCCCCAAACCCAACCATGATCATGGACTTCCAGCCTCCAGAACTGTGAGGAATAAATGTCTGTTGTTTTTAAGCCACCCAGACTCTCTCTCTCTGTTTAAAATAGCAGTCCAAAGAGAGGAAGGCAGTGTCTAAACAAACAAACCAGCAAACCGACACACGCAAGCTCAAAATAAAAAGAGTGGGTTTTCCCTTTGCTAGGAATCCATTTTCTACTGAAAACTGCCAGTCATTTTACCATTTCTCACAGATGAACAATACATCAAGACAGCTAAACACATTTTAAGGATGTTTTGAAGTGGTACAACTTTATTGTTTATGTGATGGAATAAACAAGAAATTTCTGAAAACTCTGATTCCTTTGAAATCCCCCTTCAGATCCAAGTGTCCAGGTCCTTTCTTGCCAGGTGACCTGCAAGACTGAAGGTCACACCGTCACCTCCTCGGGCCGGCGCCTGCAGAGCAGGTACAGCAGGACCAGGGCGCTCAGCAGGGCGGCCAGTCCCAGCTTATACCTAGTCCCCGGCCCCGCCTTGGTCCACCGCCACAGCCCGGCCAGAGGCCAGCGGTCCGGCCACGTCTGCGCGGGGGCAGCTAATTGCTCCACCACCCTGCGCAGCCTATCCTCGCTGCTCAGCCCGCCCAGGGTCTGCGCCAGGCGATACACGTCGTTGGTGTAGGGGACGCCGCCATGGTCCCTCACCAGCTCCTCCACCAGCCTCATCAGCTCCCCGACCTGCGCCTCCCGCTCCCCGTCGGCCGCTCGGTTGTCGAAGGCGCAGCAGCGGCCCCCGCACTCGGCCACCAGCTCCCGGAGCGCGCGGTTGTCGGTGTCGCGCACGTACTGCTGCAGCGAGCCCCCCGCCAAGTCCTCCCTGCGGGTGAAGACCACGATGGTGCGCGCCGCGATGCCCGCCCCGAAGAGCGCCTTCACCCCGCGCCAGGCCCGCAGGTCCTGGGCGGTGAAGCGGCCGAGCTGGGTCACCAGGAGCACGGCGTGGGGCCCAGGGGCCGACAGCAGGTAGCAGCGGCCTCTCTCCTCGAAGCCCGGGTCTGCCTGGGCGACCTCGGGGCTGAAGAGGTCGGGGGTGTCGAGGACTTCCACGTCCCACGAGGCCCAGCGGCAGCTCCCCGTGGCGCAGGCCCTGGTCACCGCCGTGGCCGCGAGCCTGGAGAGGAAGTGCTTCCGCTGGAGGATGCTGTTGCCCGTGGCGCTCTTCCCCGTCCCCGACCTCCCGGCCAGGAGGAGGCGCAGCCTGCGCTCCTGCAGGGCGGACCTGAACTCCTGGAAACCTGTGGGCACCGGTGGTCTGTAAGCTTCGGGATCTGAGAGCACCATGTCCTGGTCCCCGGGTCTCCTGGATGCCTTGCGAGCAAGGGAGAACAGAGCGCTTCCACGGTTGTGTTTGGGACCAAGCCTTTACTGGTTTCCCTTGTGGCTCATCTGGTAAAGAATCTGCCTGCAGCGCGGGAGACCTGGGTTCAATCCCTGGGTTGGGAAGATCCCCTGGAGAAGGGAAAGGCTGCCCACTCCAAAAATTCTGGCCTGGAGAATTCCATGGACTGTCTAGTCAAGGGATTGCAGAGTCGGACATGACTGGGCGACTTTCACTTTACTGACTGACCTGTGTGAGATGTGGGCACTCCAAGGAGATCTCTACCCCTCTATTTCTCCCATCTTTGGCATCACGCGTGCACCTGTGCTCCAGCAGCTGCTGAACCTCTCTCTAGAGAATGCGCCTTTGTAATACAGGCCATTACTTCGTCTGATATGATCTGTCATCCAGGCTGTGCAGAGCTGGTCCTTCTTTTTCCTTATGCCCTCCCACTGGGGAAAAGGGTGGGGCAGTCGTCCCAGCCCGGAGGGACATCTGGAGTCCCATAGCTGGGGGTTTGAATCATAGACTGTCCTCTACCAGCCTTGTAACCCTGGGAGCTGCTTAATTTAAGTGTTAAACCTCTTCTGCACAAACGGAATCAATATTGTAGTGCTATCCTCACAGGGCATCAGAAAATAAGATGAGCTCAACTCTCCTCCTTCCCTTCCTGCCTCCCTCCTCCTCTCTTGTCTCTTAAACCTGCGGCCTAATAAGACACTTGTGTAGCCCTCCATCCTTGTTCCCTAACACCTTCTACCTGGTGAACCATGTTCCCTCTAATACACGACTTGATGCCCTCTACATCCACTTCTGTTTATTCATTTTATTTTGGAAACAGAGATACAGGTTAGTCAAAGAAGTTGATATCTCACAGCAGGGCGGGGACAAAGATCCAGGTGAAGTGCCAGCCCCAGGGCTCTTGCTGCTTCACCCCAGCATCGAATCACCTCTCGACTTCTCTTGTTCAGTCTTGAATTAGCCCATCCCCCTACCATCCAGGGTTCACACTTGGGGGCAAATACGCATTGTGAGACGTGTTCTTACCATAGGCATTTTCTTCATCTCTTGCCACCTTCCGTCCTCCCATGATTACCTGAAAGAGTCCCAGACACAATTTGTTCATTCACTCATTTATCAAATAGGTGTAACTGCCTACAGAGTGTCAGGCCAGGTCTAAAATGCTGGTGACCTCAGAGTGAGAAGGTCATAGTTCCTGCCTTCCCTGGGGCATTGGAAAGAGATTGGAGGAAATGTTCAGCAAAGACATTTGGAGGAGCCTAGTCTGGGGTTGGGATGATGCTGGGAGAACACCTGGTAAGCTTGGCTTTGTCTTCTCAGGGCCCCCAAATGCAAAGAGCAGAGGGGAGATGATAACATTTACTCCATGTCAAGATGAGCCCCTTAGCTGGTCTGGAAATCTGTAGGGCTTATTGTAGGGGCTGTAAGATACTGAGACCCTGGTCTTGAAGAGCATGGAGAGCTTGCTTGCCCCCAGTCCCAGTGCAGAGGCAGTAGACTGAACACTGCTTGGTGCTCTGGCCAGCCTGCCAGGACTGCCCCCAGAGCACCTCCCAGCGCCCAGGATCCTACTCCATCCGCTACTGCTCCCCTCAAAGGCAGAGGCCACCACTGCCGGTGGTAGGTGAGCACCAGGGAAGGAGCAGAGAAAGCTCTGTGGTCTGGCTCCAACCCTTTGGTTCCCCACCCTGCCTCTAACCAAGGGGTTCACACCGAGGAAAAAATGGAACCAGTCAAAAGTGGCCCCAAGGCCTCAGGCCATGGCTATGCCCCCAGCCAAGGTGAAGACAGTCATCAATCTGGGGGAAGATTAAGCTCCCTTAAGACTCCTGCTCCTTCCACTTGGCTTTTGACTCCTCCCACAATAGAGTGGCAACTGGTATGAAGCCTAGGAGAAGCCCTGGTTGGCACCTGGCTCTGGCTGTCGCCCCTCCGACTCCAGCCCTGCCTCCCACCACTGTGGTGGCTGCCAGCACACCCTGGGAGAAGACACAGTCACCGCTCACTTCCGGTCCAGCTCTCCCACCAAAGCCACCAGGCACATGCACACTGCAAAGGGACACTTCCACGAAGGACATGCCTTCAAGACAGGGTAGGTGACCATTCACCTAACTCCATAGCAGCAGACTGAGAAAGCTAAAGAAAATGAGAAAACAGATGCATGTATTTTAAATGAAATAATGAGAAAACAGAGGCAGATAGTTTGCTTGCCAAAGAGTCCAAGGCAACAGTAGTAAAAATTCTAACTGAACTTGAGGAAACAACAGCTGAACACAGTGGAAACTTCAGAAAGAACTAGAAAATATTAAAACCAATCAGAGCTGATGATTATGATAACTGAAATGAAAAACAAGCTGGAAGGAATTCAGGCCAGCTGAGGTGACACAGAAGAACATCTAAGACAGAAGAGTGGAAATCACCTAACCAGAACAGCAAAAAGAAAAACACATTTAAAAAATGGATGATAGTTTATGGGTCCTCTGGGACAACATCAAGTGTACAAAATTCAAGTTATAGGAAGAGACGAGAGAGAAGTGGGTCAAAAATATGTTTGGTGGAATTATAATTGAAAAGTTTCCCAACTTGAGGAAAAAAACAGATATTCGGGTACAAGAGGCATGGGGCACCGCTGTCAGTATGGCTGTCATCAGAAAACAAGAAATAACACGTGTTGGCGAGGATGTAGAGAAAAGGAGCCCTAGTGCCCTGAGTGGGAATGCCAGTTGCTACAGTAATGGCAGAAAACAGTATGGTGGGTGCTTGAAAATTTTAAAATAGAACTTGCATATGATCTAGCAGTTTTACTCCTGGGTATACATCCAAAGGAAACGAAAACACTACTTCAGAGAGATGTATGCACTCCAAAATTCATAGCAACATTATTGATAATAACCAAGTTAGGAAAGCAACCTAAATGTCCATCAATAGATGATTGGGTAAAGAAGGTGTTTTATATATACATGTGTATTGGCTTCCCTGTGCTCAGACAGTAAAGAATTTGCCTGCAGTGCAGGAGAGCTGGGTTTGATCCCTGGGTTGAGAAGATTCCCCCTGGAGAAGGGAAAGGCTACCCACACCGGTATCCTTGCCTGGAGAATTCCATGGACAGAGAAGCCTGGTGGGCTACAGTCCATGGGATCTTAAAGAGTTGGACACGACTGAGTGATTAACACTTTCATTTTTGATTATCTTTATATATATATATATATATATATATATATATATATATAATGGAATAATCCTCAGCCATAAAAAAGGGTGAAATCTTTCCATTTGCAACAACATGGATGGACGTAGAGGGTATTACATTTATTGAAATAGGTCATCCTTATTAAAATAAGTCATATTACGTTTATTGAAATAAGTCATATGAAAGAAAAATGCTGTATGTTTTCACAATCTTAAAAAAACAAATAGTTGAATATAAGAAAAGAGAAACAGACTCACCAGTGCAAAGAGTGAATTAGTGGTTACCACTGAGGATAGGGCTGAAGGGGGAGGCAAGATTGGAGAAAATCGTTAAGAGGTAAAAACTATTAGGTATAAAATTAAGATAAGGAATTCCCTGGCAGTCCAGTGGTTGGGGATTTCACTGCCAAGGGCAAGGGTTTGATTCCTGTTTGGGGAACTAAATCCCTGAAGTCACAGGGTGTGGCCAGGAAATAAAAGATACAAAAATGGAATGTACAAAAAATATAGTTAATATTTTATATTAACTTTACATGAAGCATAATCTATAAAAATGTTGAATCACTATGTTGTACACTTGAAAGTACTATAGTATTTTAAGTCAACTGTATGTCAATTAAAAATAAGTAAACAAATAAGTCTGAATATGATCTGTGTGATAGAGAGACTAGGAGGCTCCCCTCCAGCTTGTTATGCTCTTGCCTTTGAATCTGAGGCTTCTCAAAGTAAAGTGATTATACTCATTCAAATATCATTTAATACAATTAAACATTCTGTGATCCAGTTTCCCTGATCCCGTGAGCACCTGAACAAGAGAGCACAGTCTCTCCTCAGCCTACTTCTCGAGCCTCAATTCCAGTGAATCCCCGCCCACCCCCCCACCCCACGAGCCAGCCACTCCAGACACAGAAGATTTCAGTGCCTTTTCCAACCCACCTGGTGCTCTCCCTCCTAGGACCTTACATCCCACCCCACATTTCTGCCTGAGTCCTGTCTGCTTTACTGTCCATTTCAGACTCTACCTCTCCACGTCACCCACCTGGTTCGTACAGATAACTGTGTTCTCTTCCATTGGCTCCAACAACGAAGGAAAAGCAAAGAGGGAGGCTGGCTCAATAACCCATCTCAAAGAACTCAGAGGGCAGTTTTGTCCAGAACTCAAGCCAAAGCTGTTTGCATTTCTGCAGTATCTCTCCTGCACCCCTCCACCCCCCAAAGCTTTCAGTCAAATTTGTCCCAGGGGCAAATCCCATGATGTGATTAGTTATTTTGTGTCTAGATATCTACAGGCTCCCTTAATTGACAGCAGAGCTGAAATGAAGAAAGAGCTACAAGATTCACAACCAAGAAGAAGACTTTACCTGAAGCAAGATGTCCTCGTCACAGGAGGAAATGAGAAAGTGTGCTACAGGGAATCCACAGAACTCTTGGGTATGCCCTTTGGAACTTCCTGCAAAGTTTGGAATGGAATTTGGAAAGTTCTTCTGAGGTTCTTAACAGCTAAAATCTGGGGTTACAAAGGTATACAGTTATTGGAAAAAGTAAAATTTGTACAATCCTTTCATTTAAAACTTCAAGGGGTCAAGGTTTATTTAGCTAGTCCAGTACTCATTGAACCTGGCATCTTTTGGAATTATTTAGGAGATTGTTAAACATGTATGTATTTTTATCTTTTGCAATACTTTTTATTTTCTATAGTTCCTTTGATCTTATTGTCCATGTGCAATGCACATTTTTATGTAGCTGCAATGCTATCACATACACTATTCACAGTCTGTGTTTTTTTCTCAATATTATACACACCTGCCATATTGCTCCAATCTTTATTTTATGGCTGCAGAAATGCCATTGCGGTGATTCACAATATATAAAAATGTGTATTTCTTAGATTTGTATCCCTATATCTGTACTTAAAAATAGTAAGTTCCCTTCCATGCCGAATTATTTTTAATCATTCAGCCCATGACCTGAGTTTTTGAATCAGTTATCCTAGTCCCACACCTTCAGTACACAGTTGCGATGAGGAAATTAACATGGTACAGCAGCCCACAAAGCCCAGCTTGACTTGGGGAGAAGATATTCAAGAGTCCCTGTAGGGCAAGGGGTGAGGACCAAGTTCATAACCTTAGTTGTTTCCTGCACTATTATGGATAGTGCTAAGCAGAGTGGAGGTTTTAGAATTACAGAATTCTCACTTTGTAACTTGTTCTGAGGTTAGCTTTCCTTGTAAGTCCCCGGGAGTACCTTTTGCCTTTGCTGAACATGCTTTTGGGGAGTGTTTGTTGACTTTGAAAATGCATTTTGGTGTCTGCAGTAGTTCTAGCAATCACCTTTCTTATTTACTAGGGGACTAGGGAAGGAGAGGGGCTTCCCAGGTGGCTCAGTGGTAAAGAATCTTGCTGCCAATGCAGGAGACACAAGAGATGTGGGGTTGATTCTGGGGTCAGGAAGATCCCCTGGAACAGGAAATGGCAACCCACTTCAGTATTCTTGCCTGGTAATTTCCATGGAGAGAGGAGCCTGGTTCGCTACAGTCCAGGGGGTCATAAAGAGTCGGACATGAGTGACTGAGCGTGCACACATACGAAGAGAGAGAATTTAAGAGTATGTGCCACATAAGAGTATGTGCCTAGAGAAGGAAATGGCAACCCACTCCAGTACTCCTGCCTGGAAAATTTCATGGATGGAGGAGCCTGGTGGGCTACAGTCCATGGGGTTGCAAAGAGTCGGACATGACTGTGTGACTTCACTTTCAAGAGTATGTGCATCACTTAGCATCACTGATTCAAGGGACGTGAATTTTGAGCAAACTACAGGAGACAGTGGAGGACAGAGGAGACTGGTGGGCTACAGTCCAGGGGTTGCAAAGATTTAGACATGACTGAATGACTAAACAACAACAGGAGCATGTGCAACAAGAGCTGGAGAGTGATGCTTACCACTTCTGAACTTACTCTATTTGACACTCAAAACATCCTTACTAACCTACACATGCGAAGTTACTGTTTCTAGGTCTTGCTTCCCTTTCTCATACTTACTAGAATGCACATGCTCGCTAGTCAGTTTCACACAGACTCTTCCTGTTCCCCACAGGTCCTACTCCCGGACTGACTCCCTTTCCCTTACACTCACCTTTCCTGCAGAATTGGTGACAGGCTCTAACGTTAGATCCAAGAAGCTCCTGATCTGCTGCCTGCCCTTGGCTGTGGGTGCAGTGACTGGTTTCCTCCCCACCAACAAGGAAGTCTCTGTGCTTCTCAGAGCTCAAGAAGCTCAGGGAGGGGAGGGCCTAGTGGTGATGACTTAAAGAGACAGCAACATTAACCAGTGAACTGCTGGGTATGCAGTATGGTCACTGCATATCCTATCCCATGCTGATTTCCTGGTAGCTCATCTGGCAAAAAAACTGCCTGCAATACAGGAGACCCTGGGCTAGAAAGATACCCTGGAGAAGAGATAAGCTAACCACTCCAGTTTTCTTGGGCTTCCCTGGTTAGCTCAGTTAGTAAAGAATCTGCCTGCAATGCAAGAACCTGGGATAGGGAGGTCCGCTGGAGGAGGGCATGGCAACCTACTCCAGTATTCTTACCTGGAGAATCCTCACGAACAGAGGAACCTGGAGGGCTGCAGTCCATGGGGTCACAAAGAGTCAGACACGACTGAGGAACTAAGCACATCCTATCCCTTAGCTCTGGGCTATGGTAATGTTTTCCAAAGTTTTCTGTGACACCAGCATCTTGTCCCCAACAAGGGTTATAACATCAGTGAGGAAGAGCATTTTAGGTTTCTGAGATCTCTTTTTATTTCCAACTTTTGACCAATAATCTTATCTCCACTTGTCTCTTGCTTTTTAGGCATTTTTAAATAAAATTGCCTCTTGAGTGTCTCCTTTCCCAGGACAGGAATTTTTGAGTGAACATCAGCATGGACAATGCCACAAAAGTGGTTCTGCCTGCCAGGAACATTACCCTCTAGGTTTATTGAGATATAATTGAATGTAACATCATAAACATATAAAATGCATGATATATTGATTTGATTATACTTACATATTGCAAAATGATTCTCATCACAACATTAGCTAACATCTACATCACTTCACATAATTACCATTTCTTTTTGGTGCTGAGATCTACTATCTTGGCAACTTTCAAGTAGGTAATACCAAATTGCACTATAATCACTGTATGTGTACATACTCATCTCCCTGGAGGTTTGTACTTTTTGACCGACATCTTCAAATTTCTCCCACCCCCCAGCCCCTAGTAACCAGCATTCTACTCTCCATTTCAAGGAATTTGACTTTTTAAGATTCTACATTAAAAAGTGATACCATATACTATTTGTTGTTCTCTGACTTATTTCACTTAGTAAATGCCCTCAGCTATACACAATTGCACTCATCCCACATGCTAGCAAAGTGATGCTGAAAATTCTCCAAGCAAGGCTTCAACAGTACATGAAGCATGAACTTCCACATGTTGAAGCTGGATTTTAAAAAGGCAGAGGAACCAGAGATCACATTGCCAGCATCCGTTGGGTCATAGGAAAAACAATAGAATTCCAGAAAAACATCTCCTTCTGCTTCATTGACTACACTAAAGCCTTTGTGTGGATCACAACAAACTAGAAAATTCTGAAAGAGATGGGAATACCAGACCACCTTACAGGCCTCCTGAGAAATCAAGGAGCAACAGTTAGAAATGGATGTGGACTAGTTTGCATTACCACTGACAGTGTAAGAGGGTTCCCTTTTCTCCACACCCTGTCCAGCATTTATTGCTTGTAGACTTTTGGATAGCAGCCATACTGACTGGTGTGAATGGTACCTCATTGTGGTCTTGATTTGCATTTCTCTGATAATGAGTGATGTTGAGCATTTTTTCATGTGTTTGTTAGCCATCCATATGTTTTCTTTGAAGAAATATCTATTTAGTTCTTTGGCCCATTTTTTGATTGGGTCGTTTATTTTTCTGGAATTGAGCTGCAGGAGTTGCTTGTATATTTTTAAGATTAATTCTTTGTCAGTTGCTTCATTTGCTATTATTTTCTCCCATTCAGAAGGCTGTCTTTTCACCTTGCTTATAGTTTCCCTTGTTGTGCAGAACCTTTTAATTTTAATTAGATCTCATTTGTTTATTTTTGCTTTTATTTCCAGTATTCTGGGAGTGATCCTGCTGTGATTTACGTTGAAGAGTGTTTTGCCTATGTTCTCCTCTAGGAGTTTTAGAGTTTCTGGTCTTCCGTTTAGATCTTTAATCCATTTTGAGTTCATTTTTGTGTGTGATGTTAGAAAGTGATCTCAGTTCAGTTCAGGCACTCAATCGTGTCCGACTCTTTGCGACCCCATGAGTGGCAGCACACCAGGCCTCCCTGTCCATCACCATCTCCCGGAGTTCACTCAGACTCATGTTCATCGAGTCCATGATGCCATCCAGCTATCTCATCCTCTGTCGTCCCCTTCTCCTTCTGCCCCCAATCCCTCCCAGCATCAGAGTCTTTTCCAATGAGTCAACTCTTCACATGTGGTGGCCAAAGTACTGGAGCTTCAGCTTCAGCATCATTCCTTCCAAAGAAATCCCAGGGCTGATCTCCTTCAGAATGGACTGGTTGGATCTCCTTGCAGTCCAAGGGACTCTCAAGAGTCTTCTCCAACACCACAGTTCAAACGCATCAATTCTTCACTGCTCAGCCTTCTTCACAGTCCAACTCTCACATCCATACATGACCACAGGAAAAACCATAGCCTTAACTAGACGGACCTTAGTCCGCAAAGTAATGTCTCTGCTTTTTAATATGCAGTCTAGGTTGGTCATAACTTTTCTTCCAAGGAGTAAGCGTCTTTTAATTTCATGGATGCAGTCACCATCTGCAGTGATTTTGGAGCCTAGAAAAATAAAATCTGACACTGTTTCTACTGTTTCCCCATCTATTTCCCATGAAGTGATGGGACCAGATGCCATGATCTTCGTTTTCTGAATGTTTAGCTTTAAGTCAACGTTTTCACTCTCCTCTTTCACTTTTATCAAGAAGCTTTTTAGTTCCTCTTCACTTTCTGCCATAAGGGTGGTGTCATCTGCATATCTGAGGTTATTGATATTTCTCCCTGCAATCTTGATTCCAGCTTGTGCTTCTTCCAGTCCAGCGTTTCTCATGATGTACTCTGCACTGAAGTTAAATAAGCAGGGTGACAATATACAGCCTTGACGTACTCCTTTTCCTATTTGGAAAAAGTCTCTTGTTCCATGTCCAGTTCTAACTGTTGCTTCCTGACCTGCATACAGATTTCTCAAGAGGTAAGTCAGGTGGTCTTGTATTCCCATCTCTTTCAGAATTTTCCACAGTTTATTGTGATCCACACAGTCAAAGGCTTTGGCATAGTCAATAAAGCAGAAATAGATGTTTTTCTGGAACTCTCTTGCTTTTTCCATGATCCAGCGGATGTTGGCAATTTGATCTCTGGTTCCTCTGCCTTTTCTAAAACCAGCTTGAATATCAGGGAGTTCACGGTTCACGTATTCCTGAAAGCTTGGCTTGGAGAATTTTGAGCATTACTTTACTAGTGTGTGAGATGAATGCAATTGTGTGGTAGTTTGAGCCTTCTTTGCCATTGCCTTTCTTTGGAATTGAAATGAAAACTGACCTTTTCCAGTCCTGTGGCCACTGCTGAGTTTTCCAAATTTGCTGGCATATTGAGTGCAGCACTTTCACAGCATCATCTTTCAGGATTTGTAACAGCTCCACTGGAATTCCATCACCTCCACTAGCTTTGTTCCGAGTGATGCTTTCTGAGGCCCACTTTACTTCACATTCCAGGATGTCTGGCTCTAGGTGAGTGATCAAACCATCATGATTATCTTGGTCGTGAAGATCTTTTTGGTACAGTTCTTCTGTGTATTCTTGCCACCTGTTCTTAATATCTTCTGCTTCTGTTAGGTCCATACCATTTCTGTCCTTTATCGAGCCCATCTTTGCATGAAATGTTCCCTTGGTATCTCTAATTTTCTTGAAGAGATCTCTAGTCTTTCCCGTTCTGTTGTTTTCCTCTATTTCTTTGCATTGATTGCTGAGGAAGGCTTTCTTATCTATTCTTGCTATTCTTTGGAACTCTGCATTCAGATGCTTATATCTTTCCTTTTCTCCTTTGCTTTTTGCCTCTCTTCTTTTCACAGCTATTTGTAAGGCCTCCCCAGACAGCTTTTTTGCTTTTTTGTGTTTCTTTTCCATAGGGATGGTCTTGTTCCCTGTCTCCTGTACAATGTCACGAACCTCATTCCATAGTACTCAGGCACTCTATCTATCAGACCTAGGCACTTAAATCTATTTCTCACTTCCAGTGTATAATCATAAGGGATTTGATTAAGGTCATACCTGAATGGTCTAGCAGTTTTCCCTACTTTCTTCAATTTAAGTCTGAATTTGGCAAGAAGGAGCTCATGATCTGAGCCACAGTCAGCTCCTGGTCTTGTTTTTGCTGACTGTATAGAGCTTCTCCATCTTTGGCTGCAAAGATAATAATCAATCTGACTTCAGTGTTGACCATCTGGTGATGTCCATGTGTAGAGTCTTCTTTTGTGTTATTGGAAGAGGGTGTTTACTATGATCAGTGCATTTTCTTGGCAAAACTCTAGTGGTCTTTGCCCTGCTTCATTCCACATTCCAAGGCCAAATTTGCCTGTTGCTCTAGGTGTTTCTTGACTTCCTACTTTTGCATTCCAGTCCCCTATAATGAAAAGGACATCTTTTTTGGGTGTTAGTTCTAAAAGGTCTTGTAGGTCTTCATAAAACCGTTCAACTTCAGTTTCTTCAGCGTTACTGGTTGGGGCATAGACTTGGACAACTGTGATATTGAATGCTTTGCCTTGGAGACGAACAGAGATCATTCTGTCATCTTTGAGAAAGTGATCTAGTTTCATTCTTTTACAAGTGGTTTCCAGTTTTCCAAGGACCACTTGTTAAAGAGATTGTCTTTACTCCATTGTATATTCTTGCCTCCTTTGTCAAAGATAAGGTGTCCATAGGTGTGTGGATTTATCTCTGGGCTTTCTATTTTGTTCCATTGATCTATATTTCTGTCTTTGTGCCAGTACCATACTGTCTTAATGACTGTGGCTTTGTAGTAGAGCCTGAAGTCAGGCAAATTGATTCCTCCAGTTCCATTCTTCTTTCTCAAGATTACTTTGGCTATTCAATGTTTTTTGTATTTCCATACAAATCCTGAAATTATTTGTTTTAATTCTGTGAAAAATACCACTGGTAGCTTGATAGGGATTGCATTGAGTCTGTAGATTGCTTTGGGTAGTATACTCATTTTCACTATGTTGTTTCTTCCAATCCATGAACATGGTATATTTCTCCATCTATTAGTGTCCTCTTTGATTTCTTTCATCAGTGTTTTATAGTTTTCCATATATAGGTCTTTAGTTTCTTTAGGTAGATATATTCCTAAGCATTTTATTCTTTTCGTTGCAATGGTGAATGGAATTGTTTCCTTAATTTCTTTTTCTACTTTCTCACTATGGAGAACGGTGTGGATATTCCTTAAAAAATTGCAAATAGAACTGCCTTATGACCCAGCAATCCCACTGCTGGACATACACACTGAGGAAACCAGAATGAAAGACACACATGTACCCCAATGTTCATCGCAGCACTGTTTATAATAGCCAGGACATGGAAGCAACCTAGATGTCCATCAGCAGATGAGTGTATAAGAAAGCTGTGGTAATATACACAATGGAGTATTATTCAGCCATTAAAAAGAATACATTTGAATCAGTTCTAATGAAATGAATGAAACTTGAGCTGATTATACAGAGTGAAGTAAGACAGAAAGAAAAACACCAATACAGTATACTAACACATATATATGGAATTTAGAAAGATGGTAAGGATAACCCTGTATGTGAGACAGCAGAAGAGACACAGATGTGTAGAACAGACTTTTGGATTCTGAGGGAGAGGGAGAGAGTGGGATGATTTGGGAGAATGGCATTGAAACATGTATACTATCATGTAAGAAACGAATCGCCAGTCTATGTTCGATACAAGATACAGGATGCTTGGGGCTGGTGCACGGGGATGATCCAGAGAGATGATATGGGGTGGGAGGTGGGAGGGGGGTTCAGGATTGGGAACTCATTTACACCCGTGGCAGATTCATGTCAATGTATTGCAAAACCAATACAGTATTGTAAAGTAAAATAAAGTAAGAATAAAAATTAGAAAAAAAAAAAAAAGAAATGGATGTGGAACAAAGGACTGGTTTCAAATTGGGAAAGGAGTACATCAAGGCTGTATATTGTCACCCTGCTTATTTGACTTACATGCACAGTACATCATGCAAAGTGCCGGGCTGGATGAATCATAAGCTGGAATCAAGTTTGCTGGGAGAAATATCAATAACCTCAAATATGCAAATGACACCACCCTTATGGCAGAAAGTGAAGGAGAAGTAAAGAACCCCTTGGTAAGGGTGAAAGAAGAAAGTGAAAAATCTCGCTTAAAACTCAACATTCAAAGAATGAAGATCACAGCACCTGGTCCCATCACTTCATGGCAAATAGATGGAGAAGCAATGGAGACAGTGGCAGATTTCATTGTCTTGAGCCCCAAAATCACTGCAGATGGTGACCACAGCCATGAAATTAAAAGAAGCTTGCTCCTTGGAAGAAAAGCTCTGACCAACCTAGACAATATATTAAAAAACAGAGACATTACTCTGCCAAAAAAGTCCATCTGATCAAAGCTATGGTTTCTTCAGTAGTCATGTATGGATGGGAGAGTTGAACCATAGAGAAAGCTGAGCACTGCAGAACTGATGCTTTTAAACTGTGGTGTTGGAGAAGACTCTTGAGAGTCCCTTGGACTGCAAGGAGATCCAACCAGTCTGTCCTAAAAGAAATCAGTCCTGAATATTCATTGGAAAGACTGATGCTGAAGCTGAAACTCCAATACTTTGGCCACCTGTTGTGAAGAACTAACTCATTGGAAAAGACCCTGATGCTGGGAAAGACTAAAGGCAGGAGAAGGGGATGACAGAGGATGAGATGTTTGGATGGCATCACTGACTCAATGGACATGAGTTTGAGCAAGCTCCAGGAGTTGGTGATGGGCAGGGAAGCCTGGCATGCTACAGTCCATGAGATAGCAAAGAATCAGACATAACTGTGTTACTGCACCAAAATGAACTGAAATACCCTCAAATTCCATCCACGTTGTTGTAAACAGCAAGATGTCTTTCTCGTGGCTGAATAATATTCTACTGTGTGTGTGTATGTATGTATGTATGTATGTATGTATATATACATGGCTTCCCTGATGGCTCAGTGGTAAAGAATCTGCCTGCAATGCAGGAACTGCAAGAGACGTGGGTTGGATCCCTGGGTCAGAAAGATCCCTTCGAGAAGGAAATGAGAACCCACTCCAGTATTCCTGTCTAGGAAATTTCATGGACAGAAGATCCTGGCAGGCTGCAGTTCATGGGGTCACAAAAGAGTCAGACCCTAATGAGCACACACATATATATATGCACACAGTCTACATCACCTTTATCCATTCATCCATAGACAGAACCATAGGTTGTTTACATATCTTGGCTATGTGAATAATACTGCAATGAAGATGGGAGTGCAAATATGACATCAAGATTCTGTTTTCTTGTCCTTTGGATAGAATCCAGAAGTAGGATTGTTCAACATATAGTAGTTATATTTTTAATTTCCTGAGGAACTTCCATACTGTTTTCCATAGTGACTGCACTAATTTGCTTTCTTACCAACTGTGCACACAGGTTCCCTTTTCTCCATATCCTCACCAACACTTGATATTGCTTGTCTTTTTTTAAAATTTATTTTTAATTGAAAGATAATTGCTGTATATTTTCATGCTGCTTATTTAACTTATGTGCAGAGTACATCATGAGAAATGCTGGGCTGGATGAAGCACAAGCTGGAATCAAGATTGCTGGGAGAAATATCAATAACCTCAGATATGCAGATGACACCACCCTTATGGCAGAAAGTGAAGAAGAACTAAAGAGCCTCTTGATGAAAGTGAAAGAGGAGAGTGAAAAAGCTGACTTAAAACTCAACGTTCAGAAAACTAAGATCATGGCATCTGGTCCCATCACTTCATGGCAAATGGGTGGGGAAACAGTGTCAGACTTTATTTTTTGGGGCTCCAAAAATACTGCAGATGGTGACTTCAGCCATGAAATTAAAAGACACTTGCTCCTTGGAAGAAAAGTTATGACTGACCTAGACTGCATATTAAAAAGCAGAGACATTACTTTGCCAACAAAGTTCCATCTAGTCAAAGCTATGGTTTTTCCAGTAGTCATGTATGGATGGGAGAGTTGGACCATAAAGAAAGCTGAGTGCTGAAGAATTTATGCTTCTTCAGTGTGGTGTTGGAGAAGACTCTTTAGAGTCCCCTGGACTGTAAGGAGATCCAACCAGTCCATTCTAAAGGTAATCAGTCCTGAATATTCATTGGAAAGACTGATGCTGAAGCTAAAACTCCAATACTTTGGCCACCTGATACAAAGAACTGACTCATTTGAAAAGACCCTGATGCTGGGAAAGATTCAAGGTGGGAGGAGAAGGGGACAACAGAGGATAAGGTTGGATGGCATCACCGACTCAATAGACGTGAGTTTGAGTAAACTCCAGGAATTGGTGATGGACAGGAAGGCCTGGTGTGCTGCAGTCCATGGGGTCGCAAAGAGTCAGACATGACTGAGCGACTGAACTGAACTGACTGACTTGCTTTATAGTATTGTGTTGGTTTCTGCCTAACATCAACATGAGTCAGCCATAGGTTTACCTTATTATTGATTGTCTTGTTGATGATGGCCATTCTAACAGGTATGAAATGATATCTCATTGTGGTTTTGATTTGCCTTTCCTGCATGATTAGCAGTGTTGAGAATTTTTTCAATTATCTGTTGGCCATGTGCATGTCTTCTTTGGGAAAATGTCTAATAAGTTTGTCTGCTCATTTTTAAATTGAACTGCTTATTTCTTTTGCTAGAGAGTTGTATGAATTCCTGGTATACTTTTTAATTTTTACCCTTTATCAGATATTTGATTTCACATTTTCTCCCATTCCATAAGTTGCCTTCACATTTTGTTGATTGTTTCTTTTGTTGTGCAGAATTTTTTTACATTGATATAATTTCACTTATTGATTTTTGCTTTTTTTAAAAAGATTTTTTTCCCCAGTATTTATTTATTTGACTGCACCAGGTCTAAGATTTTTGCTTTTGTCACTTGTGCTTTTGGGGTCAAATCCAAAAGATCATTGCCAACCTGATGTCAAGGACCTTCCCCACTATGTTTTCTTCTAGTTTTGTGGTTTTAAGTCATATGTTTAAATCTCACTCTGTTTTGCATTGATTTTTGTTTTTGGTGTATGATATGGCAACCCACTCCAGTGTTCTTGCCTAGAGAATCCCAGGGAAGGGGGAGCCTAGTGGACTGCTGTCTATGGGGTCGCACAGAGTTGGACACAACTGAAACAACTTAGCAGCAGCAGCAGCATAGGCATCCAATTTCATTCTTTTGCATGTGGTTGTCTAGTTTTTCCAAACCATTTATTGAAAAGGTACTTATTTCCCCCACTGTATACTCTTGACTCATTTGTAGTAAACTGATTTACCATATATACATGGGTTTATTTCTGAGGTCTGTGTTCTGTTCCATGTGCCTTTTTTGTGCCAGTACTATACGATTTTGATTAGTGTAGCTTTGTAATACGATTTGAAATCAGAAAGTGTGATGCCTCTAGTTTTGTGCTTATTTCTTAAAACTTCTTTGCCTATTTGAGATCTTTTGTGTTTCCTACAAATTTTAGCATTGTTTTTTCTATTTCTGTGAAAAGCACCCTTGGAATTCTGATAGGAATTGCATTGAATCTACAGATCTCTTTGGGTAGTATGGAAATTTTTGCAATATTAATTCTTTTAATTCATGAGCATAGAATACATTTTCATTTATTTGTGGCTTTTAATTTCTTTTATCAATGTCTTGTTTTCAGTGTACAAGTCTTTCTCCTCTCTGGTTAAATTTATTCCCAGGTGAGTTATTCCTTCTGATGCTATGTAAATGAGATTGTTTCCTCTTTCTGATAAATCATTATCAGTGTACAGAAATACAACTGATTTTTGTATATGATTTGAATCTGCAATTTTACTTAATGTGCTTATAACTTATCACATTTTCGGTGGGGTCTTAAAATTTCCTGTATATAAGACCATGTCACTTGAAAATAGAGACAGTTTTATTTCCTTCTGACTTAGATGTTCTTTATTTCTGTCTCTTACTTAATTGCTCTGCCTAGGACTCCCTGTACTATGTTGAATAAAAGTGTCAAGAGTGAGCATCCTTGTAATTTTCCTGAGTTTAGAGGAAAAGCTTTTCACTGTTGAGTATGACAGCTTTAGGCTTGTTGTGTATGGCCTTTGCTATGAGAGATATGTTCCCTTTGTATCTAGTTTGTTCAGAGTTTGTATCATGAAAGGACATTGAATTTTGTCAAATATTTTTCTGGTGTCTATTGAGATGATCACATGGTTTTTATTCTTCACTGTGCTAGTGTAGTGAATCACATTGTGGATGTAGAACCATCTTTGTGGCCCTCATTTCCTTGTTTTTGAATAGTGTATTTTCTTGCCTAATTGCTCTAGTTAGAACCTCTGGTAAAAAGTTGAAATGAGTGATGAGAGCAGATATCCTTGTCTTATACCTAATCTTAGCAGGAAAATTTTCAGTCTCTCATCATTAAGTTGGAGAAGGCAATGGCACCCACTCCAGTACTCTTGCCTGGAAAATCCCATGGAAGGAGGAGCCTGGAAGGCTGCAGTCCATGGGGTCGCTGAGGTCGGACACGACTAAGTGATTTCACTTTCGCTTTTCACTTTCATGCATTGAGAAGGAAATGGCAACCCACTCCAGTGTTCTTGCCTGGAGAATCCCAGGAACGGGGGAGCCTGGTGGGCTGCCGTCTATGGGGTCACACAGAGTCAGACACGACTGAAGTGACTTAGCAGCAGCAGCCGCATCATTAAGTATGGTACTAGTTAGAATTTTCACAGATGACTTTTAACCAGGTTGGAAATTTCTTTCTCTTTCTACTTTGTTGAGTGTTTTTAATATACTATGAAATGGCATTCATTTTTCTCAAAAACTTTACTAAATCTATCGAAATAACCTTTTTTATACTATTGATATGGCTTACTAAATTAATTATTATATCAATTGATATTCAGCCAATATTTCTTCCTAAGGTAAATTTCCCTTGTTCTTGGTGTATCAGTTTAGTTCAGTTCAGTCACTCAGTTGTGTCTGACTCTTTGAGACCCCATGAATTGTAGCACGCCAGGCCTCCCTGTCCATCACCAACTCCCGGAGTTCACTCAAACTCACATCCATTGAGTCTGTGATGACATCCAGCCATCTCATCCTCGGTCGTCCCCTTCTCCTCCTCCCCCAAACCCTCCCAGCATCAGAGCCTTTTCCAATGAGTCATCTCTTCCCATGAGGTGGCCAAAGTACTGGAGTTTCAGCTTTAGCATCTTTCCTTCCCAAGAAATCCCAGGGCTGATCTCCTTTAAAATGGACTGATTGGATCTCCTTGCAGTCCAAGGGACTCTCAAGAGTCTTCTCCAACACCACAGTTCAAAAGCATCAATTCTTCGGTGCTCAGCATTCTTCTCAGTCCAACTCTCACATCCATACATGACCACAGGAAAAACCATAGCCTTGACTAGATGGACCTTTGTTAGCAAAGTAATGTCTCTGTTTTTGAATATGCTATCTAGATTGGTCATAACTTTCCTTCCAAAGAGTAAGCGTCTTTTAATTTCATGGCTGAAGTCACCATCTGCAGTGATTTTGGAGCCCAAAGAAATAAAGTCTGACACTGTTTCCACTTTTCCCTATCTATTTCCCATGAAGTGATGGGACTGGATGCCATGATCTTTGTTTTCTTAATGTTGAGTTTAAGCCAACTTTTTCACTTTCCTCTTTCACTTTCATGAAAAGGCTCTTTAGTTTCCTCTTCACTTTCTGCCATAAGGGTGGTGTCATCTGCTTATCTGAGATTATTGATATTTCTCCTGGCAATCTTGATTCCAGCTTGTGCTTCTTCCAGCCCAGCGTTTCTCATGATGGACTCTGCATAGAAGTTAATAAGCAGGGTGACAATATACAGCCGTGACATACTCCTTTTACTGTTTGGAACCAGTCTGTTGTTCCATGTCCAGTTCTAACTGTTGCTTCCTGACCTGCATACAGATTTCACATGAGGCAGGTCATCTGGTCTGGTATTCCCATCTCTTTCAGAATTTTCCACAGTTTATTGTGATCCACACAGTCAAAGGCTTTGGCATAGTCAATAAAGCAGAAATAGATGTATTTCTGGAACTCTCTTGTGTTTTAAATGATCCAGTGGATGTTGGCAATTTGATCTCCAGTTCCTCTGCCTTTTCTAAAACCAGCTTGAACGTCTGGAAGTTCATGGTTCATGTATTGCTGAAGCCTGGCTTGGAGAATTTTGAGCATTACTTTACTAGTGTGTGAGATGAGTGCAATTGTGCAGTAGTTTGAGCATTCTTTGGCATTACCTTTCTTTGGGATTGGAATGACAAATGACATTTTCTAGTCCTGCGGCCACTGCTGAGTTTTCCAAATTTGCTGGCATACTGAGTGCAGCACTTTCACAGCATCATCTTTCAGGATTTGAAATAGCTCAACTGGAATTCCATCACCTCCACTAGCTTTGTTCATAGTGATGCTTTCTAAGGCCCATTTGACTTCACATTCAAGGATGTCTGGCTCTAGGTGAGTGATCACACCATCGTGATTATCTTGGTTGTGAAGATCTTTTTGGTACAGTTCTTCTATGTATTCTTGCCACCTCTTCTTAATATCTTCTGCTTCTGTTAGGTCCATACCATTTCTGTCCTTTATCAAGCCCATCTTTGCATGAAAAATTCCCTTGGTATCTCTAATTTTCTTGAAGAGATCTCTAGTCTCTTGGTGTATACTTTCCATATAATTGCTGGGTTCACTTTGCTTTTATTTTGTCAATGACTTTTGCATCTGTATTCATAAAATACGCTGCTGTTGCTGCTGCTGCTGCTGCTGCTAAGACGTGTCAGTCGTTTCTGACTCTGTGTGACCCCATAGACGGCAGCCCACTAAGCTCCACCATCCCCGGGATTCTCCAGGCAACAGTACCAGAGTGGGTTGCCATTTCCTTCTCCGATGCATGAAAGTGAAAAGTGAAAGTGAAGTCGATCAGTCGTGTTCAACTCTTCGCGACCCCATGGACTGCAGTCTACCAGGCTCCTTCGTCCATGGGATTTTCCAGGCAGGAGTACTGGAGTGGGTTGCCATTGCCTTCTCCTATTTTCATAAGATATATTGGCATGTAATTTTCTTATATTGTTTTGTCTTTTTCTGACTTGGTATCAGAATAATACTGGCCTCGTGGAATGAATTTAAATGTATTTTTCTGTTTTGGAAGGGTTTGTGAAGAATTGATACTAATTCTTGGATATCTGGCAGGATTTATCAATGAAGTCATTTGGGTCTGCATGGTTTTTTTGCTTTGGGGTTTTTTTTTTTTGGTAGAAATATTTTTTATTGGTACTGAATTTCTTTATGAATTATAGATCTATCCAGACTTTCTATTTCTTCCTGACTCAATTTTGATAGTTTATTAATTTGTTCATTTTATCTAAGTTATCTAATCTTGGGAGCATAAAATTGTTCATGACATTTCCATGTAATTGTTTCATTTCTGAAAGCTGAGTAATAATGTTTCCTCTTTCATTTATGATTTTAGTTATTTAATTCTCCTCCATATATTTTTGGATAAGCTATCTAGAGATTTATAAATTTGTTCATATTTAAAAAAAAACAAGTTTAGATTTTATTAATTTTCTATTTTCTAGATCAATAATTTCCATTCTAATCTTTACTATATCCCTCTTCTGGTTGTTTTAGGTTTTAGTTTGCTTTTAATTTATTACTGTTTCAATGTGAAATATCATGTTACTGGTTTGAAATCTTTGTTTAATATAGGTATTCCCAACTATGAAATCTCCTCCAAGCATTGTTTCATCTGCACTCTCTAAGTTCTGCCATGTTGTTTTTTCATTTTCATTCATCTCAAAGTATTTATAATTTCCTGTTTGATATCTTTTTTGACTCATTGGTTATTTAAGATTGTGTAGTTTAATATCCACATATTATTGAATTCCTCATTTTTCCTGTTATTTTACTCCATTTCGGCTGGGAAACTTACTATGTATGATTTCAGGCCTCTTGGGCTTCCCTGGTGGCTCAGTGGTAAAGGCTCTACCTGCTAATGCAGAAGACATGGGTTTGATCCCTGGGTTGGGAAGATCCCCTGGAGAGGGAAATGATAACCCATTCTAGTGTTCTTGCCTGGGAAATCCCATGGAAAGAGGAGCCTAGTGGGCTACAGTCCATGGGGTGACAGAAGAGTCAGACAGGACTCAGCAACCAAACAACAGTGACAACAACACAAACTTATCAAAGTTTGTTTCATGTCCTTATAGATGATCTAATTAGGAGAATACTCCTTGTGCACTTGAAAACAATGTGTATTCTTGTATTAGACCTTGTTGATTTCCAGTGTTTGTCACATCTTTTATTTCTTTGTTGACCTTTTGATTAATTGATGTATGCATTATTCATAGTGGAGTATTGGAGTGTATAGCTATTATTGTGGAATAGTCTATATCCCCTTGATTTTGGTTATTTTCTGTTTGATGTGTTTCAGGGCTCAGTTGTTATGTTCATATGTTTGTAATTGTTATATTTTCAAATTCATTGAATCATTTCTCTGTTGATTCAAAATGTCATTAAGCCCCTAGAAGTAAAATTTTAAATTTCAGGTTTACTTTCAAATATCAGAATGTTTATTTTGTGCTTCCTTAAAATATAAATTTTATCTCTTTATTGACATTCTCTACTTGATGAGATATTGTCATCATAACTTCCTTTATTTCTTTAGGTGTGATTCTTTCTGTTCTTTAAATGTATTTATTATTTGCTACTTTGTTGCCTTGTCTTCAAATCCAATATCTAGTCCCTCTAACAGGCAGTTTCTGTTGCCTTATCTTTTCTAGTATATGGATTATAGTTTTCTGTGTCTTGTAGCTTTTCTTAAAAACTTGACATTTTAGGTAATATAGTGTAGCAACTCTGGATACTGTTCACCTTCTCTTCTTCTGGGGCTTGATTTGCTGCTCTTCCATACTTGCTTAATGACTTCACTAGGCTCTAGTCTACATGTCTCTGTAGCTCAGTTGGTAAGAATCTAAAGAGCCTCCTGATGAAAGTGAAAGAGGAGAGTGGAAAACTTGGCTTAAAACTCAACAATCAGAAAACTAAGATCATGATCTGGTCCCTCACTTCATGGCAAATAGCTGTGGAAACAGTGGAAATAATGGCTGACTTTGTTTTTAGGGCTCCAAAATTACTGCAAGATGGTGACTGCAGCCATGAAATTAAAAGATGCTTGCTCCTTGGGAGGAAAGTGATGAGGAACCTAAACAGCACATTAAAAAGCAGAGACATTACTTTGCCAACAAAGGTCCATGTAGTCAAAGCTGTGGTTCTTTCAGTAGTCATATATCGATGTGAGAGTTGGACTACAAAGAAAGCTGAGCACCCAAGAATTGATGCTTTTGAACTATGGTGTTGGAGAAGACTCTTGAGAGTCGCTTGGACTGCAAGGAGATCCAGCCAGTCCATCCTAAAGGAAATCAGTCCTGAATATTCATTGGAAAGACTGATGTTGAAGCTGAAACTCCAATACTCTGGCCACCTTATGCGAAGAACTGACTCATTGGAATAGGGCCTGATGCTGGGAAAGATTGAAGGCAGTAGGAGAAGGGGACAACAGAAGATGAGATGGTTGGATGGCATCACTGACTCAATGGACATGAGTTTGAGTAAACTCCAGGAGTTGGTGATGGACAGGGAGGCCTGGGGTGCTGCAGTCCATGGGGTCACAAAGAGTCAGACACGACTGAGCAACTGAACTGAACTGAACTGAACTGCCTGAAGTACAGGAGTCCCCAGCGGATCCCTGGGTCAGAAACATCCTCTGGAGAGGGAAATGGCATCCACTCTAGTATTCTTGCCTGGACAATCTCATGGATGGAGGAACACAGTGGGATCACTCCATGAGATCACAAGAGTTGGACTAATTGTTAAACTAAACCACCACCAGGCTTTTTTGGTGAAGTATGTTTCTCCCACCCATTCCTGTCCATTTTGCTGTTGGGAGAAATACCAACAACCTGAGATATGCAGATGATACCACTCTAATGGCAGAAAGTGAAGAGGAACTAAAGAGCCTCTTGATGAGGGAAAAAGAAGGGAGTGGAAAAATTGGCTTAAAACTCAATTCTCAACAAATCTTAGATCATGGCATCTGGTCTCATTATTTCATGGCAAATAGGAGAAAAATTGAAAACTGCCAGATTCTATTTTCTTAGAATCCAAAATCACTATGGACAATGATTGCAGCCATGAAATTAAAACACACTTGTTCCTTGGAGGGAAAGCTATGACAAACCTGGATAGCATATTAAAAAGCAGAGACATCACTTTGCCAACAAAGGTCCAAACAGTCAAAGTTATAGTTTTTTCACTAGTCATATATGGATGGATATGAGAGTTGGACCATAAAGAATACTGAGCACCGAAGAATTGATGTTTTATAACTGTGATGCTGAAGATTCTTGAGAGTCCCTTGGACTGCAAGGAGATCAAACCAGTCAATCCTAAAGAAAATCAACCTTGAATACTCATTGAAAGGACTGATCCCGAAGCTTCAATACTTTGGCCACCTGATGCAAAGAGCTGACTCATTGGAAGAGATCTTGATGCTGGAAAAGATTGAAGGCAAGAGGAGAAGGGGATCACAGAGGATGAAATGATTAGATAGCATCATTGACTCAAAGGGCATGAAGTAAGCAAATTGTTGGAGATAGTGGAGGACAGTGGAGCCTGGCATGCTACAGTCCATGGGGTTGCAAAGAGTTGGGCATGACTTAGCAACTAAATAACAACAATAACAATAACAGAAATCTCCCCTGCAGTATGAAATCTCTGACGTTGCTGCTCAGAAGGTGCAGTCACTGGCATTCACACAGTTACCTGGGATGACAATAGTTTTTAGCAGTGCTCTCTCTGAAAGTTTCTTTCCCTAACCTCTCTGTTTATCTGTGTGTCTCTATTGGTATTATACCCAGGTGTTAGGCTTACTAATTGCCAGTTGATTGTACTCTAATTTTTAACAATGACTGTGGACATAAATTAGTCCACAGTCTATCTAATTAAATTTGGTTTACTTTGCTGGGATAGTTTTCATGGCCAGCTTTTCAGGTTTCTCTGATACTAGAAGGACTCTTCTTACCTGTTTTTCTGCTTCTTGCTGGTAAACTTGCTGGCTTATGATTTCTCATATGGCTCTCAAGGGATTACCAGTTCAGTTCAGTCACTCAGTTGTGTTCGATTCTTTGCGACCCCATGAACTGCAGCACGCCAGGCCTCCCTCAGTTCAGTTCAGTTCAGTTCAGTCACTCAGTCGTGTCCGACTCTTTGCGACCCCATGAATCGCAGCATGCCAGGCCTCCCTGTCCATCACCAACTCCCAGAGTTCACTCAAACTGACGTCCATCGAGTCAGTGATGCCATCCAGCCATCTCATCCTCTGTCGTCCCCTTCTCCTCCTGCCCCCAATCCCTCCCAGGATCAGACCCTTTTCCAATGAGTCAACTCTTCACATGAGGTGGCCAAAGTACTGGAGTCTCAGCTTCAGCATCATTTCCTCCAAAGAAATCCCAGGGCTGATCTCCTTCAGAATGGACTGGTTGGATCTCCTTGCAGTCCAAGGGACTCGCAAGAGTCTTCTCCAACACCACAGTTCAAAAATATCAATAATTTGATACTCAGCCTTCTTTATGGTCCAACTCTCACATCCATACATACCACTGGAAAAACCAGTAGCCATTTTAGAATGTAGAAGTAGGTTAAAAATGATTTTGCATTTTTGCTATTTTTATCTCATTTGTTTAAAATAATATGCTTTTCATTTTTGCATAAACTAGTCTCCTAGTCCTAACTTTGGAAAATCATTTATTTTATTCATCCATAAAAGTCCAGATACAGAACTTGAAACTTTCAATGTTGGACATACTTGCTTTTGAAAAGAAAATATTGCTATGCCACAACCTGTGATCAGGTCTCATAAATAATTCACCCACAGAATCTGGGCTGTATGAATGCGTGCTTCTAAATCCTCTTACATAATAGTTTTAGAGGATCCAAAAAGCCTGCAATGCAGGAGACCCGAGTTCAATCCCTGGGTTGGGAAGACATCCTAGAGAAGGCATTGCAACCCGCTCCAGTATTCTTGCCTGGAGAATTCCATGGACAGAGGTGCCTGGCGGGCTCCAGTCCATGGGGTAACAAAAAGTTGGACATGACTGAGTGACTTTCATTTTCACCTTGTTTCGTAGAGCTAAAAGCTGTCACTGTCATCAGTATTCCTTGTACATCAACAGGGTGCATGCCAGTAAGCTTTCACTCTGTTTTCACTAAAAACATCTGCAGATTAATTACTGGTGCTCTTTGGGAAGCACACTATCACTTATGTGCATTCTTTTCCATTGGTTACAATAAATTTTTCTTGCAGAGTAAATAAAGATGACCAGCAGCTTCTCAATATGAGAAAGACTGTCAATTCCCAGCTGACCCTTGCTAAAATATCATAAGAAGGAAAAAAAAAAATCACTGCAAAATAATTAAATTATTTAGGGAAGCTGTCAATCATGCCTTTTTGCAATCTATCCTGAACTATTTGCTTTAGGTTCATTTAAAAGGCTACATATGGGCTTCCCTGTGTAAGGGAAGGGCTTCCCTTCCTATATACCCACTTCAGTGGTAAAGAATCCTCCTGCCAATGCAAGAGACACGGGTTCCATCCATAGTCTGGGAGGATCTCACATACTGCAGAGCAACTAAGCCTGTGTGCCACAAGTACTGAGATTGTGTTCTAGAGCCCACATGTCACAACTCTAGAGAGCATGCTTCCCAGCAAGAGAAACCCACATTCCCTGCAACTGGAGATTAGCCCCCACTCTCTGCAACCAGAGAAAAGCCCAGGTGCAGCAGCAAAGACCCAGTGCAGCCAAAAATTAAAAAAAAAAAAAAGTAAAGGTTACATAAAATTACCCAGCCAGCCTTTTACCTTTTGCCTGGCCAACTCGTTACTCACTGCTCATCAGATACAGCAGTTTAGGACAGATTCCATGGGAAGCACACAGCGGTAAAAGAGAAGTCCTCAGAAACAAGGACAGGTAGGGATCACAGAAGAGACAGGGAGGATTCTCATTGTGTCGGCTGATTTTGAGTTCTTTTCTTACCTACTTACCCTAAAGAAAAAAGGCTGACTAGAAACATCAAATGCATCCTCAAGAGTGTTCTGTATAAAGTGGGGCTGGCTGGTAGGATTTTGCAAACCTGCTCAGCCATTAGACTCCTGGTAAGACTTTGCCTGAGAACTGTCAGAGATCTGAGTGCCATCTGGTGGGGCAGGGAAGACAAGCACCAGGGAAGCCAAAAGTGAGTACAAGCTTGTCTAGTTACTACCCTACACTTAGGAAGCTTCTCGACCTGCTGTTACACTAGCAGACACAGTATCCTTTCTACTCCCTCTCTAGGGAGCCCTGCCAAACAGGCTCCAGCACTTCTCATGTAAATGCCACCTTTACCCCTTCACCTCCTGAGGAAGGAAGAGTCCAGACGCTTATCTCCTAACAAGATGGTCATTAACTTTGGGGTTTACTCTACATTTCGATTCAACAGATATTCATTTGATTCCATATGTGCAAGAAAGCTGAAAACCTCGGCAGTTTCTTCTTTTTGATTCTGCCTAACTAAAAGCTCTGCTGCATTTGTGTATCAACAAAGGCTATCAGCTTCAAAGGAACAGTTCTGTCCATCCAAAAGGCCAAAGTCTCCAGGGGGCAACAATTTCCAGGTTCAGGGTACAAAATGCTGCACACCTGAAATTTTAAACAACTGGCTAGACAGTATTCCTCCCTTCCATCTACTCTCAATCACTGGAAAAGCTGAGACCATTGGAAACATACATATCTTTCAAATTTTGAGTCTTCTACAAAAGTCATGCCTCACATACACTGTAAAAGAGATTTTCCTCTTCATTTCTCCAGTACTCTCCCTGGGCCAGGGAGTCCCTCACAGAGGGATTGCACTCAGCCAGCAGAACCTGGATGCCGATGGTCTCATTAACCCTGAGAACTTCTTTCATCATGTGGATCCCTGCTGGATCTAAAAGCTGTACTGCACTGCAGTCAGTCACAATGGTGTGGAACTCTAAGGAATCATGGGAAAGTCGCACTGATCCTGGTTTCCACCGAGAGTGGCTGTTTCCCTTTTGATCTTTTTCTTAGCTACCTTCTTCCGAGCTGCCTATGAGATGATTGGTGGCATCACCGACTCAATGGACATGAATTTCAGTAAGCTCTGGGATTTGGTGATGGACAGGGAGGCCTGGTGTGCTGCAGTCCATGGGGTTGCAAAGAGTCGGACATGACTGAGCTACTGAACTGAGCCAAACTTACTAACACTGGATTGAGAGCAGGGTTGTCTTCTAAAGAAGATTTACAATATTCTCTCTTCATGTAATAGAGAGTGGATTCAAAGTGGACAACCTTGATGGCTGATTTAGCCTGACAGTTCTTGTAGGCAGACATGGATTCAAAGATTTCAGGCTCTTTTGCTGGACCAAGCAGTGAAGTCTTTGACTTCTGAGTGTAGAGGATGAGCCAAAACATAGAAAAACCAACTGCAATAAGCAGGCCTATTTCAGTACTTAGTTCAGAAGACAGCATAGTACCAAACCAGATAACTGTATCTATTTGGCTAATTCTCCACATTGTTCATGGAATTCTGTAGGCCGGGATACTGCAGTGGGTAGATGTTCCCTTCTCCAGGAGATTTTCCCAACCCAGGGATCGAATGGGAGTCTCCTGCATCGCAGGCAGATCCTTTACCAGCTGAGCTACCAGGAAACTCCCATATCTTGGGCAGATTCTTAAATTTACATAGGGCTTTCCAGAGATTTGGCTTTCCAGGGTGGGCTAGTGGTGAAAAACCAGCCTGCCAATGCAGGAGACATAAGAGACACAGATTGTATCCAAGGGTCAAGAAGATCCCTTGGAGGAGGGCATGGCAACCCACTCCGGTATTCTTGCCTGGAAAAGCCCCATGGACAGAGGAACCTGGTGGGCTATAGTCCATGGGGTCACAAAGAGTCGGACATGACTGAGCGACTAACACTTTCACCGTCAGTGATGAATAATCCCCACCATTACTCCAAGGGAGTCTGAGTCCAGGGAGATACTTGGCCTGAGATGTAACAGCTGTGAAGGAGGCACAGGTGACAAATCCCCTCAGCAAGGCACCTGAGGATAGACTGAAACAAAGCCTGCTTGATAGAGCCCGTGGCTGCCTGATACACTCCAACCTTAAAGGTTACCGTCCTGTCAACTATAATGTCATAGCTACTTGTGTTACATATCTTGCCTGATGTCTGGCTTAATAATGTGCTCCCATCTGAAACCATTCCCAAAGAAGGAGCAACATTGGCAGCGTCATAGCCAGCTCTGTACAGTTCTCAGTCAACTACAGCTGACTGATCGTAAGACACAACACTCCAAAATGCCCACAGAGATGTGATGGAAGTCCCCAATAGGAAGTAAATGAAGCCGACAAAAGATGTATGTAGACCATCTATATGTTCCTGGCCAGGCGAGAGAGAATAAGCAGTGGGCTGGGGCACCAACAAGATGCCCACAATCAAGCCAGCCAGCACATCTCCTCAAATATTTTTCTTCAGATTATATTTTGGGAGCCAGTGCAAAACAGGAAGGAAACCAAAAATGATATTTTGGGGTTTGGTTGGATGGCACTGACAACTCTAGTTTTTTTGTGATAAATTGTCTGAAGTTAGTATCTGGTTTCTCTTAAGACTCCAAGTGGACCCTAGGATAAGGTCTGCATTGATCATTGGTCTCAAATCACTGGAAGCTGTTACATGATTCCTCTTCCTGCTCCAGAGGGATCCTACATGGAGAGCTGTATTGATTGTTTCTGCAATGGAGTCCTCAGATGAAAGATTATATTGCTTTTTATTTTTCAAAGACATTTCCGGGGATAGACGTTCCAGCCTCCCTGAGCAAGTCAATCAGATTGGCGAATTCACACAGGAGCTCTTCAGTCCTCAGTGCAACTGGTCCAGGATGCTCTTCTCACTTTCTATTTTCAGGCCAAACTAGGTTGAGTGCATTCCATCTACTTTGGAATAGCTAGCTCTCTGTGATTTCTGGGTCAAGAGACTTTTCCAAATTGCTTGAGTCTGGGCCATCCCCACACAACCTGGCTTCAAGGTTCATCTTCCATCATGGCGGGACTGAGGGAATAAGATGGTGTGGGCAGAGGCACCCACATCTAGGCAGGCATCCCTTTAACCTATCAATCCCTTGCCCACCCATTCCCTGGCCCCTGTAAGAGGAGGGCCCAGCCAGGGCAGGGGAGTGGCACGCAGGCACTATCTGGGAGGTTCAGAGAGAGAACCCAGCACGGTTTGTTAATATTTTGTTGAGGACTTTTGCATATATGTTCATCAGTGATATTGGCCTTACTTTTATTTTGTGTGTTATCTTTTCTGATTTTGATATCAGAGTGATGCTGGCCTCATACAATGAGTTTGGAAGTATTTTTTCCTCTGCAATTTTTTGAAATCATTTGAGAAGGATAGCTGTTAACATTTTCATAAATGTTTGGTAGAATTCACTTGTGAAGTCATCTGGTCCTGGACTTTTATTTCTTGGTTTGAATAACACATTCAGTTTCATGACTAGTTATTGTGAAAGTAAAAGTTGCTCGGTTGTGTCTGACTCTTTGTGATCCCATGGACTGTATAGTCCATGGAATTCTCCAGGCCAGAATCCTGGAGTGGGTAGCCTTTCTCATCTCCAGGGGATCTTCTCAACCCAGGGAGCAAACCTGGGTCTCCTGCATTGCAGGTGGATTCTTTACCAGTCTCCCCACCTGTCAAGTGGGAGACTGGGTTAGATTTCCCAATGGGAAGACTATACAACTGGTTATTAGTCTATTCATATATATTTTTTTCCCTGGTTCACTGTTGGGAGATTGTACCTTTCTAAGAATTTGTCCACTTCTTCTATGTTGTTCATTTTATTGGCAAGATTGTTTTGGCTATCCACGGTCATTTGTGTTCCCATACAAATAGTAAAATGTTGTGTTCTAATTCTGTGAGGAATGCCATTGTTATTTGACAGAAATTGCATACAGTCTGTAGATTACTTTGGATAGTATAGAACAATATTGTGACAGGCATTTTCACAATATTGATTCTTCCAACCCAAGAACAGATATATATACACACACAAATATATATATATATATATATATACATATATATATATATATTACAGTTGCCTTTTGCCTCTCTGGGCAGCTCTCCAAGATCAGCAAGTAGGTCTCCCTCAGGCTCCTGTCTTATCACTGCTTCTGCACTGGAACTCAGAGCATGTGAGATTTTGTCCATGCCCTATAAGAGTGGGGTCTCTGCTTCCCACGCCTTCTCACTCTCCCACGTAGGCCCTGTAGCCTTCAAAGTAACATGTCTTGGGGCTTCTCAGGTGGCTCACTGGTAAAGAATCTGCCTGCAATACAGAACACATGCATTTTATCCCTGAGTCAGGAAGATACTCTAGAGAGAGCAATGGTTACCCACTCCAATGTTCTTGCTTGCAGAATCCCATGGACAGAAGAGCCTGGCGGTCTACAGGCCATGGGGTCACAAAGAGCCAGACACAACTTAGCAATGACAGAACAAAGTCAGATATTTTGTCTGTATGGTCAGTAAGGAATCTTACTAGCATAGCTTTAGGACCACTGCAATCCAAAGCCTAGGATTCAGGGGATTCTGGAGAACAAATACAAGAACAAATGGAGAAAATGAATTTATATGATAACATAGGTGATGAGGAAGAGAAACAATCAATGAAATGAAAAATAAGAGCCAAAAGAATGATAAAAGTCAAGACCAAATCTTTCTTACTCGGTCAACTGCACCTTTTGTTGAGATCCCTCCTTTCAATCCTGAAACCCCTTGGGATGATGACTTTGCTTTTAAACCACTTGTACAAAAAGGAGTTCTATGGCACAGTTGCAGGGGGATGAAGACCCTGTTTCTGCCTATGGCTGTAACTCAAATCCCACGAGATCCTCAGTTCTCACAAGGAAGAATGCATTATGATTATAATGCCATACTATTTAAAACCATGAAGGAGATGAAACAGGCATGTACCCAATATGGAACTAATCCTCCAATACCATAGGACTAATTCAGGGACTTTCACAAGCTAAACGGCTAATTACTTATGATTGGGAAATGATAGCCAGAACTTGCCTATCCACCTGAGAAGTTTTACAATTTAGGACCTAATGGTAAGATGAGGCAAATCAACAAGCTTGCAGAAATGCGACAGCCAACCCACCAGTTGATAGAACACTTGATCAATTAATGGGTAGTGGGGTACATTTTGATGCCCACTCAGTTACAATTTGATGACCAATTACTCACTAAAGTGAGAATGATAGGTTTAAAAGCCTGGGAGAGAATAAATCCACCCAGACAAGGCTCGATTTCATTTACCCAAAATAAGTAATCAAATGGGGAAAATTATGTAGATTTATTGTCAGGCTATGTCAAAAGTTAAATAAAATAGTCTCACAACCTGGTTTGAGAGATTTGCTGATGCAAGTGCTTGCTTATGACAATACTAACTCAGAGTGTAAATAGGTAATTCAGCATCTCAAAGTACAGGGTGCCGCTCTAGGAGAATATCTTAAAGTTTGCCAGGATATTGGGTAGAACCATATAAAATGCAACTTCTGGCTCAAGCATTGTCTAAAGCTAATAAAAAGACAGATATGAGATGTCACCAATGTGGAAAATTAGGACACATTAAAACAGACTGTAAAGGAAGAAGAAGGGAGTCAGTTGATAAATTACACTATTGGCTCTGGTGCCACTCCTATTTGTATTGGTCTTGGAAGTATATGTCTTAAAACAGTATATCAAAAATGGCTGTCAGTTGTCAAGGAATCAAATGCCGATAAGACTTCCCTCTTTCTGTTAACTGCCCTTACCTTTTTAGAAAAAGAGGAAACTTCCAGCATGATGAATCTGCCTGACCTTCCTGACTGTGTTGCTGATACTAGCCATGGTATTGAAAATTGGTTAAGATGGAAATTATGTAAAGGATCAGAAGGCCACTTATTATTAAATGTTGCAGAAGGCTCCAGTTTGGATTGCAGACCCCGAGGAGCCCCTAAACTTATTTAATATAAAGTGTCTTTCTCATGGATATATAATGATAGGCAATTAGTACTTATGGTAGTCAACCCCTTGTATGGCATGGGGTAGGATTAGCTCCCCCTGTGCCTCGTTTAGATCATTATCCTGTGCATGATGACACACGGAAAATGCCCATGGCATTGAAAGAACTAATCGCTTGGAAGGCATGATATACTGACTATATTTTAAATGATGCAAAAGCTACATTTAATTTTACAAAAAAACTCTACCCACACTATTCAGACTTGTGTAAGAATTCCTATGGTTTTCATGATCAGACCAACAAAATATGACCCCAATTTGGGATTAGTAACATGTATTAACTGTTCGTTTTATACATGTATAAACAATACCATTCCTTTTGATGAAAGTTGGCAGAGTATTTACATTCTGAAAACCAGAATGATTCCAGTTGAATAGGTTCCAATTGAGTTACAACGACCTTGGCACGAAAGCCCTACATTATATGTTATTGAAGAAATATTGAAAAATCTTAAGTGTGTTAAACATGTTTTGGGATTGCTCATTGCTGCCATCTTAGGCATGATCCCTATTGCCACTGTGGCAGCCATGGCCAGAATGGCTCTTCATAAATCTTTACAAACAGTTCATTTTGTACAAGAATGGCATAAAGATGCCAATGTCCTTTGGACCACTCAACAAAAAATTGATGGAAAGTTGGCCTCCCAAGTGGCTGATCTTCAACAATCTGTTATTTCATTAGGAGATCAGTTAATCAGTTTACAAAAACAGGTGAGACCAAGATGTGATTGGAACTATACTTCCTTTTGTGTAATGGCTTTCAGATATAAGAAGACACAATTCAACTGGGATAAAGTTAAACAACACCTATTGAACCCAGGTAATATTTCTGTAGATATTCAAGATCTACAACAAGAAACTAAAAGATTTTAATAAACATCTTGATGTAATTTCTGGATCAGATTTTCTTGATACTGTTGCTGATAATCTTTCTTTTCTTAATCCCTTAAAACAGATCAAGACATTTGGATACGGAATTGCTCTGGTTCAGTTCAGTCGCTCAGTCATGTCCAACTCTTTGCGACCCCATGAATTACAGCACGCCAGGCCTCCCTGTCCATCACCAAATCCTGGAGTTCACTCAGACTCACGTCCATCGAGTCAGTGATGCCATCCAGGCATCTCATCCTCTGTTGTCCCTTTCTCCTCCTGCCTTCAATCCCTCCCAGCATCAGAGTCTTTTCCAGTGAGTTAACTCTTCTCATGAGGTGGCCAAAGTACTGGAGTTGCAGCTTTAGCATCATTACCTCCAAACAAATCCCAGGGCTGATCTCCTTCAGAATAGGCTAGTTGGATCTCCTTGCAGTCCAAGAGACTCTCAAGAGTCTTCTCCAACACCACATTTCAAAAGCATCAATTCTTCGGTGCTCAGCTTTCTTCACAGTCGAACTCTTACATCCATACATGACCACTGGAAAAACCATAGCCTTGCTCTGGTTATGGGAGTGCTATTAATTATGTGTTTGTTTTTCTGTATAGTCTGGATAAGAACGATAAAGATACAACAAAGTCAACAACAGCAGCTAGCGTTTCTCACCATTTCTCATCATGTGCAAAATCAAAAACGTGAGATGTAGGAGACAGGAAGAATAAAAGAACAGCAGGCCATGGCAAGGGCTGCAAGAGAAATTTATAATTACTCATAAACTGGATGCTATAAGGCATGAGACTCTTGGTTCAAGTACAGAGGGAACAGTTCATAATCTTGAAAACAAGAGAGAGGTGGGAGGGATGTTCAAGTGGGAGTGAACATGGGTAAACCTATGACTGATTCATGTTGATGTTTGGTAGAATCCAATACAACACTGTAAAGCAGTTATCCTTTGATTATAAATTTTATAAAGGCATCTGACTATTGAGTAGAGGAGGGATAGAAGATACAGTATCATGGGAGCCTATTATATTGCAGCCAAATGATAGGATTAGACTCACATGGAGATGGGCAGAAATGGATAATTTTTCATTTGGGGAACAAAAATCTATGGGATTTAGTGATGGACTGTGAAGAAGTGAGGAAAGAAGTGTTTTAGAGATGACCTCGAAGTTCTGCTTGAGCCGTTTCATGATGCCACTTACTGAAATGTGAACCAGGCTGGGGATAGAGATCAGGGTTTCATTTTGTCCAAATTGGTTTGAGATGCCCACAAAATTGCCAAATGGAGGATTTGAATGGGATAGGAAAGGTTGGAACTCTGAGTAGGGTCTAGGCTGCAGACGATATATAAATGGCACTCAGAGCAATAATTCACTGAATAGAGGAGGGAAGGGCACCCAGCACCAGTGCCAAGGAAGCACCTGAAGCACTTACATTTCTGTAAAGAAAAATGACAGTCTGAAAATGAGACTGAGAGCAGGAATAAGTATTGAGAAAAGAGGAGAGATCGAGTAGCAAGTTTCTGAAGAAAGGGAAAGTGTTGTTTACAGGAGACTGATGTTTCTGGTTTGTTCTGCATGTCCCTGTAATAACATAATTCTGTCTCTCTATTCCCAGGAATCCAAACCGCAATGGCCACCCAGTACCTCAGCGAACCCAGGAGCAGCCATGGTGAGAGGATGCTTGGGGAGGGCAGCCAGACTTGGAGGGGAGGTCTGGGACTCTCCTGCCCTGTCATCCAGCCAACATATACAAGAGCAAAACATTTTCAACCACATTTCTCAATTTCCCTTCATTTGCTCTGCTCTCTCATTCTCTCCACCCTCTCTGCATCCTCCTTGTGATGTAGCTTAACAGTGAGCAGGAGGAGAGTTCCAATACCCTGACTGCTCCTGAGCTTGATAAGGTTTCTTACTTGCTACTTCCTGCCATGTGGGCACACGGATCAGGAGTTGCAGCCTCCCAGGTAATTTCTCTGCCCCTCTCTTCAGTCCGAGAGGACTGGGAAGGAGGAACATGGGGGTGATCAATGCCTCATTCAGGCCCCTAATTTCCCTGCTCCCAGGGGCCTCACTCTAAGCAACACACTCAACAGACTGATCACTCCGTTTCTCATATAACCCTCCCTCTACCCCTTTGTCCTAGGAATAGATTCTATCATTTGAGCTTTTGCTGGTTTAGCAAATCACCCCACAATTTAGGAACCTAAAACAGCAGCCATTTAGTTGGCTCTTAATTTTGAGGGTCACTCATTTGGGCTGTGCTTGGGTCTGGACCAACCTGGCTAATCTCAGCCAGACAGACTCATGTGTGGGTGCTTGGCTGGTGGTTCAGGATGCAACACAATAATCTTGGGTAACCTCACAGACATGTCTGGTGGTCAGCAAGCTCTGGGTCAGCCAGCAGACAGGGATAACAGGGCCTTGTGTCCCTCATCAAGTAGGCTAGTCCAGGGCAGGTGTAGGGTTCCAAAAATCAGAAAGAGAAGGCAAAGCACAATGCGTCAGTGCTTTTGGATTCTCCACTTAACCATGTTTCCATGATCCTATGATCCACAGAAAGTCACATGGCCCAGTCAGACTGAAGGGTTGGAGAAACAGACCCAGTGTCTTGATGAGAGGAGCTGAGACTCCACCTTCCCAAGAGGCACGAGTGCAGAGATGGACTCCTTCGTGGCTATGGCTGCCATCTTCAGAGGTTGCCATCCATTCATTATCAGAATTGGCCCGTGGTTGCAGTGTTGGCACTGGCCTTGGTGCCTTTTTACTGCTGGGCCATGAATTTCCTACAGCCTCTCTCTAAGGCCAGCCAATGCCCTGGGATCTCCTTAGGTTGGAGCTTCTATTGTGAGGCCAACTATTAAGAATACTCTGAATTCTTGTGTGCATTTTTTTTAGATAAACCTTAGCCATCTCATATCAAGTGTTTGTAGCGTTGGGAAATTTGCTTCTTTTATCCTGGGATTCTAGTTCTCAAATGGGGAAAACTCTGCCTTAGGGATTCCAGGAGCAGCAAATACTTCATCAGAAAGTGTGGGAGATGGAGATTAACTACAGATTTTGTGGACATCATAGGAGGGGTTTCTACAAGTTCCTGGTCCCATTTGACTGATATTTTTTCATGGTTAGCCCGCATCACAGAATAGACTGAAAGGGACAAAGCAGAAGTGGAGACACCTGTTAGGAGATTGCTGAGGCAGGGGTGGTAATGGAATCTGGACTGGAATGATGATCTTCAAAACAGAGACAAGCAAACAGATTTGGAGCCAAGAGAACATGCTGATGGGTTGGGTCTGCAAAGTGGGGAAAGAGGGGAGTCAAGGGCAACTCCTAGCTTTCCAGTCTGAGGACCTGGGTGAATGGTGATGGCTCTGAAAATAACCTGGAGTTGGTTACAGTGTCTATGATGTTGTGCATGGGATAATGTAGGCATTGTCTCAAAGCAGAAATGAGTAGATATAACAGGATTCCTCATGTAGGAACAGACCCTTAAGTTCAAGGGCCAGCTGGCAAGGTCTGCCTTCTTGGAAAAAACAGGCTTTCACTTGTGATTGTCAATTGCCTTCCTCTGATCTGGGGTCTATGCCTGACAAATCCAGAGGACTTTGACTTTATAGACACATTGCAGAGATATGCAGAGACTTGCGGAATACCAGCACAGAAAGAGCTGGTAGATGATTTGGTGTTTAAATTCAGGTTTCAATTGCTGTGCCCTACTGTTCTGATATTAACCTTCGACTTTCCTAGGAAGTCAAATATGTATAGTCAATTTTCTTACCTCCTATCTTATGAAAAACAGCTACTGGTAGCAACTCAGAGTCCTCTTCTTAACCACATTGTTTCCTCCTCTATGAGCCATTTGCTTCCACAAGGTCAGAGTAAGAAGCTGAAAGGGATCCTAAAGAATATCTGTTGTTATTGTTGTTCAGTTGCTAAGTCATGCCCATGGAGTGCAGCTTGCCAGGTTCCTCTGTCCTCCACTCTCTCCTAGAGTTTGTGCAAATTCATGTCCATTGATTTGGTGATGCTGTCTAGCCATTTTATCCTATGCCACCCCCTTCTCCTTTTGCCTTCAACCTTTCCCAGCCTCAGATTCTTTTCCAGTGAGTCTGCTCTTTGCATCAGGTGGCCAAAGTATTGGCATCAGTCCTTCCAATGGGTTGAATATTTATTCAGTGGGCGGGAGCCTTGCAGGGGAGACAGTTCAAGTTCATTCTAACACTGGGTCTTCTGTTTCCTGATGTTCCAGGGCTTGCAAACCCTGGAGATTCCCAGCTGAGACTTGTCTTAGTGGGTAAGACTGGGGCAGGAAGAAGCGAAATAAGAAACAGCATCCTCAGAGAGAAAGTGTTTCCATCTATCTTTTCAGCTGTATCCATCACCAAGCACTGTGAGAAAGGAAGCAGCACCTGGAAGGGGAGAGAGGTTGTCGTCATGGACACACCTGGCCTCTTTGACACGGAGGCCCCAGATGCTGAGACTCACAAGGAGATTACCCGCTGCATGGTGCTGACCTCCCCGGGGCCTCATGCTCTGCTCCTGGTCATCCCACTAGGCCGTTACACACCCGAAGACCAGAAAGCCACAGAGGAGATCCTGACGATGTTTGGAGAGAGAGCTAGGGAACACATGATTCTCTTATTCACCCGGAAAGATGACTTAGAAGGCATGGATTTCCGTGATTACTTAAAGCAAGCTCCTACAGCCATCCAAGAGCTGATTCGCAAGTTCAGAGATTGCTACCATGTTTTCAACAACAAGGCCACAGGAGCTGAGCAGGAGGACCAGAGGGAGCAGCTGCTGGCCCTGGTCCAGGATGTGGTGAACAAGTACAGTGGTAGATACTGCACAAATAGCCTGTATCAGAAGACCGAGGAGGAGATTCAGAAAGAAACCCAAGTGTTACAAGAAAATTACAGAGAAGAGCTCGAGAAAGCTAAATCGAGAAAGCTAAATCTCAGATAAAAGAGAAGTTCTAAGAGGAAATTGGAAAGCTGCAGGATGAACTAAAGCAGCAAGAGTGGAAGGTGCAAATGAAAAGGCAATTGGCAGAAATGGAGGCTCACTGGGTTTCAAGGCAGCAAACAGCCAGAGATGATGTTTTGAGTCAGAATAAGATACTTGAAGTCATTTTTAACTTGTTACAGGTTGCTTCCTTTGTCTTCTCTCTGTTTAAGGATTAAGCAGAAAATCTTTCTATATTTCCTGCATATTTTTGGGTGGTCCTGCCCCATGTAACTCAGAGCATTCTCTTTTTTCTCTGAGACTCTCAGGGCTAAGGAGCGTAAAGTTCACTGTTGATAATTGGTATATGTTTGATTGATTTAACAGGAAAGGGATAAATTCTCAACTTGTGAAACTCCAAAGCAGAAAGTATTGATGCTCCCTATTTGTGAATTCTTTCTCAGAGACACCAAGACAGGGAATGCAGGAGACCAAAGAAGATGGCCCTGAGCTTTCTCTCTTTATCCCTAGAAAAGAGTTCCCCTCTAGATTTTTTCTAGATTGGTGGGTGATCTTCCCCTATAGCTTTTTCTCACTTATTTTGTCTTTAGACGGCACTGATCATCTTACCCTTATAGTTTATTAGAAAGATCAATTCTTTCCATTAGTCAAGCTTACAGAAGGAGATACTGATAGACATCCTTCTAGATGAATGGAAAATTGTTTGCTTATAATTTTACTGAAGGCCTCAAATTGTTTCTTACGAATTGAACAAAGTTCAATGTTCCTTATCATTATGAACAAAGAGTTCTCTGCCAAATAAATCTTTCAGAACTCAACTACCTGAAATGCCAAAAATCCCAAAAGATATTCAACAGATAAGAGAATAATGCTTGGTGTGTTCAGATGTATTTGTAGGAAATCTTTGACCAACAACAACCAGTTTGCTGAATAACCAGTTCTCTCCTTTTCTGGTGAAACTAACAGCTGCCCCATGCAGATGAATTGTTTGCTTATTGTTATTTTAATAAAACTTTTCTGTTCTCTCATATTTGTGCAAATTAGAATTTTTTTTTTTTCTTGGAAAGCACCACTACTCACAAGGAGATTGCTAAGAACACAGGGATGAATTTCAGGTTTTGCAAAAGTTCAAGATGATTTTGGTGTACACTTGGTCCACCCCCCAGACATCTCCCCTCCTCTTTTTCCCCACAGAAAGTTTGAGCCACATTCTCAACCCCTCTGTCAGTCAAAGTCTACATTCTCCTTGGATTCATCCCTTATGTATTGGTAGATATTACGTGTAACTGAGGTTTCTGAGACCTTTGTGGCTTTCCTGCTGCAAAGATTCTTTTAAATCTATGGATAAAATAGAGACATTCCTGTCCCTTTTCTCCTCTTCCAATGGGTCCTCTTCACCTAGTAACTGTAGGCTTTCCCCAAGCACATTCCCATGTTCTCCCAACATGGTCTGGACGTCACATGTGACCTATGCCAACTCTCCCTCCTTGGTCATCTTAAAATCATCTTCTCCAGGCCCTCACCCATTCTGTCCAAAAGAGGACATGTGCCTTGCCCTGACTTCCCCAAAACAAATAGGACTGAACCTTTAATATAGCTGCGATTTATCTATAGCTGACTCACTTTGCTGTACAGTAGAAACTAACATACTATTGGAAAGAAAATATTGCTGTTGTTTAGTCGCTAAAGTGAAGTGAAGTTGCTCAGTCATGTTCGACTCTTTGCGACCCCGTGGACTGTAGCCTACCATGCTCCTTTGTCCATGGGATTTTCCAGGCAAGAGTACTGGAGTGGGTTACCATTTCCTTCTCCAAAGGATCTTCTCAACCCAGGGATTGAAGCCAGGTCTCCCGCATTGTAAGGCAAACACTTTACCGTCTGAGCCACCAGGGAAGTTAGCAAAGATTCAAGGATATGAGAAGCACCTGGCAAAGAAGCACAGGACTCCTGAAGAGGCGATCACTCTGAGCGGACAGATTCGGTTTCACTCTGCAGAATGTCGGAGACTTGGTCTCTATGGTTTTCATCATCAGCATCTCAGTCAAAATTCTTAGGTGTGAATTTAACATGCTATTGTATTACAACTTTATTGTATTACAATAAATACAATATTGCATTATTTTAATATAATATTATAGTAAAATATAATGCATTGTAAATTAATAATGTAATGTTGTATTTATTGTGTTACAACTTGTGTTGTATTGTATTACAACACAAGCAAATATTCACCCAAAGAACCACATACACCCTTCAAAGAAAATTAAATTCAGGCTTAAGAGAAAACGAAAACAAAAACAAAAACACGAGCTAGCTGCAGTGGTAATTTTCAGTATAAATACATTCAATTTTTTATTCTTGCATCCTAGGTTAATGCTATAGATGAGACAAAGAAAATCATTCTGATATATATTTCCCATCTCATTACTTTAATCATTTCATCAAAATAATCTAAACATGGGTACATGAATACTTGTTTTGTTATAAGAATGTGCAGTTTAAAAGTCCCTGAGACACATCCAAGAATGGAGTGAAATGTATTCAATGTAATTATTTGCCATACTTTGGCACTGGCTTTCTGTGGGATTGGAATGAAAACTGACTTTTCATTGCTGAGTTTTTCAGATTTGCTGGCACACTGAGTGCAGCATGTTAACAGCGTCATCTTCCAGGATTTTAAAGAGTTCAGCTGGAATTCCATCCCCTCCACTAGCTTTACTAATTACCAGGGACTTGGCTCCCTTCCACGATACTTAAAGAATGTGACTAAAAAAAGACATGCATGATATATATACATATAGACATATATAATATATATAAAATAGTATTTACAATTTTCCATTCTGGGTTTACAAAAAGCAGGGGAACCAGATACCAAATTGCCAACATCCATTGGATCATAGAGAAAGCAAGGGAATTCAAGAAAACATCTAATTCTGTTTCATTGACTATGCTAAAGCCTTTGACTGTATGGATCACAACTGTGATCTTCAAGAGATGGGAATAAAAGACATCCTTACCTGTCTCCTGAGAAATCTGTTTGAGGGTCAAGAAACAGCACTTAGAACCTTGCATGGAACAACAGACTCGTTCAAAACTGGGAAACGAGTACAACAAGGCTGTATATTGTCACCCTGTTTACTTAACTTATATGTAGAGAACATCATGAGAAATGCTGGGCTGGATGAAGCACAAGCTGGAATCAAGATGGCTAGGAAAATATCAATCACCTCAGATACGCAGATGGTGCCATCCTTTTGCCAGAAACTGAAGAGGAACTAAAGAGCCTCTTGATGAGGGTAAAAGAGAAGAGTGAAAAAGCTGGCTTAAAACTCAACATTCAAAATACAAAGGTCATGGCACCTGGTTCCATCACTTTATTGCAAGCAGAAAGGGAAAAAGTAGAAACAGTGACACATTTTCTTTTCTTGGGCTCCAAAATTACTGTGGATGATGACTGCAGCCATGAAGTTAGAAGATGCATGCTTGCTCCATGGAAGCAAAGGTATGACAAATCTAGACAGTGTATTAAACAGCAAAGATATTGCTTTGCCAACAAAGGTCTGTATAGTGAAAGTTATGGGTTTTCCAGTAGTCATGTATGGATGTGAGAGTTGGACTATAAAGAAAGCTGATTGCTGAAGAATTAATGCTTTTGAACTGTGGTGTTGGAGAAGGCTCTTGAGAGACCCTTGGGCTATGCAGAGATCACATCAGTCAAACCTAAAGGAAAAGAGCCTGAATATTCTTTGGAAGGACTGATGCTAAAGCTGAAGGTCCAATACTTTGGCCACCTGTTGTGAAGAACTGACTCATTAGAAAAGACCCTGATGCTGGGAAAGATTGAAGGCAGGAGGAGAAAGGAACAACAAAGGATGAGATGGTTGGATGGCATTACTAACTCAATGGACATGAGTTTGAGCAAGCTGCAGGAGAAGGTGAAGGACAGGGAAGCCTGGCATGCTGCAGTCCATGGGGTGGCAAAGAATCAGACATGACTGAGTGATTGAATGACTAAATATATATATATATATACACACACATATACACACACATACACATATATGCTTAGTCACTTAGTCATGTCCGACTCTTTGGGACCCCATGGACTGTAGCCCACCAGGCTCGTCTGTCCATGAGGATTCTCCAGGCAAGAATATTGGAGTGGGTGGCCATGGCCCTCTCCAATATATACTATATATATATATATATATATATATATATATATATATAAAATATGTATATTATTAATGCTGCATAAGAGTCTCCCTCTCTGGTATCTGGTTTTTTCTTTTTTCTTTTTTTCTTTTACCAATTTACTGATGCTGTGTAGTAAGTCATTTCCAGGCTATTAAGAAGGCATTCAACCTAGTCAGTTCAGTTCAGTTGCTCAGTCATCTCCATTCTTTGTGATCTCATGGCCTGCAACATGTCAGGCTTCCCTGTCCATCACTAACCTCTGAAGTTTGCTCAGACTCATGCCCATAGAGTCACTGGTGCCATTCAATCATCTCATCCTCTGTCATCCCCTTCTCCTCCTGCCTTCAATCTTTCCCTATAACAGGGTCTTTTCCAATGAGACAGTTCTTTGCATCAGGTGGCCAAAGTATTGGAGTTTCAGCTTCAGCATCAGGCCTTCCAATGAATATTCACAACTGATTTCCTTTAGGATGGACTCGTTGGATCTCCTTGCAGTCCAAGAGACTCTCAAGAGTCTTCTCCAACACCACAGTTCAAAAGCATCAATTGTTCAGTGCTCAGCTTTCTTTACAGTCCAAATCTCACATCCATACATGACTACTGGAAAAAATCACAGCTTTGACTAAATGGTCCTTTGTTGGCCCAGTAATGTCTCTGCTTTTTAATATGCTGTCCAGGTTGGTCATAGCTTTTTTCCGAGGAGTAAGCATCTTTTAATTTCATGGCTACAGTCACCATCTGCAGTGATTTTGGAGCAGAAAAATAAAGTCTTTCAGTATTTCCATTGTTTCCCCATCTATTTACCATGAAGTGATGGAACTGGATGCCATGATCTTAGTTTTCCGAATGTTAAGTTGAGGCAAATGTTTTCACTTTCCTGTTTCACTTTCATCAAGAGGCTTTTTAGTTCTTCAGTTTGGGCTGTAAGGGTGGTGTCATCTGCATATCTGAGGTTATTGATATTTCTCCTAACAATCTTGATTCCAGCTTGTGCTTCATCCAGCCCTGCATTTCTCATGATGTACTCTGCATAGAAGTTAAATAAGCAGGGTGACAATATACAGCCTTGACATACTCCTTTTCCTATTTGGAACCAGTCTATTTTTCCATGTCCAGTTCCAAAGGTTGCTTCCTGACCTGCATACAGATTTCAAGAGGCAGGTTAGGTGGTCTGGTATTCCCATTTCTTGAAGACTTTTCCACGGTTTGTTGTGATCCACACAAATCAAAGGCTTTGGTGTAGTCAATAGGGTAGAAGTAGATGTTTTTCTGGAACCCCTTGCTTTTTGATGATCCGATGGATGTTGGCAATTTGACCTCTGGTTCTTCTGCCTTTTCTAAAACCAGCTTGAACATCTGGAAGTTCACAGTTCACATACCGTTGAAGCCTCACTTGGAGGATTTTGAGCATTACTTTACTAGTGTTTGAGATGAGTGCAATTCTTCATTAGTTCGAATATTCTTTAGCAATGCCTCTCTTTGGGATTGGGATGAAAATTGACCTTTTCCAGTCCTGTGGCCACTGGTTCAGTTCAGTTCAGTTCAGTTCAGGCACTCGGTCATGTCCGACTCTTTGCGACCCCATGAATCGTAGCACGCCAGGCCTCCCTGTCCATCACCAACTCCCGGAGTTCACTCAGACTCATGCCCATCGAGTCACTGATGCCATCCAGCCATCTCATCCTCTGTTGTCCCTTTCTCCTCCTGCCTCCAATCCCTCCCAGCATCAGAGTCTTTTCCAATGAGTCAACTCTTCACATGAGGTGGCCAAAGTACTGGAGTTTCAGCTTTAGCATCATGACCACTGGTAAGTTTTCAAAATTTACTGGCATATTGAGTGGAACACTTTCAAAGCATCATCTTTCAGGATTTGAAATAGCTCAACTGGAATCCCATCACCTCCAAAGCAAAAACACCTAATTGTGGATGTGACTGGTGATGGAAATAATGTCCGATGCTCTAAAGAGCAATATTGCATAGGAACATGGAATGTTAGATCCCTGAATCAAGGAAAATTAGAAGTGGGCTAACAGGGCTTCCCTGGTGGCTCAGAGGTTAAAGTGTCTGCCTCCAATGCTGGAGACCGGGGTTCAGTCCCTGGGTCGGGAAGATCCCCTGGAGAAGGAAATGGTAACCCACTCTAGTATTCTTGCCTGGAAAATCCCATGGAGGGAAAAGGCAGTCCATGGGGTCGCAAAGAGTCGGACACGACTGAACGACTCCACCCACCCACCAACAGGAGATCGCAATAGTGAACACCTACATTTTAGGAATCAGTGAACTAAAACGGCCTGGAATGGGTGAATTTAACTCATGTGACCATTATATCTACTACTGTGGAAGAGAATTCCTTAGACGAAATGGAATAGCCATCATAGTTAAAAAAAGAGTTCGAAATGCAGAATTTGCATGCCATCAAAATGACAGAATGATCTCTGTTTGTTTCCTTAGCAAACCATTCAATACCACAGTAATCCAAATCTATGCCCCAACCAGTAACCCTGAGGAAGCTGAAGTTGAACGGTTCTATGAAGACCTACAAGTTCTTCTAGAATTAACACCCCCAAAAGATGTCATTTTCATTATAGGGGATGGGAATGCAAAAGTAGGAAGTCAAAAGATACCTGGAGTAACAGCAAATTTGGCCTTGGAGTACAAAATGAAGCAAGTCAAAGGCTAACAGAGTTATTCCAAGAGTACACACTGGTCATAGCAAACACCCTCTTCCAACAACAGAAGGGAAGACTCTACACATGGACATCACCAGATGGTCAATACTGAAATCAGATTGATTATATTCTTTGCAGTGAAAGATGGCAAAGCTTTATACAGTCAGCAAAAACAAGACCGGGAGCTGACTGGCTCAGATCATGAACTCCTTATTGCCAAATTCAGGCTTAAATTGAAGAAAGTAGGGGAAATCACTAGACCATTCAGGCAGGTAAATAAGTTCTTTAAGTCCCAGGCTGCCAGTTAGTAGAATGAGAACTGTAGAACTGGAAGCTCTCTAGAGAAGATGTTGTCCAACCCCCTCATTTTGCAGCTCAAGTGACAGAAGCTTAAAGCAGTCAAGACTTGCACAAGCACGGTTGGTTCTGTCACTCTTATTGTAACCTCTGGCAAGTCCTTAACCACATCTGGATTTCTGCTCTCTCCTCTGTAAAATGAACTGGTGATCATCACAGCTAACAACTTCCAGCTGCTTGCTTTGTGCCCAACACTGTCCTGAGTACTTTAAGTACCTTATGGGCTTCCCTGGTGGCTCAGAGGTTAAAGCGTCTGCCTCCAATGCAGGAGACCCGGGCTCGATCCCTGGGTTGGGTAGATCCCCTGGAGAAGGAAATGGCACTCCACTCCAGCATTCTTGTCTGGAGAATCCCATGGATGGAGAAGCCTAGTAGGTTACAGCCCACGGGGTCACAAAGAGTCGGACATGACTGAGCAACTTCACCTCACCTTCTATTATAGAAGGGAATAGCAAAATATAGAAAGCTTAAATAACTTGCCCGAGATAAGACAATTAGGAAATTTTGCAAAGCTGATCTAGTAACCCAGGAAGAACTGCCTCCCAAATCCTCAAATTCCAATTATTAAATTTCTTCTAAGACAACTGGTTGTGCTCTTGATCATCACGGGGAAGAGGAGCCCGTGTGATATATCCTGACAGCAGTTTGCCCATTGCCTCCCAGGGTAGAAGGCAGACAGATTAATAATATGTACTGTGATTAGTACAATAGAAGAATGAAGCATATTTCCTTCTCTCAAGAGTTTTGGAAGTTTGTGCCTGTTCATCTATTTATTGACATTGATTGGTTGTTTGCAGTGGCTGGTAGGTTTTATACTAGACACTGAGAATCTAGAGATAAGGAAAACAAAGTCACTTTTGAGACTGACGTCATTCACTTAGCATAATGATTTGGGGAATCATTCAAGTTGTATGTGCCAAGAGCTTGCTCTCCTTTATTGCTGAGTAGTGTCCCACATTAAAGAGGTATCCCAGCTTCTCACTTCTCCTTCACTTATGATGCAGAAGGTGCCATGGTCCGTGCACAGGGTGGAAAATAATTTCCAGACATGAGACAGAATGAGAGGGAAATAAAGTTTATTAGTGTGGGAGACGCTGTTAGAACAGCAGGCCAGCTTGAGGAAGAACTAATGTTAAACACGGGTCTTTAGCCTGCTTTATACCCAGAGTGCAAGGAGCGGGATAGGGGTCTTGCGGGTCATTTGCTGACTGGATGAGTCAGGTATACTGGGTGGGGGGAAATAGTAAGGCAAATGCCTTCTCCCTATGAGGTAGGAGGGGAGACAGGTTATACTGCCCAGGAGGACCTGAAATCCATTTATAGTTACAACACGGGGGAGGGAAGGATGATAAGGGTCTGGTTTTCTGTCCCTGCATTCCAAGACTCACCTTGGTTTTATCTGCTCTGTTGTCCTTGGGTCGCCAGAGAAGGCTCAGCTTCTCTGTACACCAGGGCTGAGTCAAATTTTGGAGACAGAGTTTTGGGTAGAAAAGGATAGTTTCATTGCTTTGCCAGGTAAAAGGGGACACAGTGGGCTCATGCCCTCAAAGTCTTCTATCCTCACTTGGGGAAGACAGTGAGAAGTTTTATTGTCCAAAGAGGGCGTGATCAGCTCTTGGACAATCTTCTGATGGGCTGGTGGTGAGGTAAGCAGGAGTCAGCATCAGCGTTCTTCAGGTCCAACCGATCTAGTGTCTACAGACTCTGGGCAGCTTAGTTAATCGTTAACTTCTGCCACCAGGAGGGGTTTCAGTATCTGTAAACAAACACAAAGGCTTATTTTGTGTATCCTTTGATGGGGAAGCAAGACCTTACCCCAATGCTCCTCTTGACTGTTTCTCTGGTTTCCCAATTCCTTCCTTCCCTAATTAATAACCACTTGAATCTGCCCACTGGAGCTCAGGGAAGGTCATGGAGGCTGAGTGAAGGCTATTTCCTGTGATCAGAGGAATAGGGGACACAAAGGCCTTGAGCCCAGGAGTCCCAAAGGGCCATGCATGCCTCCATGTATTCTTATGCCCCTAATTGATTGCTCTTTGTTTGCTAAAACCTCCATTATAGCGTTGAATAGTAATGAATGGGAACACTTGCCTTCTTCATGGAAATACCTTCATTTGTGTTTGCGTGCATGTCTACTCAATTGAGTCTACTCTTTGAAACCCTATGAGCTGGAGCCCACCAGGCTCCTCTGTCCATGGAATTTCCAGGCAAGCACACTTGGGTAGGTTGTCATTTCCTACTCCAAAGGATCTCCCCGACCCAGGGATCACACCCACCCTGAGTGTTTCCCAATTAGGCAAGTAAGATAGCAGCTGAACTACAGCAGGGTATTACAAGTATTTGTGTGTGGTGTGTGTGTGTGTGTGTGTGTGTGGTGTGTAATCATATTAAGCAAGTATCCCCCAATCACTATTTTCTTGGGTTTTTTTTTAATCATGAATGGCTATTGAATTTTATTAAAGACATAAAAAATCATCCATGAAAATAAGTGAGTGAATGACATTAATAGATTTCCCAATATTCAAACCAACCTCTTTGTTTTCTATCCCTCTTGGTTATGAAGTATCACATTCTTAATGGTGGTGTTGGCACCTATTTGCTAATATACAGTTTTGTCTTTCGGAGAAAGCAATGGCAACCGGCTCCAGTACTCTTGCCTGGAAATCCCATAGATGGAGGAGCCTGGTAGGCTGCAGTCCATGAGGTCGCTAGGAGTCAGACATGACTGAGGGACTTCACTTTCACTTTTCACTTTCATGCATTGGAGAAGGACATGGCAGCCCACTCCAGTGTTCTTGCCTGGAGAATCTCAGGGATGGGGGAGCCTAGTGGACTGCCGTCTCTGGGGTCGCACAGAGTTGGACATGACTGAAGTGACTTAGCAGCAGCAGCAGCAGCAGTTTCGTCTTTTGTACTTGTACTTGCTTTTAGTTTACCTTACTTCACTTTTTCCAGTTATTGTTTTAAAATGAGAATTTATTTTCTTTCTTTTGAAAGTGAAAGTGAAAGTAGCTCACTCATATCCAGCCCTTTGCAACCCAATGGACTGTATAGCCCATGGAATTCTCCAGGCCAGAATACTGAAGTGGGTAGCCTTTCCCTTCTCCAGGGCATCTTCCTAACCCAGGGATTGAACCCAGGTCTCACAACATTGCAGACAGATTCTTTACCAGCTGAGCCACTTTCTTTCACTTTTATTGAAAAAGTTTTTGGTGAAATGCATTTTACTCTGATCACTTCTTTCAATGAAGCCTATAGCTTCTGATATTTAGTGTTTTCACTATTATGATCTTTAAAACATTCTAAAGACTCAGTTTGTATGTTTGTTTTCAACCAGAGTTGTTTAATACGATGCACCATTTCAGTTCCCAGATGGAAGCACATATTCCCAGAAGTAGTTTCTGGTTTTATGTCATTATGCTCAGAAAATGAAGAAGAACTAAAGAGCCTCTTGATGAAAAGTGAAAGAGGAGAGTGAAAAAGTTGGCTTAAAACTTAACCTCCTAAAAACTAAGACCATGGCAACCAGCCCCATCACTTCATGGCAAATAGGTGGGGAAATGTGACAGACATTATATTTGGGGGCTTCAAAATCACTGCAGATGGTGACTGCAGCCATGAAATTAAGAGATGCTTGGTCCTTGGAAGAAAGGTTATGACCAACTTAGTGTATTGAAAAGCAGAGACATTACTTTGCCAACAAAGGTCCATCTAGTCAAAGCTATGGTTTTTCCAGTAGTCATGTATGGATGTGAGAGTTGGACTATAAAGAAAGCTGAGTGCCAAAGAATTGGTGGTTTTGAACTGTGGTGTTGGAGAAGACTCTTGAGAGTCCCTTCGATTACAAGAAGCTCAAACCAGTCAATCCTAAAGGAAATCAGCCCTGAATATCCATCAGAAGGACTGGTGCTAAAGCTGAAACTTCAATACTTTGGCCACCTGATGCAAAGAATTGACTCGTTTGAAAAGACCCTGATGGTGGGAAAGATTGAAGGTGGGAGAAGAAGGGGATGACAGAAGATGAGATGGTTGGATGGCATCACTGACTCGATAAACATGAGTTTGAGCAAACTTCAGGAGTTGGTGATGGACAGGGCAAAGTGTTGGACAGGACTAAGAACTGAACTGAACTGAACTTTTCTTAAGCTTTGTATTGTTGATATAGGATTTGTGAGAAAAGATAATGAGATAAGAAAATGTTGTTTATATTTAATTCTTCTTGAGGTAATAGTTACCTTTACAGATCTAAAGTTTTGAACAAGTGTACTGAAATGAGTCCTCTGAGACTATAAGTCAGTCACTCCCTGTGGAGCAATTTCAAATCCACTGGAAATGGCCTCTGTGGCAAAATTAAACATGTATTACATTTAGGGAAAATTAAACGTGTATTACATTTACATTGTCTAAAATTTCATAATCTTTCCTAGGTCTTATCCATTATTTCCAGAGAAAACACAGAATTAAATGTCTGCTTTCATGAAAAAAACCTGTCCATTCTGATGTGTTAAAAAGCCCCATTAGGGACTTCCCTGGTGGTCCAGTTGTTAAGACTTTGCCTTCCAATGCAGGTGGTGCTGATTTGATCCCTATCCAGTGAGCTAAAGATCCTACATGCCTTGCAGCCAAAAAAAAAAAAAAACAAAAAACAAAAACAAAAAAACATAAACAAAAACAATACTGTAACAAATTCAGTAAAGACTTAGGGGGAAAAAAAGAAAGAATCCCTTTAGATAGTGTTCAGTTTCCATGTAGGTGACTCAGACACTTTCTGCAACCATTGTGTTTATTTCCTCCCGTGGACTTTGGATGCCTTACAGGACACTGGTTTGTGGAGAAAGACCGTGCTCTCCTGGCTTCCCAGGTGGTACCGATGTTAAAGAATCTGCCTGTCAATGCAGGAGACACAGATTCGATCCCTGGGTTGGGAATATCCCCTGGAGAAGGAAATGGAAACTCACTCCAGTATTCTTGCCTGGAAAATTCCATGGACGGAGGGCTACAGTCCACAGAGTCACAAAGAGTTGGACACAACTGAGCACACACACATGCACGTGCATATGGGGTCTCCAGCCTCAGCCTCTGTCTCCCCTACTTGCTGGGTGATGTCTCATGTCTGTCAAGCCTCTGAAGGCCTGTTGGTCCCCAACAAGAAAGTCGACAAGCTGGTGTAAAGGCACCGAGTGAGTTGATTTCTGATCCAGGCAGCACCCTTTCATGGACTCCTCAACTGACTTCACAACAGCTGCAGATGGTCTACGTTCTCTGTGGCTGGTCAGGCAGTGGCTCTCATTCAGCCCTGGAATACCAGCTAGAGGGTGATATTTCACGTGGTTGCAAGAAATACAACTTCACCAAAGTAGCTTAACAAAGGGTTCAATTTTGATACAAGGAGTTTAAGGCTGGTACTCCAGAGCTGATGTAACTATCCAAGGAACTTGATTTTTTTTCTTCCCACCATTTCTGGTAACTTTTTTCCTCAGAATGGCAGGCTGGCCACTTCAGCTTCAGCCTCATGTCGGAACTGCATGCAGAAAGAACAGACACAAGAAGGAAGACAGGATGGCACTTCTGTTGCAAAAGCAAAGCCAACCCGCAGGGCTTCTTCTAACACCTCTTGGTCATATGCTTACCCCAGCTACAAGAAACACAGTACAACTCAGTATTTCACATGTGTCCATTGCTGTGATAAGCAAAATTGTAGTTTTGTTAGTAATGAGGAGGGGACAAACGCTAGTGAGCTGATGTCCAGCAGCACCTGCCATATGAGCTGGGGTGAACTTGCCACACACTTCTCGGTCTAGAGAGACCTCATTCTCAATGGTATGGTGGATTCTTTTGATGATTCCCAACCAAACTTTTCTACAGTCCTAAACTCTTGCTCATTCTACACATGAACCAAGGAAAGGACAAGAAAATAGAACCTCAGTGCTCAAGTCTGGTTCCAAAAAAGAACAGAGTCTTGTAACATATTAAATATCCTACAGATAAACTTTGGAATAAACTACAAAGAACAAAGACTAGAAAGTACTGGGGAGGCACCAAAGCAGATAGAAATGGAAAGTATCTCCATCCTTGAAACAAGGACTACATAGAGTGACATCCATGTTTGAAAGGATTTTTTCCAGAGGGCACTCCCCAGACCAGAATGCAAGAAGTGACCATAACTTGGCTATCTAATATACCTCTTGTTTCCTGAACCTCGAGAGAAAAGTTTAGGACCATATGCGATTGCTTTATTCCTCTGCCTTCCTGCTTCCTTTCCCCTAGAAGAGGAAAGACTGTTCTCAACTATTATTAGCTGGACTTATACTGTGTAAAATGTTATTATCTGATGATTAAATTTTTCTCTGACAATTGGAAAAGTGGTAGAATATGGACAATCTATTGGTTGACAAGGGTGTCATCTTTTGAAAAAATCTATTAATATTTTTTAAAATATTGGAATCTGATTTTCCCATAAGTTTTTGAAGCATTAGCTTGTATCAGAGACACCTGGAAGACTTATTAACATACAAAGTTACTGAGTGAGTAGACCTGAGAATTTGCACTCCTAACAGTTCCCTGGCATTGCCAATGTGGCTGGTCCTCAACAGTGATTTGAGGGTGATTACACTGGAGCAAATATCCAGTGTTTAACAAAGAAAGAGACAGTGGCTTCAAAATTTTTCAAGGCATTTCCTCTACTCCAAGTATTACTGGCAAGATCCAAGGTGCCAAACACCCTTCTCCTCTTTAGGATTCTGAAGGAAAAGTATACACACAAAGAATTGAATCCAATAAAGCAAAACACCATATTGTTACCAATATGCTAGGTCTCCCTAGTAAAGATGAAGTGGAGACATAACAGAAACCACAGTTAGGAGTCCTCCTTCTCCTGGAAATAGAAGAGAGCCCAGTTCAGTACTGTTCAGCCACTTGGTCATGTCCAACTCTTTGCAACCCCATGGACCAGCACACCAGGCATCCCTATCCATCACCAATACCCAGAGTTTGCTCAAACTCATGTCTACTGAATCAGTGATGCCATTCAACCATCTCATCCTCTGTCGTCCTCTTCTCCTCCTGCCTTCAATTTTTCCCAGCATCAGGCTCTTTTCCAATGAGTCAGTTCTTCACATCAGGTGGCCAGAATGTTGGAGCTTCAGCTTCAGGATCAGTCCTTCCAATGAATATTCAGGACTGGCTTCCTTTAGGACGGACTGGTTGGATCTCCTTGTGGTCCAAGGGACTCTCAAGAGACTTCTCCAACACCACAGTTCAAAAGCATCAGTTCTTTGACTCTCAGCTTTCTTTATGGTCCAACTCTCACATCCGTACATGACTATGAGAAAAATGATAGCTTTGACTAGATGGACCTTTGTGGCAAAGTAATGTCTCTACTTTTCAATATCCTTTCTAGGTTGGTCATAACTTTTCTTCTGAGGAGCAAGCATCTTTTAATTTCATGGCTGAAGTCACTATCTGCAGTGATTTTGGAGCCCCAAAATATAAAGCTGTCACTGTTTCCACATCTATTTGCCTTGAAGTGATGGGACCAGATGCCATAATCTTAGTTTTCTGAATGTTGAGTTTTAAGCCAACATTTTCACTCTCCTGTACATATGGGGTCTCCAGCCTCAGCCTCTGTCTCCCCTACTTGCTGGGTGATGTCTCATGTCTTTCAAGCCTCTGAAGGCCTGTTGGTCCCCAGCAAGAAAGTCCACAGGCTAGTGTAAAGGCACCGAGTGAGTTGATTTCTGATCCATGACTTGTTTCTTGTACTGTGTTTCTTGTAGCTGGGGTAAGCATATGACCAAGAGGTGGTAGAAGAAGCCCTGTGGGTTGGCTTTGCTTTTGCAATAGAAGTGCCATCCTGTCTTCTTTCTCCTACTTTCATCAAGAGGCTCTTTAGTTCTTGTTCACTTTCTACCTTAAGGGTAGTGTCATCTGCATATATGAGGTTATTGATATTTCTCCTGGCAATCTTGAAGCAAGAGTTAGAACTGGACATGGAACAACAGACTGGTTCCAAATTGGGAAAGGAGTATGTCAAGGCTGCCTATTTAACTTACATGCAGAGTACATCATGCGAAATGCTGGGAACTAAGCACAAGCTAAAAGAAGAGCTCATTGATGCAATTCGGCAAGAACTGAGCAAGTCAAATACTGCATAGAGAAGCAAACTAAGGAGAGATTGGACTTTCATCTGGGGAATGAAAAAAAAAAAAAAAAACCTACAAAGACCAGCTCTTAACAACAACAAGACCCTTACATTTTGTAAGCTGTAAGAAGAAAATTGAGACACGAAGTTGGAAGGAGGGAAAAACCAACATACTTTGAAAGCCTTCAAACATTACTACTCTGGGGATAAGCTATTTTCCTCCCAGTTTGCTGCTTTTTTCTGACTTTTAAAACAGGATGGAGGAGAGTCTTATAGGAGTTCCTGTATCGGTTATGCAGAAAATACTAAACCCATCAGGCAACATCACCATGCATTGAAAATATTTTCAAGGCAAGAGAAAATCACACATTTCCACCCATTGCTAAAATAAGGAGGGGAAAGGCTTAAAAAAAATAAAGACATACTCAAAGCGTTGTGTCAATCGTGTCTAAAGTCACACTTCTCGTGTAGCTCTAAAGAAAAAGACTTGCAATTTTTAAAGCTTTAACTCCATTAATCTTTGATATTATTTTAAAGGTCTTTTCTTCCCTGGGCAATTATTTGGTAGAAGGTCTTTTACGTTTTGTATACATTAGAATTTTTAGTTTTTTCTTTAAACATTTGCGAGAAAACTTTCCATAACCAAAGTAATAATATTTTTCATCATCTCTCCAATTGAAAAAATTTTTTTTCATGCAATAATCCAATCTGTTTTATACCTGGCCCAAGTTGCAAGTCCTGAGTCTGTTAAAAGCCGTCCAGAGTGTTTTTTGTTGGCCATTCAATTCTGAGTTCCTTTACTAGTTTTGTCAAGTCTGTTTTTGATGGCTAAGAGGAAACCTCTTATCAAACCCTATATGTATTTACTGAAAAGATTTCTAACACCTTTTTTGTTTGTTTCTTTTTTCTTGGTTTCACTGCACTGCAGCACACTGCAATTACCATTCATCCTGAATGTTGTAAAACATCTTCCAGGCTTTTTCTCTCTCTTGTTCCAGTTTTAGTACCTGCTTTTTCATCTCCATTCATTCTGCATCAGTATGATGCCTTCATTGTGAAGCTTAAATATTCTCCATGCTTACTTTTAACTAAAACTTAGTCTGAATCTAGTATAAGTAAAATAGTCATCAGGATTTACATTTAATAGCAACTAAATGTAGCTCTGTATCACTGTCACCCATGCTGTCTACACAAAGTATTCATAAAAGTACCACAACATTCATTAGGAAGATTGTTCAAAGGGAATCAGTCTTCAGACATCGACTAAATCAGTGATGATATGCTCATGTTCTGACACTAGAAACGATAAATGTTCCCAGGGTTTACATTGCAATACAACAATCATATGTGATACAACCATTAGAGTGAAGTGCATTTCTACCCAAACAACAGAATTGTGTTTCATAGTAAAATATTTTACAGTGCTTCAATGTTTAAATTTAAATTAAAACAAATTATCATGAAATAAAAGTTCAGTATTCCAGGTATAGCTATATTTGAAAATGCTCAAGAACCACATATGGCTAGTGTCTACCATATTGGATAGCGCAATTTCTAGAAAATACTCAAATATTTGGAAATTAAATACATTCTCCATGAGTGAAAAAAGATATCACAAAGAATATGCAAACTGTCCTAAACTGAGTGATAGTGAAAAGAGAACACACAAAAACTGATGAGATGCAGATAAACATGTGCAGAGGGAAACTTTATAACTTTCTACCTTCATGTTAGAAAACAAGAATTTTTAATAGTTTACAGGATATTCTCCACAGCATGTTGTAGAGACTCGGGTTATTATTATGCTCTTCTGAAGGATCCTGGGTTTGCTTCAGCAGGCACTTAAATTACTGGTTGATGCCTTTGCACTTAACTTGGAAAGGCTTAATGTCGTTAGCAAGGAGCTGTTCCAGTTTTGCTCTTTCAGGGCAAGTCCCTTAGTCCTGAGGTGATCATACTCCCACTAGTATTTCACATGGACATCACCAGATGGTCAACACCAAAATCAGGTTGATTATATTCTTTGCAGCCAAAGATAGAGAAGATCTATATAGCCAGCAAAAACCAGACTGGGGGCTGACTGTGACTCAATTCATGAACTCCTTATTGCCAAATTCAGACTTAAATTTAAGAAAGTAGGGAAAACCACTAGACCATTCAGGTATGACCTAAATAAAATCTTTAAAGATTATATAGTGGAAGTTAGAAATAGATTTAAGGGACTAGATCTGATAGACAGAATGCCTGATGAACTATGGACAGAGGTTCTGGACATGGTACAGGAGACAGGGATAAAGACCATTGCCATGGACAATAAATGCAAAAAGCAAAATAGCTGTCTGGGGAAGCCTTACAAATAGCTGTGAAAAGAAGAGAAGTGAAAAGCAAAGGAGAAAAGGAAAGATACAAGCATCTGAATACAGAGTTCCAAAGAATAGAAAGGAGAGATCAGAAAGCCTTCCTCAGTGATCAATGCAAAGAAATAGAGAAAAACCACAGAATGGGAAAGACTAGAGATCTCTTCAAGAAAATTAGAGATACCAAGGGAACATTTCATGCAAATATGGGCTTGATAAAGGACAGAAATGGTATGGACCTAACAGAAGCAGAAGATATTAAGAAGAGGTGGCAAGAATACACAGAAGAACTGTACAAAAAGATCGTCATGACCAAGATAATCAATGATGGTGTGATCACTCACGTAGAGCCAGACATCTTAAAATGTGAAGTCAAGTGGGCCTTAGAAAGCATCACTACGAACAAAGTTAGTGGAGGTGATGGAATTCCAGTTGAGCTATTTCAAATCCTGAAAGATGATGCTGTGAAAGTGCTCCACTCAGTATGCCAGCAAATTTGGAAAACTCAGCAGTGGCTGCAGGACTGGAAAAGGTCAGTTTTCATTCCAATCCCAAAGAAAGGCAATGCCAAGGAATGCTCAAACTATGCACAGTTGCACTCATCTCACATGCTAGTAAAGTAATGCTCAAAATTCTCCAAGCCAGGCATCAGCAATGCGTGAACCGTGAACTTCCAGATGTTCAATCTGGATTTAGAAAAGGCAGAGGAACCAGAGATCAAATTGCCAACATCCGCTGGATCATGGAGAAAGCAATACAGTTCCAGAAACACATCTATTTCTGCTTTATTGACTATGCCAAAGCCTTTGACTGTGTGGATCACAATAAACTGTGGACGATTCTGAAAGAGATGGAAATACCAGACCACCTGACCTGCCTCTTGAGAAACCTGTATGCAGGTCAGGAAGCAGCAGTTAGAACTGGACATGGAACAACAGACTGGTTCCAAATAGGAAAAGGAGTATGTCAAGGCTGTATATTGTCACCCTGCTTATTTAACTTATATGCAGAGTACATCATGCGAAATGCTGGGTTGGATGAAGCACAAGCTGGAATAATGGTTGCCAGGAGAAAAATCAATAACCTCAGATATGCAGATGACACCACCCTTATGACAGAAAGTGAAGAGGAACTAAAAAGCCTCTTGATGAAAGTGAAAGAGGAGAGTGAAAAAGTTGCCTTAATTCTGAACTTTCAGAAAACTAAGATCATGGCATCTGGTCCCATCACTTCTTGGGAAATAGATGGGGAAACAGTGGAAACAGTGTCAGATTTATTTTGGGGGGCTCCAAAATCACTGCAGATGGTGATTGCAGCCGTTAAATTAAAAGACATTTACTCCTTGGAAGGATAGTGATGACCATCCTAGATAGCATATTCAAAAGCAGAGACATTACTTTGCTAATAAAGGTCCGTCCAGTCAAGGCTATCGTTTTTCCAGTGGTCATGTATGGATGTGAGCGTTGGACTGTGAAGAAAGCTGAGTGCCAAAGAATTGATGCTTTTGAACTGTCATGTTGGAGAAGACCCTTGAAAGTCCCTTGGACTGCAAGGAGATCCAACCATTTTATTCTAAAGGAGATCAGTCCTGGGTGTTCATTGGAAGGACTGATGCTAAAACTGAAATTCCAATACTTTGGCCACCTGATGCAAAGAGTTGACTCATTGGAAAAGACTCTGATGCTGGGAGGGATAAGGGGCAGGATGAGAAGGGGACGACAGAGGATGAGATGGTTGGATGGCTTCACCGACTTGTTGGACGTAAGTTGAGTGAACTCCAGGAATTGGTGATGGACTGGGAGGCCTGGCATGCTGCAATTCATGGGGTTTCAAAGAGTCGGACACGACTGAGTGACTGAACTGATCTGAAAGGCAGCATTCCATATCAATAGAGAGAAGATGGAAATTGTAATGAGAAGTATTGAAATAATTGAATAACCTTTTGAAAAGGTATAAAATTGGATTCAGTCCTCATACCAATGCAAGAAGTAACCGAAATTCATCAAGTATTTGTTAAAAACTATATTCTCTGGAAGAAAACAAACAAATTCTTCAAAACACGAGAGTGAGGAAAACATTTCTAAACTGAGCCCAAAATACAGATACAATATGGAATCCAACTGATAAATTTCAGTTTCAATTTCTGGTTACATGTCAGAAGCTTGGAGGTCACTACTCTATCCTAAGGATAAGTGAACATTGAATGGACTGAAAAATCTACTTTTCTCAAATACTTCAGAGGTTGCTTTGAGGAGACAGGGCAAAGTGCTTCCTCCAAGACTGGAGAACAGACAGGGAAGTACAGGGAGTCATGGCTCAGGAGAGCAGAGACTCACCATGGGCACCAGTGCTGGGACAGCACAACTGGGATTGATCGATGGTCAGTGTAGACTTAAAATTCCAGGAAGATCCTGTTGTAGAGTGATTCCACCTTTTTGTGAGTTTTACTTCTGGGAGCCCCACCAGGTTCTGATAGTAAATATCAAAAATAAATCCCCTCGTGCTTCCTGCAGGGGAGGGGAAAATAAATCATTTTGAAACTGAAAACTAAGAAAAAGAAGTAGAGAGACAGGAGAGAATAATTTAAAATCAACTGGGGGGGGGGAGCTACAATACACACAGGGGAACAATATAAGAAAAATGGATACTTTCATAGAAGAGCTCATATGAGCCAGAAAGCACTGGAATAGGTTTTATATGGTGAAAAAACATAAAAGACAGGCCCAGAAAAACTGCCCATCAGAAATGAAAATTGAATAAAGATATTTTAAGAGAGAAAACCAGAGAGAATTTGCTTCCCCTCCTCCACCCCCAGTAGGACTTGAGATTTAAGAAATGTTAAAGAAATTCTTCAGGATTAAAGAAAATGATACCAGATAGAACCTTGGGTCAACAGGAAAGTATAAAGGTTTCTGGACATTTTAAATATGTGGGAAACATGAGAAGACTACTATTTTGATCACTGCTTAGTTTCTTTAAAAGATGAAATTGACTAAGGCAAAAACAATAATAACCTGTTGTGAGTTTCTGACTCACAAAGAAGCAAAAATGACAGTATCACAAAGGAAGGGTAGGGGCTAAATGGTAGTACACGTTCATAAGGTTCTTATATCTTCTTTGAAGTGGTCCACTATGAATTCAAAGTGGAGAACAATACATTAAGGATAAATACTTTAGTTTCTAGAGTAACCAGTAGAAAAAACACCAAAAGAGGAGAGAAAATGGAATAATTTTGAAGAGATAAACAAACAAGAATGGAAAAAAGAGAAGCAATGAAAATATGGGGCAAACAGAGAGCAGAAGCAAGAGGGTAAAGGTAGACGTAAATCCCGCTCTCAATGCGGGGGCCTGGACGCAGTCTCTGGTCAGAGAACTAGATCCCACATGCCACAATTAAGAGTTTGCATGCCACAACTAAGATCCTGCATGCCTGCATGCCCCGATGATAGATCCCAGTGCATCCAAATAAATATTTTTAAAATAAACTATATCTATATCTCAGCGCCAGCGGAGACGGACTGCGCAGAAGCATGCTGGCTGAGATGGACCGCGCAGAAGCATGGTGGAGAGGGGCTACCCCTCGCCCAAGGTCAGGGGCGGTGACTGAGAGTGCCAGGCTATGTCAGCACAGGGGCGGCAGAGAGGAGCTGCTGCCCCACGTCTGAGGTCATGGGAGGCAGCCTAGAGGAGCAACCCCATGTCCAAGGATTGGCGGCTGCACGGGCAAAGGAGGGCCAAGAGGAGCTACTCAACATTCAAGGTCAGGAAGGGCGGTGTGAGGAGATACCCCTCATCCAAGGTAAGGAGCAGTGGCTGCACTTTGCTGGAGCAGCCATGAAGAGATACCCCACGTCCAAGGTGAGAGAAACCCAAGTAAGATGGTAGGTGCTGCGAGACAGCATCAGAGGGCAGACACACTGAAATCATAATCACAGACAACTAGCCAATCTGAACACATAGACCACAGCCTTGTCTAACTCAGTGAAACTAAGCCATGCTGTGTGGGGCCACCAAAGACTGATGGGTCGTGGTGGAGAGGTCTGATAGAATGTGGTCCACTGGAGGAGGGAATGGCAAATCACTTCAGTATTTTTGCCTTGAGAACCCCATGAACAGTATGAAAAGGCAAAAAGATAGGACACTGAAAGCTGAGTTCCCCAGGTCGGTAGGTACCCAAAATGCTACTGGAGATCAGTGGAAAAATAACTTCAGAAAGAATGAAGGGATGGAGCCAAAGCAAAAACAACACCCAGTTGTGGATGAGACTGGTGATAGAAGCAAAGTCTGATGCTGTAAAGAGCAGTATTGCATGGGAACCTGGAATGTAAATACATGAATCAGGGCAGATTGGAAGTGGTCAAACAGGAGATGGCAAGAGTGAACTGACATTCTAGGAATCAGCAACCTAAGATAGACTGGAAATGGTGAATTTAACTCAGATGACCATTATATCTACTGCTATGGATAGGAATCCCTTAGAAGAAATGGAGTAGCCATCATAGTCAACTAAAGAGTCTGAAATGCAGTACTTGGATACAATCTCAAAAACAACAGAATGATCTCTGTTCGTTTCCAAGGCAAACCATTCAATATCATGGTAATCCAAGCCTATGCTCCGACCACTAACACTGAAGAAGCTGAAGATGAACGGTTCTACGAAAACCTACAAGACCTGCTAGAACTAACGCCCCTGAAAAGATGTCCTTTTCATTACAGGGGACTGGAATGCAAAAGTAGGAAGTCAAGAAACACCTAGAGCAACAGGCAAATTCGGCATTGGAGTACAGAATAAAGCAGGGCAAAGGCTAATAGAGTTTTGCCAAGAGAACGCACTGGTCATAGCAAACACTCTCTTCCAACAACACAAGAGAAGACTCTACACATGGACATCACCAGATGGTCAACACAGAAATCAGATTGATTATATTCTTTGCAGCAAAAATGGAGAATCTCTATACAATCAGCAAAAACAAGACTGGGAGCTGACTGTGGCTCAGATCCTGAACTCTTTATTGCCAAATTCAGAATGAAATTGAATAAAGTGGAGAAAACCACTAGACCATTCAGGTATGACCTAAATCAAATTCCTTATGACTATACAGTGGAACGGAGAAATAGATTTAAGGGACCAGATCTGATAAACAGAGCGCCTGATGAACTATGGATGGAGGTTCACGACATTGTACAGGAGATAGGAATCAAGACCATCCCCAGGAGAAAGAAATGCAAAAAAGCAAAATGACTGTCTGAGAAGGCCTTACAAATAGCTGTGGAAAGAAGGGAAGTGAAAACAAAGGGGAAAAGAAAAGATATACCCATCTGAATGTAGAATTCCAAGGATTAGCATATAGAAATAAGAAAGACTTCCTGATCGATCAATTCAAAGAAATAGAGGAAAAGAACAGAATAGGAAAGACTAGACATCTTTTCAAAAAAATTAGAGATACCAAGGGAACATTTCATGCAAAGATGGGCTCAATAAAGGACAGAAATGGTATGGACCTAACAAAAGCAGAAGACAGTAAGTAGAGGTGGCAAGAATACACAGAAGAACTGTACAAGAAAGATCTTCACCACCCAGATAATCACGATGATGTAATCACTCACCTAGAGCCAGACATCCTGGAATATGAAGTCAAGTGGGCGTTAGGAAGCATCACAATGAAGAAAGCTAGTAGAGGTGATGGAATTCCAGTGGAGCTATTTCAAATCCTGAAAGATGATGCTGTGAAAGTGCTGCACTCAATATGCCAGCAAATTTGGAAATCTCAGCAGTGGCCACAGGACTGGAAAAGGTCAGTTTTCATTCTAATCCCAAAGAAAGGCAATGCCAAAGAATGCTCAAACTACCACACAAATGCACTCACCTCAACGCTAGTAAAGTAATGCTTAAAATTCTCCAAGCCAGGAGTCAGCAATAAGTGAACCATGAACTTCCAGATGTTCAAGCTGTTTTAGAAAAGGCAAAGGAGCCAGAGATCAAATTGCCAACATCCGCTGGGTCATGGAAAAAGCAAGAGAGTTCCAGAAAAACATCTATTTCTGCTTTATTGACTATGCCAAAGCCTTTGACTGTGTGGATCACAATAAACTGGAAAATTCTGAAAGAGATGGGAATACCAGACCACCTGACCTGCCTCTTGAGATACCTGTATGCAGATCAGGAAGCAACAGTTAGAACTGGACATGGAACAACAGAATGGTTCCAAATAGGAAAAGGAGTACGTCAAGGCTGTATATTGTCACCCTGCTTATTTAACTTCTATGCAGAGTACATCATGGGAAATGTTGGGCTAGAGGAAGCACAAGCTGGAATCAAGATTGCAGGGAGAAATAACAATAACCTCAGATATGCAGATGACACCACCCTTATGGCAGAAAGTGAAAAAAAAAAAAAAAACTAAAGAGCCTCTTTATGAAAGTGAAGGAGGATAGTGAAAAAGTTGGCTAAAAGCTCAACATCAGAAAACGAAGATCATGGCATCCGGTCCCATCACTTCATGGCAAATAGATGGGGAATAGTGGAAACAGTAGCTGATCTTATTTTTTTTGGACATCAAAATCTATGCAGATGATCATTGGAGCCATGAAATTAAAAGATGATTACTCTTTGGAAGGAAAGCTATGACCTACCTAGACAGTATATTAAAAAGCAGAGACATTACTTCACCAACAAAGGTCTGTCTAGTCAAGACTATGGTTTTTCAAGTGGTCTTATATGGATTTGAGATTTGGACTATAAAGAAAGTTGAGCATGGAAGAATTAATGCTTTTTAACTGTGACGTTGTACAAGACTCTTCAGAGAACCTTGGACTGCAAGGAGATCCAACCAGTCCATCCTAAAGGAGATTAGTCCTGGGTGTTCATTGGAAAGCCTGATGTTGAAGCTGAAACTCCAATACTTTGGCCACCTGATTCAAAGAGGTGACTCATTGGAAAAGACCTGATGCTGGGAAAGATTGAGGGCAGGAGGAGAAGGGGATGACAGGATGAGATGGTTGGATGGCATCACCGACTCAATGGACATGGGTTTGTGTGGACTCCAGAAAGTGGTGATGGACAGGGAGGCCTGGCGTGCTGCGGTTCATGGGGTCGCAAAGAGTCGGACACGACTGAGTGACTGAAATTAACAGAACTGAAAGCTTAGGTTTCCCCTGGTTTGCTTATTTTCTGGATAGTTCAAGTTAATCTATCTGTCTACTGATTACAGTGATCACATCATTGGCTCCAAAACTTCAGTTTAAATGAGAATGAACCACATTAAATTTATATATATATATATATATATATATATATATATATATATATATAATCTAACCAACATTAGAGCTGAGAAAGGTATAAGACTCCAATTTTAAGTGGTTTGACTTCACTAGCAGGGCCTAATAGGATAGAAGAATTTCTCATTATTTTCTTGGCCCTTCTCCACTGATGCTTTCTTAGGGGGAAAAAAAAAATTGTGATGGGAAAGGAAGGAGTTTTCAAGTTAGAGAATTTAGTGTTTCCCTTAGGATCGTATGGATTCCAATCTATTTCAATAGCCCACGTTGTTGTAAAATGATCATCTAATTTTGCCTCCACTTTGCAAATAGTGTCTATGGCAAGCCAACACCTGCAAATATTTGTATCCAGACCAAGCACCCTAGGTATAGAAGACTCCTTGGCTCTCTCCTCACTTACAAAAGGCTCTTTTATATCCAGAATTCTGTTCCTCAGTGCTTCCTTGCTTCAATCATCCTTTGACACAGAGAAGTTATATTTTAATTCTGTGCAATTCTTGTCAGTGTAGAAGTTGAAGGTTTTTGAATCTTTCTCCAACTTAACCAGAAGTAAATATCATATTCTTTGTTCTGGGGCAAGAGGCACTCTGGAATTATTTTATATGAAGAAAATGCCACAGGGTAAGAAGTAACTGACATTTAGATCACTAAGCTAATTCTAGAGGGAGACTTGGGCCTCAGGGTCCTACTAGATATTTGGTTTCAGGGGGCCCTGCTGGAGAGTACAGCACATTAGTCACAACAGGAGGGAGGTTTTGTAAGAGAAACGCTTTACACCTACAAAGAATGCTCCTGTTTCCTTAAGTCATCACCACATAACCCTCTCTCTGGGCTTTCCAGGGCTCTGAGTCTCAAAGACTTCCTCTATGCACAGTGGAAGGAAACAGGGTGCCCAACTCACAACCTAAGAGAAAGCAGAGATCAGGGCTTTCTTGGATCACCGGTGAGAGCCTGTCATCAGGAAAGGTGAGCCCTGCATGGAACAGGAGCTACAACCAACCAGGAGGAACATTTTACTGTCTGAGCAACCGGGCTCTACCTGTCACCTTTTAGTAACAGCCGGACCCACTAAGATGGGGCATCTGGATTTGTGGAGATGTTCAAAGTTTCCAATAGAAGAAATTCTAAAACGTTTATGAGCATGGTCCCTAGTCTGGAGGGCCCACATGTCTGTCTCCTTCCACACTTCCCACATACATTAAGAAAAGTCTGTACTGGAACCATTTCTAGGAGTAAAATGCATTTCAAAAGGCATTCAACGTTGTGCAAACTGCACGTTCAGCACAGGCAGAAAATCTTTCCTGTGGCCCCAAAGCAATCTAACTTCAGAGCAAGTCACAGTGTGCTGAGTCAGGAAACCATCAGAATTCAACCTTGCCCCAGATTCCCCCTCTCCCCTCTGTCCACAGTAAGGGACCCTCAAGAGACTAAAGAGGTTAGGAACCAGGTTTTCAACCCCTCGTCCCCATGACCCCTGACACGTTGGCTCCCTAATTCAAGTCTCTCCCACCCTTGCTGTATGAACACCTCAGTTTTATCATCTCTACAATGAAGGGGTCTGAATAAATGGCTCATTTCCAAACTCTGATGTATGGGCTGATGATATCAGATACACTGGATTCATAAATCAGAATTTCTGAGCAGGGTCCCTGCAGAATTGACATTTTTAAAGAATATTCAATTAATTCTAAAAAACAACAGATTTGAGAGGCACTGAGCTACATGAACTTAGAATTTTCATAGTATTCTGAATACAGGAATCAACATCTTTTACCATAATTAAGAACAATTTGTCACCCCAGATTTCAGAAGGAGCTTACTGATATTGAAGCTGAAACTCCAATGCTTTGGCCACCTCATGCGAAGAGTTGACTCATTGGAAAAGACCCTAATACTGGGAAGGATTGGGGACAGGAGGAGAAGGGGACGACAGAGGATGAGATGGCTGGATGGCATCACTGACTCGATGGGCATGGGTTTGTGTAGACTCTGGGAATTGGTGATGGACAGGGAGGCCTGGCATGCTGTGATTCATGGGGTCACAACAAGTGGGACACAACTAAGTGACTGAACTGAACTGAACTACTTCCTTCTTAAAAATTATTTAAGTTGATTTTAGCCTGCATTTCAAATTATATGGAAATTCTGGTGACCTATTCAAGAGTTCTACGGATTACCTGAAGAACTCTTTGATTTCCATTTTAGACGAGGACCTCTTGCTTTAGCTAGCCTTCTTCTTGGGTTTGAATCTTGTGGCTGTTTCTTCATTTCTGCTCTGATGTCAATTATGTGAGTTTGTTGATGTCTAGGAAGGAAAGTTATGACCAACCTAGATAGCATATTCAAAAGCAGAGACATTACTTTGCCAACAAACGTCCATCTAGTCAAGGCTATGGTTTTTCCTGTGGTCATGTATGGATGTGAGAGTTGGACTGTGAAGAAAGCTGAGTGCTGAAGAATTGATGCTTTTGAACTGTGGTGTTGGAGAAGACTCTTGAGAGTCCCTTGGACTGCAAGGAGATCCAACCAGTCCATTCTGAAGGAGATCAGCCCTGGGTGTTCTTTGGAAAGAATGATGCTAAAGCTGAAACTCCAGTACTTTGGCCATCTCATGTGAAGATTTGACTCATTGGAAAAAGACTCTGATGCTGGGAGGGATTGGGGGCAGGAGGAAAAGGGGACAACAGAGGATGAGATGGCTGGATGGCATCACCGACTCAATGGATGTGAGTTTGAGTGAACTTAGGGAGTTGGTGATGGACAGGGAGGCCTGGCGTGCTGCAATTCATGGGGTCACAAAGAGTCGGACACGACTGAGAGACTGAAATGAACTGAACTGAACTGAGACACAAAATAGATAACCGTATCATGTGATTTGCCCCAGGGTAAACTTTACTGAAAGCTTTGATGGGGTGGGCAGTAGGAGAGTTACTGCAGAAACACGAGCAGTGTCGGCTTGAGTTCTAGACAAACCTGTCCTCTGAGTCCTTTAGCCAGAGAGGGGCTACTGAGCCAGCCTCTCCCTTTACTTTTCCTTCATTGTTGGAGCCAATGCAGGTTGAACAAAATTACCTATAGGAACCGGGGGGCGGGGGGGACGACATGAAGAGGTAGAGTTTGAAATGAACGGTGAAGCACAGACAGGACTCCGGCAGAAATGTGGGGCGGGATGAAGGGTCCTAGGAGGGAAAGCACGAGGTGGGTTGGGAAAGGCACTGAAATCTTCTGCCACTGAAATGGCTGACTGGGGCGGGGATTCACTGGAAATGAGGCTGGAGAAGTAGGCTGAGGAGAGACTGCTCTGGTATGCAGGTGCTCAAAGGATCAGGCAAATGATCACGGAATGTTGAATTGTATTAGATGATGTTTGAGTGTAATCACATTACTTTGAGAAGCCTCAGGCTTGAGGGCAAGGATATGAAGAGCCAGCAGGCAATATCCCAGTCTCCCCATACTTAGACATATCAGGATAAGCCAAACTATGTGGTTTTCTGAGAGCAGAAGCTCTTGAGATCAGTTTGGGAAATATGTCTTTTTGCCAGTTTTCTCCCTGTTTGTCTCCCAGGCCAGCAATCCTAAGGTAGGTTCTAAGTCAGTGAGCAAACCTTCTTCTTCTCATGGTTTTCCATAGCAACCCCACCTATCCAGCTGCTCAATCTCCTGGTAAAACTTATTTCTACAGCTTATGTCACTGATATAGAACCACTTGGAAAAACTAACATCTAAACCTTACAACAAACTGGAAAATTCTTAAAGAGATGAGGATACCAGACCACCTGACCTGTCTCCTGAGAAATCTGTCTGCAGGTCAAGAAACAACAGTTACAACTGGCATGGAACAACAGACTGATTCCAAATAGGGAAAGAAGTACATCAAGGCTGTATATTGTCACCTTGCTTCTTTAACTTATATGCAGAATACATCATGAGAAATGCCAGGCTGGATGAAGCACAAGCTGGAATCAAGATTGCCAGGAGAAATATCAATAACTTCAGATACACAGATGACACCATATTTATGGCAGAAATCAAAGAAGAAATGAAAAGTCTCTTGATGAAAGTGAAAGAGGAGAGTGAAAAAGTAGCCTTAAAGCTCAGCATTCAGAAAACTAAGATCATGGCATCCAGTCCTCACTTCATGGCAAATAAATGGGGAAACAATGGAAGCAGTGGGAGACTTTATTTTGGGGGGCTCCAAAGATCACAGCAGATGGTGACTGCAGCCATGAAATTAAGGATGCTTACTCCTTGGAAGAAAAGCTATGAACAAACTAGACAGCACATAACAAAGCAGAGACATTACTTTGTCAACAAAGGTCCATCTAGTGAAAGCTATGGTTTTTCCTGTGGTCATGTATGGATGTGAGAGTTGGACTATAAAGAAAGCTGAGCACCAAATTAATGCTTTTGAATTGAGGTGTTGGAGAAGACTCTTGAGAGTCCCTTAGACTGCAAGGAGATCCAACCAGTCTATCCTAAAGGAAATCAGTCCTGAATATTCATGGGAAGGACTGATGCTGAAGCTGAAACTCCAATCCTTTGGCCACCTGATGTGAAGGACTGACTCATTGGAAAAGACCTTGATGCTGGAAAAGATTGTAGACAGGAGGAAAAGGGGATGACAATGGATGGCATCACTGATGTGATGAACTTGAGTTGGAGTAAGCTGCAGGAGTTGGTGATGAATAAGGAGGCCTGGCATGCTGCAGCCCATGGGGTTACAAAGAGTCCAACACGATTGAGTGATTGAACTGAACCGAAAGCTTACTTATTGGCATGGAATGTTATCATTTCCCCTCTGCTCTTTGCATTTGGAGATTCTATGAAGACAAAGTCGAGCTCACCAGGGGTTCTCACAGCATCATCCCAACTCAGATAAGGCTCCTCCAATGTCTTCCCTAAATTCCAATGCTCAGGGGAGAGGAACTATGAGTGGGGTCACCAGCTCTTTGGACTTGGCCAGACACACTGTAGGCAGTTACGCCTATTTGATGAATGAATGAATGAATAAATAGTGTCTGGGACTCTTTCAGTTAATTATGGGAAGACAGAAGGTGGCAAGAGATGAAGGAAATGCCTATGGTAAGAACACATCTCACAATGCATGTTTGCCCCCAGGTGTGAGCTCTGGGTAGTAGGGGAAAGGGCTCACTCAAGACTGAACAGAGAGAAGCCTAGAGGTGACAACGCTGGGGTGAAGCAGCAAGAGGCCTGGGGCTGTCACTTCACCTGGATCTGTACCCCCACCCTGCTGTGAGATATTAAGTTCTTTGACTAACCTGCAGGTCTGTTCCCAAAGTAGAATGAATAAACAGAAGGGGACGTAGAGAGCATCAGATAGTGTATTAGAGGGAGCATGATTTACCAGGGAGAAGGCGTTAGGGAACATGGATGGAGGTTATTAGACAGCAGGTTTAAGAGAGAGGAGAGGAAGAGGGAAATAGGGAGGGAGGGAAAGGAGATGGTCTCCTCTTATTTCTCTGATAGCCTATGAGGACAGTACTATAGTATTGATCTCACTTGTGCAGAAGAGATTTAACACTTAGATTAAACAGCTTCCCAGGATTACAGAGTTGACAGAGGGTGCGGCTGTGATCCCAAACAGGGGTGTGGTATTCCAGGCAGCCCTCACGGCTGCCCCAATGGCCTCCCAACTTTCTTTGGTGGAAGAGTATCTGGAGGAAAAGGCAGAGGCCCCTTAAGTTCTCAAATAGGGACCAGTTCTGGATGACAGAGGTTTATTGGTTAATATTTTATGATGAAAACTACCTGATGAGGTATGAAGGACAATTATCACTAACAGCCTTTTATTTGAAGAGGAAAATAATCTACTGAGAGCCTCAGTTTAGTTCAGTCACTCAGTCGTGTCCGACTCTGCAACCTCATGAATCGCAGCACGCCAGGCCTCCCTGTCCATCACCAACTCCCCGGAGTTCACTCAGACTCAGGTCCATCGAGTCCGTGATACCATCCAGCCATCTCATCCTCTGTCGCCACCTTCTCCTCCTGTCCCCAATCCCTCCCAGCATCAGAGTCTTTTCCAATGAATCAATTCTTTGCATGAGATGGCCAAAGTACTGGAGTTTCAGCTTTAGCATCATTCCTTCCAAAGAACACCCAGGACTGATCTCTTTTAGAATGGACTGGTTGGATCTCCTTGCAGCCAAGGGACTCTCAAGAGTCTTCTCCAACACCACAGTTCAAAAGCATCAATTCTTCAGTGCTCAGCCTTCTTCACAATCCAACTCTCACATCCTTGCATGACCACAGGAAAAACCATAGCCTTGACTAGATGGTCCTTAGTCAGCAAAGTAATGTCTCTGCTTTTGAATATGCTATCTAGGTTGGTCATAACTTTTCTTCCAAGGAGTAAGCGTCTTTTAATTTCATGGCTCCAATCACCTCAGTGTATTTATTTCCCTCCTTAAAATGTTTGTTTCATAACTACATGATCTTTAAAACTGAATAAATAAAATATAGGCTCAGTGGTGGTGGTTTATTTGCTAAGTTGTGTCCGACTCTTATGACCTCATTGATTGTAGCCTGCCAGGCGCCTCTGCCCATGGGATTCTCCAGGCAAGAATACTGGAGTAAGTAACCATTCCCTTCTCCAGGGGATCTTCAAAACCCAGGAATTGAACCCAGTTTTCCTGAATTACAATCCCATTCTTTACTGATTGAGCTATGAGGGAAGTCCATAAGCTCAGAGTTCGTCTTAATTATAATTGAAGATTACATGCTTGCCTTTTCCAGTGCATGCTTACCTTTTCAGCACCAAGAATGATGCAATAGTATACCTCATCTGAATAAAACATTTATCTCCATGCTTTTGCCAATTTCTGGTTATGTGTACTGGGATTTTTTAAAAGTTGTTATTGGGAGACCCACAAGGAAAGACATTTGATTTAAAACAGGGCAGGAAATTACTTTATGCTAGATCTGTCCCAGATGTTGCTGCTGTCCCTCAGTCAGGGCACCAGTTTCTCTTCCCCTAGCTGCTCAGAGGGAAGGAGGTGGTGACCATGTTAGGGCCTCTTCCCCTTCTCTCTCTCATGTCCATCCTCAAAGGAGCCCTAGACCCCAATTCCACACTCCCACTGGAAGTTACATTGTACTTTCCTCTTTGCCACTGGGATGTCCATCTGATACAAAAAGTTTCTGGGACAGGAAATGCCCAGTAGGTGAAACAAACCACTATCATTTACATCAAGGCAACTTTTATTCTCTAGTCTAGCAAGCTTGCTTTGATTCCAATAATAATAATAAATAAAAGTCTTGCTTCTTAATCCATAGAAGAAGGCTTTCTTTATTTCACGCCTTTTCAGTTTGAAGGGAGATAATCAACTGATGTGTATTCAAACATTTTTGGCTTTCCTGTAGAATAAAGAAGAAAAGCAGGAGGTCACTGTGTTAACATAACTTAGCATCACCTGGCTTGCTTAAAGTTATATATGGATAGTTAAAAATGAAATATGTTAGAAAATTATCAATGGAAATGGCTCATCTAAGGATAATTGCTCTCGGCTGTCTGAACTGAAGGTGTTCTCAGGTCTTATCAACTCCTATAAGGACACTTGCTTTTATTCCTTCCCTCTTTTTATTCTTGAAGCAAATGGAAGGGCTGCAGAGGAGCAGATATGGAACCATGGCTGAAGGTAAGAAACCCTCCAAATTCTCAAGAGCTCTGGACACCTGGAGACAGTTACTGTCTTCCCTCCTCCACTCCCTGACCTCAAACACTGAGACAGAAGAGAAACCCAGTTACTTTAAACTGCAGGAGAAAAAGGCAGCTATCGCATTCTTTCTCTTCCCTACTGTCATCACACCCTACACACCTAAGTATGACACTCTGACCCCTGTGGTGATGTATGGGAAACGTGGAAACAAAACTTCAAGTCAGAAGTCAGTGGATTTGGAACCGAATTGTGGAAATGATATCTTTCCCTGCCTGTGCTCAGCTGAAAAGAGGAAAAGTTCCCCAGAGAGATTTAGTAATCCTGTTTGAAAAATAAAATTTCAGAATACTTCAGTAAGGGAAGAACCAACACAGAGTAAAAGGAACAAAATAACAGATCTTAGGCGCCTAGAATGAACCTAATTCATATGGGCTCATAAGAACTCCAGAAGTCCTTGGATTCTCACTCTTCATCTCTTGAAAATTTTAGCTCTTGACACAGCGTCACCCTTGCCAACTCTTGTTGTTGTTGTTTAGTCACTATGTCATGTCCAACTCTTTGCAACCCCATGGACAGCAGCCCACTGGGCTCCTCTGTCCATGGGCTTTCCCTGGCAAGAATACTGCAGCAGCTTGCCATGTCCTCTTCCAGGGAACCTTCCCAACCCAGGGATCAAACCTGTGTTCCATGTCTCCTGCATTGGCAGGCGGGTTCTTTCTTACTAGCACCACCTGGGAAGCCCATCATCAACTATACTCCAAGATAAAATAAAAGCTTTAAAAAAGAATCACAAACTTAGTAAAACCGGGAAAATCCTTTTTTTTTTTTTTTTTTTTTTTTACAGGTGGGATAGAACATCAGGGCTTTGAACCTTTCTCCTCCTTGAGGATCATCCTGGTAAGCAAAACAGGCAGCGGGAATAGTGCGACCGGGAACAGCATCCTCTGCCAGCCCATGTTTGAGTCCAAGCTGGGGGCCCAGTCGGTGACCAGGAAGTGTCAGAGAGCAACAGGCACGTGGAATGGGAGGAGCATCCTGGTGGTGGACACGCCCCCCATCTTTGAGGCCGAGGCCCAAGATCAAGAGGTGTATGAGAATATCGGAGCCTGTTACTTGCTGTCGGTGCCAGGGCCCCAAGTGCTGCTGCTGGTGACCCAGCTGGGGCACTTCACCGAGCAGGACATGGTGACCGTGACCAGCATGAAGGAGGTATTTGGGGCAGGAGCTGAGAGATACATGGTCATCGTCTTCACCCACCAGGAGGACTTGGCGGGCGGATCCTTGGATGAGTACGGGGCAAACACAGACAACCTCAGGCTGAGGAGCCTGGTCCGGAAGTGCGGGTGGAGGTACTGTGCCTTCAACAACCGGGCAGAGAGACAAGCAGAGAGAGCAGCTGGCCCAGCTGATGGCTGTGATCGAGGGGCTGGAGCGGGAGCACTAGCGCGCCTTCCTCACCAACGAGCTCTTCTTTGATTCACAGATGCTCCAGCAGATGGGAAGTGGCACCCATGGAGAAGGTCAGAGGCACTACCTGGACAAGGCACGGCTGCAGGTTGCAAAGCAAAAGCAGGAGCTGAAAGAGGCCGAGAGAAACTGAGCCTTCAAGGCGCTCCTCCGACTCAAAGCCTGGATCATTTCTCATGCCAAAATATTTGTTCTTGTCCTATGCCTTTTTATTTTTCTTGCCATTGTAACTTAGCTTGTAACTATACTGTCATTTTCAGATGACAGCTGCTGTCAGCTTCCATTTTTTCAGAGTCAGCATATCTATCTGTGTTGATCAGAAACTTTATTTGCTTTTTACATAATTTTATTTTCAATTTTGCTTCCTTGCATCAGACACACCATCCCCTTTCTTCAGTTCTTTTTAGGTAAATAAAATGCAAAGGGAAAAATATTTCCCCTTTCTGTTGTGTTAAAAACGGTGAAGGCAGAAACTTCCCTGGCAGTCCAGTGGTTAAGACTGTGATATCAATGCAAAGGGTGCAGGTTCAATCCCTGGCTGCGAAACTAATATCCCATATGTGGTGCAGCCAAAAATTAAAGCAAATAAATAAATTCAAGGGCAAAATCTTTTTTTTTTAATGGTGAAGACAAATAATAAACTACCTGCATGGCATCAAGAAATATTGGGAAGCTTGTGGAGAGGAAAGTGAGTGGACTGACATGCTGTGTGAGTGAGCGTCGGACCAGGACCTCCTTTTTATACTTGGAATTCCTTATTTTATTCAGAAACATACTCTGACTTCCTTGTAGGTTGTAAAAAAAAAGTAATAATAAGACACTGCACAAGAGAGCAAGACTAGGGTGTTCTGGGACATCTCTGTGGTGTGAAGAGGCTGGGGGAGAAAGGAGGAAGGCCCTGGAGACGGGGTGGGGAGGAAGACCTCCACATAGTTATCTACTGGGAAATTAAAGAACCAGAAATCCTTAGAGCAGGGGTAGACAAGTGCCAGATGGTGAGTGTAGGAATTCAGGCTTAGCCTGTCATCTGGTCTTCTTCAACATTCAACCATATCTTTGTAGCACAAAACCCACTCTGGACAAGAAGGAAGTGATCTGCAAAATTGCATTCCCTGCAAGTTTATGAAATTTGAATTGCATGGACTTTTCATATGTGATGATGAACATTATTCTTCTTTTGATTTTTTGACCCATTGTTGTTCAGTCTCTCAGTCCTGTCTGGCTATTTGCAACCCCATGGACTGCAGCACACCAGGTTTCCCTGTCGTTCACCATCTCCAGGAGCTTACTCAAACTCATGTCCATTGAGTTGGTGATGCCAACAAACCATCTTGCTCTCTGACATCCCTGAATCTTCCTGCCTTCAATCTTTCCCAGCAAAGATTTTTTTTTTGAAAGATTTTTTCAGTCTCTTCTAATGAGTCAGCTCTTAGGTGGTCAAAGTATTGGAGCTTCAGCTTCAGCATCAGTCCTTCCAAAGAATATTCAGGACTGCTTTCCTTTAGGATTGACTGGCTTGATCTCCTTGCAGTCCAAGGGACTCTCAAGAGTCTTCTCCAACACCACAGTTCAAAAACATCAATTCTTTGGTGCTCACCCTTGTTTATAGTCCAACTCTCACGTCAACACATGACTACTGGAAAACCTATAGCTTTGACTTTTGTCAACAAAGTAACATCTCTGCTTTTTAATACACTGTCTAGGATTGTCATAACTTTTCTTCCAAGGAGCAAGTGTCTTTTAATTTCATGGCTACAGTCACCATCTACAGTGATTTTGGAGCCCAAGAAAATAAAGTCTGTCGTTGTTATCATTGTTTCCCCATCTTTTTGCCATGAAGTGATGGGACCAGATGACATGATCTTTGTTTTTTGAATGTTGAGTTTTAAGCCAGATTTTTCACTCTCCTCTTTCACCAGAAGGCTCTTTAGTTCCTCTTCACTTTCTACCATAAGGGTGGTGTCATCTGCATATCTGAGGTTATTGATATTTCTCCCAGAAATCTTGATTCCAGTTTGTGCTTCATCCAGCCTGGCATTTTGCATGATGTACTCCACATATACGTTAAATAAGTATGGTGACAATATACAGCTTTGATGTACTCCTTTCCCAGTTTGAAACCAGTCCATTGTTTCCTGTCCAGTTCTGAAAGTTCCTTCTTGACCTGCATACAAGTTTCTCAGGAGGCAGGTAAGGTGGTCTGGTATTCCTATCTGTTTAAGAATGTTCCACAGTTTGCTGTGATCCACACAGTCAAAGACTTTAACGTAGTCAATGAAGCAGAAGTAGATGTTTTTCTGAAATTCTCTTGCTTCTTCTATGATTCAAAAATGTAAAAACACTCCTCAGCTTAGAGAACTGGCCTCAGCCTGGATTTGCTCTGCAGGCTCTGGTTTGCCCACTCCTGTCTTAGAGGGGGTTCTCCATCATGGGTTGAGCTGGGATGTAGTGCAATATCTTGAACCCCAAGGTCAGCACAATGGTGTGTGACACCTGTAGACATTTTTGGAAATGGTGGCATTGCACAATTCAGTGGTAGAAAAGAGTAGTGCGCAGACACTGGAGTGAAGTCTGAGTGGTGGTCACCAAGTTAGTGGAAAGAGGAAATCAGATGAGGAAGGGGCTGGGTGACCCCTCCCCAACTTCTTCTATGGGATAGCTGCTCGTCCCTTCACACCCTGTAGGGGAGACCCACAGTCACACAGGCAGCTTGTGACTGGGTGGGTAAATGATGAACTCTCTGTGATACCCAACTCATTGACAATGTTCCTGCTGGTGACAAAGGTGCAGTTGATCTCGACATTGCTATCCCACAACAGATTCCAATCTCATGCAAGCAGTGTTATGTGTGAGCTCCTCAAGCCCTTGAAACACCGAGCAACTCAGAGTTCTCAGACCAAGGACTCCTCCTCAGTGTGGTCTTCCCAAACTGTCTGACCCAAGCTAGTCTCTCCCTTCCTTGACTTCATCCAGTCCCGCTCCACCCACATGTAGCTGAGTGCTGAGGTACGGGGTCTCTGCTGGGCACCAGGGATATGAGAGAAGTAAGGACAAAGGCACCTGTGCAGTAGAGGGAGAAAGACATATAAAAATGAGGGTGAGCAGAAAGTGAGCCTCCACACAGGGAAGCAAGAGTAGCCCTTGCTGGTCATGACTAGAGAAAGCCCAGGCAGGAATGAAAACTCAGTGAGGCCAAAGAACAAAATAAAGCAAAAATGGGTTTGAGAGAAATTTGTCCATGGTGGGATGTCAACCAGAAGGAGAGTGCGGGCTTGGAGGCAGCGGTGTACTGGCCAGGGTGGGGCTGGCCCCTCCCTCTAGGACTGACTTCAGGCAGAGGGAGCTGGCAAGACATTCAGTATCACAGTAATCCAAGTCTGTGCCCCAACTGGTAATGCTAGGTCAGGCGAGAGATTAAGAATCACTTGAGGAGGCAGGGAAGGACCAGTCTCGGGGGGTGGGGGGGCCGCCTTGGGGGAGTTCAAGGGCTTTTCCCCCCAAGGTTTTTAAGCAGGTTAGGAATTTCAGGAAGATCATGCTGCAGCAATGTGGCAGTTGGACTAAACAAATGTGAGCCTGGGAACATGGCATCACACTCAGAAAAAACGAATTCCACCTCAGCCATCCATCGGGGCCTGAGCCATAACGGGAGCTGTGGGGATGGAGAGGACAGGACAGGAATGGGGACACCGAGGAGGTGAATTGACACTGATGAATTGACATCTTTCTGTCTTGGCCTCCCGGGGACCCTGGTTCCCCCCACTGCCTGGGCCCTCAGAGGAGATTGGGCTGAGCAGAGGAAGGTGGAGACTTCAGATCTGGTGGTGTAGACCTTGAAGCCCTCTGGTCTGGGTGGTTTTCTCCTCCCTCCAGGGAAGGCACTGGACCAGAGAAACTCACTTAAGAAAGTATTCAGGAGCAGGACTGCTGGAGGATGGCCTCCCTCCAGGGATGCAGATGGTCAGTTCCCAGGCCTCCCCGCAATGAGAAAGCATCTCTTGCCCCAGGAGCAGCATTTCTCAGTGAGCCAGACTGCATTCCACCTTTGTTGACTTTCTAGGGGTGTAAAGCTGAAGGGTAAGCCCAGGAATATTTTGAGGTAGAGGAGGAGACAGGGTCGTGCTCTACTTTGACTCACACATGGATGTTCCCCAATGTCATCTCTTGGAAAGTGTTCAAATATGAGCACTGATTCTCCCTCAAAAGGTGAAGGAAGCACAGAAAAAACCACCTGGGGGCCATCCCATTTCCTCTGCCCCTCCTTTTGTCATTTTCAGAATAATTCAATCCAGGGCTTTTCCACATTCTTTGGATGCAATGAATTTCCATTTCTTGAAGTGGGAGCTTTAGATATAGGCAGAGGTCCTCCCTGTCACCTGATAAAAGGGAAATTCATTTATTTATTCTCGATTCACTTTTTTGGCATAAAGCATGAAAACACGGGTGTTCTGATAAATTTCAGGATTTCTTTTAAAGAGATATGAAGAACTCTTTATTAGTTCAAATGTTTTCAAATGCAGGTAAAGGAGACCCCAAACTCCAATGTCTTAAGTAATAAAGGAATTTATTGGCTGACATAATCAGAAATCAGAGATGGGGTGGGCTTCAGGGCTGATTGATTCAGGGGCTAGGGTTGATTCCATTACTCTGCTCAGTTTTGAAGTGTTGGGTAAGGTGACCGTGGAGAAAAAGAGAGTAAGCCAGGCATTCAGGCAGAAAAAGATTCATTATAGGAAGAAAGAAAGAAAGTAACTGGCTTTAGAGAAAAACCAGTGCCCTCCCTTTACAGCCAACCCTTCTTATACCTTATTGATGGGTAATCGTGCCCAGAAGGGAGGGGGCCTTAGTTTATCTTTAGCCTGCAGCTGGGATCTTGTGGTCACGCAGTTGAAGGGGTCTCACAGTTGAGTGGCCACATAGTCTTGAGAAACTGGCACCAGCAGGGAGAAACAGGATACTGCTTTCAGGGAAAACAGGTCGCCCACCTGGGCAATGTGGCCACTGTGACTTCATCTCTTGTTTGTCAGGGCACCACAATGAGCCATATTTTAACTATATGCTATGAGCCCCTTGTGAGCCCTAACATTCCAGCCTTTTTGATATAGGGTACGGGCTGAAGGTCAGTCTTCTGCATCTGCTTTGCACTGGTTTTGTTAGGGGAAACACATTGATTGAAACCGCCCACCCTGGCCAGGCACCATTTGCATGAGCTGTTTTACAACAGGAGGTCCTGGTAAGGAACATGGAACCAATAAGCCTCCACCAACCAGAAGAGTTCAGGAAAGGCCAAAAGGAGAGACCACATTTCCAGCCTCCTCCCAGAATCTTTCTCCTTGGCATCCATCTTAGCTGAACAAGGTGTGCATCACCAGGAAGAACTCTGAGTCTGAATGATTGGCTAAAGACAACCAGGAAACTAATCCATCACCATAAAACCCAAGACTGCAAGCCATGTGGCAGAGCTGTTCTCCTGGGTTCCCTTACCCTACTGCTCTCCTCCCAGGCACCCTTTCCCAATAAAATCTTTTGCTTTGTCAGCACATGTGTCTCCTCAGACAATTCATTTCCAAGTGTTAGACAAGAGCTCAGTTTCAGGCCCTGGAAGGGGTCCCCCTTCCTGTAACAGTTTGGGGTGTTGTCATGGAGTAAGATAAGAATAGGCTGGAATGTGGGTTAAGGGAAGTCAGAGTGGGCTCAAAGCGTGTGATAATTGGAGCAAGTTAAAAGTAGCTCATGAACAGTCTGGCTGATGAAGGCTCATAGGCAGTCCTGGAGAAAAAGACACATTTTGAAAAAAGACACATTAGACAGGGGCCAAAAGTCAGAATAAGGATTAATATGAGAAGGGGGCCCAGTAAAGGTAGGACCCGTGGCATCCAATCCCAATTGCTTAACCAGTTTTCCCATGATTTACTAAAATGTTGATGTATTCTTGAGGCCCTATTTGTCAGATTGCTTGCTGCCTGTTTTGCAACACCCTATTTATTGTCGTAGAAGCATCAGTCTTCGTCTAGAAAAAGAAAAAGGCCTCCTTTTTCTTCAGTGAGAAGGTCTAATCCTCTTCTGGTTTGAAAAACCACAGCTGTCAGGGAATCTAAATGGCCCTGGAGAGTGATAAGGCCAGTAGCTACTTCTAAGCTCTCAGTAAGATCCTTAGAGAGGCTGTGATAGTAGTTTAAAGAGGTCGTGAGCCCTGCAGTCCCTGTTCCAATCCCTGCTGCTCTTCCTAAGCTTATCAATAAGAGAATGAATTGAATTGCTTGTTTGGGTCGGTTGTAGATTAGTGTGACAGGGAAGGTTTGGTTGTTAGGAGGAATAGAGATATATCAGGTAACATCAGGGTTATTGAAAGGGGCTTAAGAGATATGGGAGAAATGAGGTATCAAATCTTCTAATATCTCATTGCAAATATGAATTGGAGGCTCAGAAAAATTAGGGATGAGGGTGGTGGGGCTGAGAGTAGGACAGCATTCATTCAAAAGAGAACTTGGAAGATTCTAGGAGGGTGACATGAATTAGTTGGATACGAGAAGGTGATAGAACAGCCATGGTCTTGTGTGAGAGTTAAGTCCTTAAGGTCATGTTGTGAGCAAGTGACAGTGGGTGTCCCAAAAGTAAGTTCTTGCTTTCTTGAGTAAGAAGTGTAGCTGTGGCCAGAGCACGTAGGCAGGCTGGCCATTCCTGTATGGTGGTATCCAGTTGTTTTGACAGATAAGCAGTGGGGGCAAAGGAAGGGCCCTGCATCTGTCCTAAGACTCCTAGGGCAATTTTATGTCTCTCAGTAATGTAGAGTATAAAAGGGCAAGAAAGATCAGGCATTATTAAAGCTGGGGCTGAGAGAATAGCTCATTTTATTGCATTAAAAGCTGAACAGATGTTTGACTTAGGATCAAGACGCTCTGAAAGATCCCCCTGTGTAGCCTGGTATAGGGGTTGTGCTAGGAGGGCAAAATTGGGGATCCAGAGGTGTAGATACACAGCCAAGCCCCAAGAGGACAGAATTTCCAATTTTGATGTAGGGAGTGATTAGGGCAGATATAAGGGGCTTTCTATCAGTAGTTATATGTCTCTTTGTTGGTGTCAGAAGAACTCCAAGATAGGTGACCTCAGGAAGGGGAAACAGAGGAGATACTCGATAGCCCCAATCAGCTAGGAAGTTGAAGAGTTGTATGTCACTGAGAGTGTATGAGTGAGGGGCTACAAAGGAGAAGATCGCTTACGTATTGGAGGATAGAGCTTGGAGCAAGATTAAAGGAGGTTAAGTCTGAGGCTAAGCTTGGCCAAAGAAATGAAGACTATCATGAAATCCTTGGGGAAATACAGTCCATGTTAATTGTTGGGAGCGATGACTGTCTGGATCAGTCCAGATAAAAGCGAAAAGATCTTGAGGGTCTGGGTGTAAAGGGATGGTGAAAAATGCATCCTTGAGGTCCAGGATGGTGAAATAGTTGGTAGAAGGAGAAATAAGGGAAAGAAGAGTATAGGGATTTGGGAGTACTGGGTCAATGGGGACAACAGCAGCGCTAATAAGTCTCAAGTCTTGAACCAGGCAGTAGGAGCCATTTGGCTTTTTAACAGAAGGATAGCCATGTTGTAAGGAGAATGAGTAGGGAACAAGAGACTCTGACACAGCAGCTTAGAGATGATGGGCTTAATCCCTGTTGAGGCATTTGGGAAACAGGGTATTGAGATTGATTGGGAAACTTTGTTGGATTTTTTTAGACGAATATGAACGGGTGTATGGTGGGAGGCGATGGAGTGTTTATGGAGAAGGAGGGTAATGGGAGAGGTGAGGAAATAGTAGGTTTGAGGAGCAGTAGCCAGGCCAGGTCAAGGAGAAAGATTTGGAATAGTGAGGAAAGCCTTGAATTTGGAGAGTAGATCCCTTCCAAGGATTAGAGTGGGGCATTTTGGGAGTATGAGGAAAAAATGAGAGAATAGGGTATTTTGAAGTGTGCAAGGCAGAGGTTTGGTAATCTGTGGTGTAGGCACTAAACTATCAACACCCACAACAGAGATCTGAGAGACTTCAGTTTTTCCAGAATAAGCAGGCATGGCAGAATAGGTGGCCCCCGTGTTGATAAGAAAAGAGATCGGCTTACCTGCCACTGCGAGAGTCACCTTGGGCTCCATAGAGGTGATGAGAGTTGGGGCCTGGGGCCCTGGGCACCTTTGGTCTTCAGTGGTGAGTCCAAGGAGTCTGGGCAGAGCTGGGTCCAAGGACTCCTCCTTTGGACCGGAAGGCAATGTCTGGATCCCTAGAGGCAGATGAGGGCAGTCTACCTTCCAATGTCCCTTTATGCCATAATTAGGGCTTGGACCCAGAGGGGGCCAGGGCTTTGGGCATGAGCAGGCCCAGTGCCCTTCTTTACCACACTTGTAACAGGGCCTAGATGAATTCTTTTCTCTGTCAGAGGATTGAGGTTTGGAGCCATGTAGGGCAGTGGCTGAGAAATGATATTTAGCCTGATGTCTTTGAGCCTTTTCTAGTTTTGCCTGTGCTTCCCAGTTATTGAAAATTTTAAAAGCCAAATTTAAAAGATCTCGTTGAGAGGTTCAAGGGCCTTCATCTGCCTTTTTTAGCTCTTTTTGAATGTCTGGGTATGATTGGGAAATAAAATAGGTCAGTTCAGTCAGTCAGTTTAGTCACTCAGTCGTGTCCGACTCTGTGACCCCATGGACTGCAGCATGCCAGGCCTCCCTGTCCATCACCAAATCCCAGAGTTTACTCAGATTCATGTCCATCGAGTTGGTGATGCCATCAATGGGTATTAAGGACAATAGTACTTTCTGTTGAAGTTGGATCTAATTTTGTATATTTTTGTAGAGCTTCTGTTAATCTAGCTAGAAATTATGCTGGATTTTCACCTGGTCTTTGAGTTATTTCTCTGAATTTATCAAAGTTAACAGCTTTATGTCCTGCTTATTGGAGGCCTGCAATAAGGCAAGTCACCATATGATTATGGGCTGTTCACTCCAGACGCCCTGCCTGGTAGTCCCAGTTAGGGTCATCCCTGGGAATGGCAGCTGAGCCTACAGGATCAGCATCATCAGTTTGATGCATTTCATGGGCATGAGCTTGAGAAGCTTGCCAGACTCGTTCTTTTTCTTCTGGGAGGAGGATAGAGGAAAGTAAAATGTAAATATCATGCCAGGTCAAGTCATAAGACTGGGTGAGGTATTTAAATTCTTTTAAATAAGTGTCAGAGTCAGAGGAAAAAGAGCCAAGACATTTTTTGATTTGAGATAAATCAGAGAGGGAGAATGGGAGGTGTACCCAAACAATGCCTTCTGTACCAGCCACCTCTTGCAAGGGAAGAAAGGGAGTGGGAAGGGATTCAGAGTCCTGTTTCTTTAAGGCCATGCAGCCAGGATTGAGGAGGGGTTTTAGGGACGTCGGGATGGGGACTTGAGATTCTGGTCGTAGGAGGTGGAGGTGGAGCTGAAGTCCCAGAGCCCTTTTTGGAAACTGGCATGGGGAAGGTTCACAAGGCAGAGGAGAGGGGGAATGTGGAACCATGTCTGCTATGATAGGATTAGAGGGGATAGGAGATGCACTGTGGTCAGAAGGGTCAAAAGAAGAGGAGGAGAAATCCAAACAGGGATCAGGAAATATAGTATTAGGGGGATGTGGCCCAGAATGGGCTAAAAGTATCTGAGAAGTAGAACAGGAAGTACAGAGAGAGGGCCAAGGGCAGAAAGCGAAGAAAGCCTGAACAAAAGGGATCTGTGACAACTTGCATTGTGGCGGCAGAAGTTACCAAGGTCCCATAAAGTACTGTAATTGAGAGTTCCTTTTTGGGGCCACTGGGACTTATTTTCCAGTCAATATTGTGGCCATACAGTGTGAGATAAATGAGTCGCTTTGGCCTTGTTTCTGCTTGAAAACCCAAGGTTTTTAGATGTTGGAGAAGGCAGCCTAAAGGGGTGGATTTTGTAGATTCAGTTCAGTTTAGCTCAGTTCAGTCGCTCAGTTGTGTCTGACTCTTTGTGACACCCATGGACTGCAGTACACCAGGCCTCCCTGTCCATCACCAACTCCTGGAATTTACTCAGACTCATGTCCCCTGAGCCGGTGATGCCATCCAACCATCTCATCCTCTGTCATCCCCTTCTCCTCCCATCCTCAATCTTTCCCAGCATCAGGGTCTTCTCCGTGAATCAGTTTTTTGAATCAGGTGGCCAAAGTATTGGGGTTTCAGCATCACCATCAGTCCTTCTAATGCATATTCAAGACTGATTTCCTTTAGGATGGACTGGTTGGATTTCCTTGCAGTCCAAGGGACTTTCAAGAGTCTGCTCCAACACCACAGTTCAAAAGCATCAAGTTTTCAGTGCTCAGCTTTGTTTATAGTCCAACTCTCACATCCATACATGACTACTGAAAACACCATAGCTTTGTAGGTTGGGACTGAGAATTTCCTGTTACAATCGAAAGGGAAGGAGGGCAAACCAGGGTGAGTGAAAAATGAGAAGAAAGTTCGGAGAGGAAAGGAATCCCCATTCTCACGGCCTTCTCAGATAGTGACAGGGTCTACTTTGAAATTGATGTCCCTTTTTTCAAAGTGAGACCAGAGCCCAGGGGCCATGGGGATCCTCCACCTAGTGCTAGGGCTTCAAAAACCAGACCAGAGAAAGAGGATCCGAGAGAGCCAAGTTCACCCACCCCTGCAGCCAACGAAATTTGAACCAGGGTGTTGGGGGAGACCTACCTTAGGATAACCTGTTCCAGGCGCCACTTACCAGGGTCCAGCCCTGGTTGGATCCAGGGTATCTTCAGGGGAATGACGTCAGCAACTGGAAAAAGATTTATTTAGAGGTATAGAAAGAGATAAAGAAGGAATATAACAGTTAAGAAAATAGAGGAGAGAAAGAGGCTGATATTCCTTGGTTTACGCAGAAAGTCAATAAAGCCCCAGACAAGGGACTTGCACTGTTCACGTAGGCCACAGGCCCCCACTTGAATAGCAGAGGGTGCCCCGCCTTGGGCTCCCTCTCATGTGGATCTTAGAAGCCGGGGCAGGGAAGTGAGCCCCTGCCCTCCAGGGAGTCAGCCTGAAAAGAAGGAGAAAGAACAACATGGGGAGACAAGCTTTGATGAGCAAGGCCCAAAACTATTTTCCAGGGAAGCTTATATACCTTGAGCTGTACATTGAAAATAATGGAAGATGCATAGTCATGCATGCAGGGTCAGCAGTCTGACCTTTATTGGGACCAGGCGTTCTCCCTGCATTCCTTCCGATATACAAAGATCTTGGGTGATTTACATCATCTTCTGGCCAGGGGGCCTGCTAACATCTTATGACCCTTTCTAATAATGATTAGTCAACCAGAAAACTCATTTTCTCCAAAGGTGATTTTTCTAAAGTCAGGCACCACCCTCTGATAGCACTAGATAAGGTTACATTCCTATAGGGTAAGGGTGTAGTGGGCTATAGCATGGAAAGAATTTCTGATGTGGTTAAATCAAAGGCTACAACTTGTCTTTCCCACATACCAACTATACTAATTAATGTATATTCTTAAAGACATAATGGGTAAGGGATATGGAAACTTAGCAGCAAATATTGGCTCAACAATGAAATCCTCCACCAGTGCTATTTTAATAACTTCTTAACTCCCTGAAAGGCTCTAAATTTTTAGAATATCATAGGCTTCCCGTGCCTCTCATGGTTGGGAGGCCATAAACAATCATATGCATAGCTGCAGGAGTCTGAACAAACCTGTCAGGCAAGCTAGAAAGTCATCAAAGGGGTTTGGATTGGAACACTCTATTATGCCCAGGAGAATTATTAACTAAAGCTCTAAGTTGTTGTCCTCAGAGAAAGGTGGTCAGGGATAGCCCCCCGTTAATGTCAGAGGAGTGTAGTATAGTCCACAATAAACAGACAGATCTTGGTTTGGGGGTACATGCTCATGCAGATCCAGGGGAACCATTGAAACCTGATCCACCTTGCCCTGTCAGGCTCTCCCACATGACCTTGTCATGGGTGGGATCTCCCGTGCTGGCTCCCAGGAAAGGGACTTTCAGGAGTCTGCTCCAATACCACAATTCAAAGGCATTAATTTCTCAGTGCTCAGCTTTCTTTATAGTCCAACTCTCACATTCATACATGACTACTGAAAACATCATAGCTTTGTAGGTTGGGACTGAGAATTTCCTGTTACAATCGAAAGGGACTAGTTTTCAGTGTGTCTGCCCTCTGATGCCCTCTTGCAACACTTACCATCTAATCACACTGGGAGCACAGCCTTGTCTAACTCAATGAAACCAAGCCATGCATGAGGGGCAACCCAAGACAGGAGGGTCATGGTGGAGAGGCCTGACAGAATGTGGTCTACTGGAGAAGGGAATGGCAAACCACTTCAGTATTCTTGCCTTGAGAACCCCATGAACAATATGAAAAGGCAAAATGATAGGATACCAAAAGAGGAACTCCCCAGGTCATTAGGTGCCCAATATGCTACTGGAAATTAGTGGAGAAATAACTCCAGAAAGAATGAAGGGATGGAGCCAAAGCAAAAACAATACCCAGCTGTGGATGTGACTGGTGATAGAAGCAAGGTCTGATGCTGTAAAGAGCAATATTGTATAGGAACCTGGAATGTCAGGTCCAAGAATCAAGGCAAATTGGAAGTGGTCAAACAAGAGATGGCAAGGGTGAACATCGACATTTTAGGAATCAGCAAACTAAATGGACTGGAATGGGTGAATTTGACTCAGATTACCATTATATCTACTACTGTGGGCAGGAATTCCTTAGAAGAAATGGAGTAGCCATCATGGTCAACAAAAGAGTCTGAAATGCAATACTTGGATGCAATCTCAAAAACGACAGAATGATATCTGTTCATCTCCAAGGCAAACCATTCAATATCACAGTTATCCAAGTCTATGCCTCAACCAGTAATGCTGAAGAAACTGAAGTTGAACGGTTTTATACAGACCTACAAGATCTTTTATAACTAACACCCAAAAAAGTTGTCCTTTTCATTATAGGGGACTGGAATGCAAAAGTAGGAAGTCAAGAAACACCTGGAGTGACAGGCAAATTTGGCCTTGGAATGAGGAATGAAGCAGGGCAAAGACTAATAGAGTTTTGCCAAGAAAATGCACTGCTCATAGCAAACACCCTCTTCCAACAACACAAGAGAAGACTCTACACATGGACATCACTAGACGGTCAACACCAAAATCAGATCAAATATATTCTTTGCAGCCAAAGATGGAGAAGCTCTATACAGTCAACAAAAACAAGACCAGGAGCTGGCTGTGCCTCAGGTCATGAACTCCTGATTGCCAAATTCAGACTTAAATTGAAGAAAGTAGGGAAAACCGCTAGACCATTCAAGTATGACCTAATCAAATCCCTTATGATTATACAGTGGAAGTGAGAAATAGATTTAAGGGACTAGATCTGATAGATAGAGGGCCTGATGAACTATAGAATGAGGTTCGTGACATTGTACAGGAGACAGGGATCAAGAACATCCCTATGGAAAAGAAATGCAAAAAATCAAAATGGCTGTCTGGGAAGGCCTTACAAATAGCTGTGAAAAGAAGAGAAGCAAAAAGCAAAGGAGAAAAGGAAAGATATAAGCATCTGAATGCAGAGTTCCAAAGAATAGCAAGAAGAGATAAAAAAGCCTTCTTCAGCAATCAGTGCAAAGAAATAGAGGAAAAGAACAGAATGGGAAAGACTAGAGATCTCTTCAAGAAAATTAGAGATACCAAGGAAACATTTATGCAAAGATGGGCTCTATAAAGGACAGAAATGGTATGTACCTAACAGAAGCAGAAGATATTAAGAAGAGGTGGCAAGAATACACGGAAGAACTGTCCAGAAAAGATCTTCATGACCCAGATAATCATGATGATGTGATCACTCATCTAGAGCCAGACATCTTGGAATGTGAAGTCAAGTGGGCCTTAGAAAGCATCACTACGAACAAAGCTAATGGAGGTGATGGAATTCCAGTTGAGCTGTTTCAAATCCTGAAAGATGATGCTGTGAAAGTGCTGCACTCAATATGCCAGCAAGTTTGGAAAACTCAGCAGTGGCCACAGGACTGGAAAATGTCAGTTTTCATTCCAATCCCAAAGAAAGGCAATGCCAAAGAATGTTCAAAGTACTGCACAATTGCACTCATTTTACATGCTAGTAAAGTAATGCTCAAAATTCTCCAAGCCAGACTTCAGCAATACGTGAACCATGAGCTCCCTGATGTTCAAGCTGGTTTTAGAAAAGGTAGAGGAACCAGAGATCAAATTGCCAGCATCTGCTGGATCATGGAAAAAGCAAGAGAGTTCCAGAAAAACATCTATTTGTGCTTTATTGACTATGCTAAAGCCTTTGACTGTGTGGATCTCCATAAACTGTGGAAAATTCTGAAAGAGATGGGAATACCAGACCACCTGACCTGCCTCTTGAGAAATCTGTATGCAGGTCAGGGAGCAAAGGTTAGATCTGGACATGGAACAACAGACTAGTTGCAAATAGGAAAAGGAGCACGTTAAGGCTGTATATTGTCACCCTGCTTATTTAACTTCTATGCAGAGTACATCATGAGAAACGCTGGACTGGAAGAAACAGAAGCTGGAATCAAGATTGCCAGGAGAAATATCAATAACCTCAGATATGCAGATGACACCACCCTTATGGCAGAAAGTGAAGAGGAACTCAAAAGCCTCTTGATGAAAGTGAAAGAGGAGAGTGAAAAAGTTGGCTTAAAGCTCAACATTCAGAAAACGAAGATCATGGCATCCGGTCCCATCACTTCATGGCAAATAGATGGGAAACAGTAGAAACAGTGTCAGACTTTATTTTTGGGGGCTCCAAAATCACTGAAGATGGTGACTGCAGCCATGAAATTAAAAGACGCTTACTCCTTGGCAGAAAAGTTATGACCAACCTAGATGATATATTCTAAAGCAGAGACATTACTTTGCAGACTAAGATCCATCTAGTCAAGGCTATGGTTTTTCCTGCGGTCATGTATGGATGTGAGAGTTGAACTGTGAAGAAGGCTGAGTGCCGAAGAATTGATGTGTTTGTACTGTGGTGTTTGAGAAGAGTCTTGAGAGTCCCTTGGACTGCAAGCAGATCCAACCAGTCCATTCTGAGGGAGATCAGCCCTGGGATTTCTTTGGAAGGAATGATGCTAAAGCTGAAGCTCCAGTACTTTGGCCACCTCATGCAGAGTTGACTCATTGGAAAAGACTCTGATGCTGGGAGGGATTGGGGGCATCAGGAAAAGGGGACGACCAAGGATGAGATGGCTGGATGGCATCATGGACTCGATGAACGTGAGTCTGAGTGAATTCCGGGAGATGGTGATGGACGGGGAGGCCTGGCGTGCTGCGATTCATGGGGTCGCAGAGGGTCAGACACGACTGAGCGACTGAACTGAACTGAACTGAACTGAACTGAATCGACAGGGAAGGAGGGCCAACCAGGGTGAGTGAAAAACGAGAAGAAAGTTCGGAGAGGAAAGGCATCCCCATTCACAGGCCTTCACAGACAGTGACAGGATCTACCTTGAAATTGATGTCCCTTATTTCAACATGATCTCTGGGAGTTGGTGATGGACAGGGAGGCCTGGTGTGCTGCGATTCATGGGGTTGCGAAGAGTTGGACACGACTGAGCTATTGAACTGAACTAACTAAACTGATTTCAAAGTGAGACCAGAGCCCAAGGGCCATGGGGATCCTCCACCTAGTGCTAGGGCTTCAAAAACCAGACCAGAGAAAGAGGATCCAAGAGACCCAAATTCACCCACCCCTGCAGCCAATGAAATTTGAACCAGGGTGTGGATGTCAGTCCAGCAAGGCAAGTGGAGAATCCCGTCCCGGGGGCTTGTCCCAGTTTCTCGGTGAGGTCCAAAGGAGGAAACCACCAAAGGTGGGCTCAGGAAAGGAGCACACCTAGCCATGGTGGGTCTTCCCTCCTGGGTTTCAGCACCAGAAATGCAAGGCAAATGCAAAGAAAAAGAGCAAGCCAGGCATTCAGGCAGAGAAAGATTCATTATAGGAAGAAAGAAAGAAAATAACTGGCTTTAGAGAAAAACAAGTGCCCTCCCTTTACAGCCAACCCTTCTTATACCTTATTGATGGGTCATTGTGCCCTGAAGGGAGGGGGCCTTAGTTTATCTTTATTCCACAGCTGGGGTCTTGTGGTCATGCAGTTGAAGGGGTCTCACAGTTGGGGGGTCACGTAGTCTTGAGAAACTAGCACTAGCAGGGAGAAACAGGTTACTGCCCTCAGGAAAAACAGGAAGCCCACCAGGGCAATATGGCCACTGTGACTTCATCTCTTGATTGTCAGGTCACCACAATGTGCCATATTTTAACTATATGCTATGAGCCCCTTGTGAATCCTAACATTTTGACTTCAACCTCACATGGCTGCTGTCTTTCCATGCCTTGCACTCAGATGCTGTAGTGTCCTGAGGAAAAGAGACTGTCTCTCTATGGGGGTCTCTCCTGGGCAAGGAGATACCTTCTGGCCCCACCTCTTCAGACTTTTACTCACTTCCCATTGGCCCAACTTTGGTCTCAGGCCCATGACTGAGCTGGTCACTGCAAAGAAAATGGGATGGTACACACACCAGCCAGGCATCCCTGAAACTCAGTCGTTGTCTTGCTCTGAATACATGGCTTCACCAAGGAAGCAGTGGAGGCATGAACCAAGCTGGAAATCTACAAGGAAGGAGGGTCATGGGAGCTGAAGAGATGACAAACCATGTCCTGTGCAAACTGGGAGACTTTATTTCTGAATTAAACAATGAATCCATGAGGTGATATTTGAGAAATGGCTCTGCCACACAGATGTCACACAGAATTAAAGATGGTACAGGATGATCAGTAGAATAAGAAGGAAAAGTAAACTGCACTAAACAAGACAAACACAAAGCTCATAATTCACAACCATCCAGGTTCTGAGTCAGAAGACTGTCTTGAAGGCTCAGTTTCTCTTGGCCTCTTTCAAGTCTTGCTTTTGCTTTGCAACCTGCAGCCGTACCTTGTCCAGGTAGTGCTTCTGACCTTCTCCACAGGTGCCAACCCCCATCTGCTGGAGTATCCGTTCATCAAAGAAGAGCTCATTGGTGAGGAAGGTGCCTTGGTGCTCCCCCTCCAGCCCCTCCATCATGGCCATCAGCTGGGCCAGCTGCTCTCTCTGCTCCTCCCCGGAGGCCCAGTTGTTGAAGGCACAGTACCTCCATTCACACTTCCGGACCAGGCTCCTCAGCCTGAAGTTGTCTGTGTTTGCCACATACTCATCCAAGGATCCACCCTCTAAGTCCTCCTTGTTGGTGAAGAGGATGACCATGTACCTCTCAGCTCCTGCCCCAAAGACCTCCTTCACCCTGGTCATGGCCACCATTTCCTGCTCGGTGAAGTGCCCCAGCTGGGTCACCAGCAGCAGCACGTGGGGCCCTGGCACTGACAGCAGGTAACAGTCTCCGATATTCTCATACAGCTCTTGATCCTGGGCCTCAGTCTCAAAGATGGGGGGCATGTCCACCACCAGGATGCTCCTCCCATTCCACATTCCTGTTGCCCTCTGACACTTCCTGGTCACTGCCTGGGCCCCCAGCTTGGACTCAAACACGGGCTGGCAGAGGATGCTGTTCCCGGTGGCACTTTTCCCACTGCCCATTTTGCCTACCTCAATGAAGATGATCCTGCATTTAAGCTCCCTCCTCCTCCACCTGTCAGAGCACATGAAAAGTTAACGTGCAATCCCTATGGACTCAGTGTGTCCCCCTCAAAAAAATTCATATGTGAAACTGATACTCAACGTGATGGTCACTGGTGGTCAGGTCTTTGGGAGGTGATGAGGTCTAGATGAGGGCATGAGGATGGAATTCCATGATGGAATTAGTGTCCTTCTAAGAAAAGAAGGACTATATTCATTAGAAGAACAGATGCTGAAGCTGAGGCTCCAATATTTTGGCCACCTGATACAAAGAGCCAACTCTTTGGAAAAGACTCAACTCATTGGAAAAGGCCCTGATGCTGAGAAACACTGAGGGCAGGAGGGGAAGAGGCGACAGAGGATGAGATGGTTGAATGGCATTACTGACTCAATGGATGTGAGTTTGAGCAAACTCTGGGAGATGGTGAAGAACATGGAAGCTTGTCCAGGTCAGGCATGCTGCAGTCCTTGGGATCGCCAAAAGTCAGACACCACTTAGCAACTGAACAACAAAGAAAAGAAAGAGACTACCCTCTCTCCATCAGATGTGGACACAGCAACCAGGAAGTGGCTTCTCCCCAGACACCAAATCCCCCCACACCTTGGTCTTGGATCTCCCAGGCTCCAGAACAGTCAGAAATAAATATTTCCTGATTGCCACCCAGTCTTTGCTATTTGTTTTAGCAGTTTTAACTGACAAAAAGAATAACACATGCCTCTTGAGGAGGAGCACAAAAAAAGAAAAAAAGGAAAAGATCTCAAAGGACTAGCACATCTGGATCAATTTGGCTGCCACACCCTCAATTCTCACCATGGGCCTGGGCTCAGAGTAAATATTCTTATATAGAGAAAAAGGGAGCTAACATGGGGCTGGTAGAATAAATCACTCAGGATGGCCAAAGTCCTTAGGATTGATCCTTCTGTTAGGGGATTGAAACAGCCCACCCTGGCCAGGCACCATAGTAACCATTTGCATGAGTTGTTTTATGGCAGGAGATCCGGATAAGGAATATGAAACTAATAAGCCACCACCAACCGGAAGAGTTCGGGAAAGGTCTAAAAGAGACACCTCATGTCCGTCCACTTCCCAGAATCCCTCTTGCTAGCATCCATCTTGGCTGAGCGATGCGTGCACCACCAGGAAAGACTCTGAATTAGAATGATTGGTCAAAGACCACCCGGAAACTAATCCCATCACCATAAAATCCAACATTGTGAGCCACGCAGCAAAGTGGTTCTCCTGGGTTCCCTTACCCTACTGCTCTTCACCTGGGTGCCCTTTCTCAATAAAATATCTTGCTTGGTCAGCATATGTGTCTCCTTGGACAATTCTTTTCCGAGTGTTAGACAAGAGCCTGCTCTTGGGGCCCTGTAGGGGTCCCCCCCCTTCCTACAACACTTCCAGGATGCTGGACTTTTCCAACCTTTCCAGAACATTCTTCCTATTCAGTTCCCACCCAGAAGTCTTTCTGATGGTCTGAGCTTCCTACAACCACTGAATTAAATATTTGTCCCATACTTTCAACTCCTCTCATCCCTGCCTGGTCTCTGTTTTATCACATGGCTGGGTTTTCTATGAAAAAAACATATACTCAGTAAGGAGAGTATGACAGTGAGAGGGTAAGAGGCAGGAAAGCCAGGGGTCTCCAAACGGAGGAAATAGCTTGCAAGTGTCAGACATTTTCATCTCTCTTAAGCGGCAGGAGGAAACAAACTAGCTATATATTTTCCTTCTCTATACAAATTTAAAAGGAGGTTTCTCTTAAAATATTGTGTTGCCATAATGACACCTGGTTTCACCTGAAGTTAACTATTCTCAAACCTAGAGATAACCAATGCCTTTTTCTTATGGAAATGTTTATCTTAAGCTATGCTAATGTACTATACATTTACCCCAAACTCTGTCTTTAAGTCGGTTCCACCTTTTGGCTCAGAACCTACTTGACAAACCAGTATGTTATACTCAGATATTGTTCCTCTAATATATGTAAATGAAACTGTTTGTATGGTGATTTTCCCTTCTTCAAGATTCAAGTTCATCATTTTATGGCTCAGGATGAACCATTTGGTGCCAAGATTATCCCAAAATGCATCTTATGGGTGAGGGGCCTGGTGCCATTCTGAGTTTTAAGACATTCCTTTCTTTCATTAACAGACGGCTAGTGACTAACATCCAGCTGAAGACTAGCAGGAACTCTTTCTGCCCCTTCTGATGCCTGTGTCAGAAGCTTTCTCTATCTCCTTTATACTTTAATAAAACTTTATTACACAAAAGCTCTGAGCAATCAAGCCTCGTCTCTGGCCCCGGATTGAATTCTTCTCCTCTGGGGGCCAAGAATCCTGGCGTCTTTGGGTGATTCAACAACAACGTTTCAACAGCAAATAGCCTAGTAAGTTATGTTTCCTGGGGAAATGCATTTTCTTTGTCTTCAGGTGACTCTAGTCTTGTACCTTGCACTGCAGGTGGGAAGTTGGCTGCCCCAGTGCTGAGCTCTTGGCCCCCCAGTGTTGTGAAGGGCTCCTCCAGACTGTACCTGTGGTGCAGCTGTCTCTTCCACCCAGCTGAAGCTCTTTTATTTTGTTCTAGGGAGAGAACAGCCAATGATTGTTCAGACAAGTTGGATGTGACATCCAGCACAGAACACCACATTTTATAGACAAAGAGACTGAAGGGTGGGGGGGGGGACAACTTCTGAAGATCAACATGATCTAATGGATGAGCTGAGACTAAAACCGAAGTCTGCTGACCCTTAGCCACTCTTGGCATTAGACTGAGGCTCCTACTGAAGAGTATATAGGCAGTCCCAACACAAGGGCACTGACACGTGGTTTCCCACCACTGGTATTTAGTTACTGACAAGATGCACTGAAAAACGTGCTGTCCACCCAGAAGACCAAACATGGAAACTGTTTGGTCATCCTGGCTCTCTCCCTTTAGGGTCTCAGTCTTGTCCTGAGTTCCAAACTCAAGATTGCCTGGCAAAGTTTCTCCCTTTGGTAAATTTACAAAAGAAGCTCTTCCCTAAGTTCTTCCATGGTGATGGTGGTGTAGAGGGTCACTAATCGTCCCAGTTTTCCTTGGACAGAGAGGATCCCCTGATCAAAGGAGTGTCAGTGTTGAAACTGGGAGAGTCCCAGGCAAACTGGGACAGGTTGGTCATGGCAGAAGTAAGAGAGGGTCATGAGTCCAGGTGGGCAGGAGGGTGGACCATACATCCAGTAAAAGAGGGAACACCTGATTTGTTAGGTTCAGACCTGCTGTTATGGTACCAAAGATCTATGCTTCTATGTTCTCAGCTCAAACAGCCCTAGACCAGTAACTACCTCAGGACCATCTCTCTCCTGCCCACTCTCCTTTTGCCTTCCCCCATATGCCTTTTTCTTGATATTTCTCTTTCTTCCCACCTCCTACTTCTTGTGCTCAGCGAGGGGATCCACTGAGGCCCCACCTAAGGATGACTACTGATGCTTCATTACTGGGAAGGTTCTTCACAACCCTTTCCAAAACTACATCAGGACCTTGCTGTGTGCAAGATTTTGGAGTATTTTCCAAAGCTCAAGGAGTTAATGCATTGTGGAATTTCAGCATCTAGGACAGATGAGCAAAAACAACAACAACAACAAAAAAAAAACCCACAAAAAACGTTTTGGAATAAGTGAATTTCCTCCACCATCCATGGGATCATGCAATATAGAATATTATCTAACCTCTCCACCTGTGGAATTGGCTGCAATGGTTACCTTTGAAGGAAAAATAATTTAATAAATAAATTATTTTCATTTGAAAGTCAACATTCAGCTCTGTCAGTTTCCTGATAATATTTTGTAATTCATTCTAATGGTATTGTATTTTTTCAAGCCAAAAGACAATTCTGCCTCAAGACTTCATTGTCACCTCCTGCCTGAGTTTCCAGCCTGCCAGTCTGCCCTACAAATTTCAGACCTACCATCCCCCATAATCGTGTGAGCCAATTCCTTCAAATAAATTTCTTCATATATATATCCTATTGATTCTGTTTTTCTAGAGAAAACTGATACATCAATTCAGCTAATTCTCTCTGTTGAAACTTGGAAAAGAAACAAACCTGAAAATACTTTTCATCTTTGGCTGGATCTTTTCAAGGAGGATTTTAAAGCATATTGCATAGGGGTGGCAAATGGGAGAAATATTTCTTCATTTTTTTTTTTAAGGTACCTGCTTGTTTTCTGTGCTGATGATCTTGAAACCAAGATGCTCTATTTTCTCACATATTACCCTTGGGTCATCTTGAATGGTGGTCTCTAGAGAGGACCACTGAATAGGGGCTCCTGAGCAGCTGAGGGTACCACACAGGTACCAGGTAAGTGACTAGAGTGATGAGGGGCAAAGAAGGTGATGCTGAAAGAGCTGCAGAAAGGGGAACTGGAGTGGGGAGGCTGGAGATGGTATGCATGGACTCATAGAGAAATCAAATGATGCTGTCCATGTGTTTTAAATATGGAAACTGAGGCTTCAGGGGGTAGGTAATACAGCAGTTACATGAAGCCACCTGCACCCAGGAGTGGTGTTGAAAGGATATCAGAGAGAGATGGGAACTCCTTCACTGTGTTATCTGGCCAATTTAGAATGCAGGCAGGACCAGAGAATGCCACCTACCCTGCGTGCTAGAAGAGACTGGTCCCCTCGGGCTGCCCCTAAGTCCCTTGGGAACAGGTCAAGCAGAGCTACTCACATGATATATTTGACCAAGCAACTAATAACCAGCCATCTCTTCCAAGAATGAGAGGCTTAAATTGCTGCTCTCTTTAAGCCTAGCCTGAGCAGAAAGAGAAGTTAAAAAAAAAAAAGGCACGAGGAGAGTGGGCTTTCTCAAGAACCATCTTTCTCAACTATTTTTTGAAGATTTATTTATTCTCTCTAGCTTAGTGCAAATGACCACACCTCTGGTGAGAAGGCTGCCATCATGTCCCAGATGCACCCTCTCCCTGCTCTGTCCCCTGAAGACCCCTGTGCCCATCAGTCCCCTCTCAACATCACCATCATCATGCTTCCTCCTGCCAACAACCCAGTTACCTTGTTTTAAAGCCATCATCTCTTCATTCATTTAAGCACTACTAAACATTTCTCTTCCTAGTCTTGGAGGAGAGTTGGACTAGTTTACAAAATAGCTCCTTCCAGAGACTGGGAAAGACGGTGCTTCCTTCTACCATGCTTGGATAGCCCCACTTGCCACCATGTCTCCACTGGGCAGAGCTGAAAGGGGCATGTGGGGATGGCAAAGATAGAGGCACCCTTGCAAAAATTGTGAAACTGATTCAGTTTCAGGAAAATACTGAAACTGGCCTCAAATGGACAAAAACCTGGGCAGATTATCTTACTCTTTGCCAAAAGCATTAGAATCTCCCGCTACTGGCCCCATAAGAGAGTGTTGGAGAGGGTGACACGCTAATTCGGAATCACAGACAAGGTAGCATGATGAGACACTGTTACTGTCACAGGGAGCCAAGCAGGATAATCCTCCGGAATAACGCCCTCATGACCCCATTCTGGTTAATGAGGGAGATAAATCATTTTTTAAACAGTAAATTGTATTTCTTTCTCAGAAATAAAGCACATGGTTTACCTGAGCAGATCATCTTGAATCCTGTTCCTAAAAGTATCTCCCCTCTTGAAAATAGAAATTTTCCTTCCAGTTTTCTGTTCCAGTGTATGCAACAGAAACAAGTAACAGATAGTTGGGGAGAATACGATGGACAGGTACCCACTGCTAGGTTTTAAATCAATAGCCAACAAGGATCTACAATAGAGCCCATGGAATTCTGTCCAATGTTGTGTGGTGGCCTGGACAGGAGGGGAGTTTGGGGTAGAATGGATACATGTGATTGTATGACTACAACCCTATACTGTTTGCTGAAACTTTCACAGTATTGTTTGTTAATTGGCTATACCCCAATACAAAGTTTAAAAGTTAAAAAGTAAATAAATAAAAGCAGCCACCAATATTTTAAAGATAAAGGATTTCACCTTTAAAAATCTGAAATTATGTGGTTACCAGTGGGAAAACTGGGGCGGGGTGTGGGGGGAGGAACAATTGGGAGATTGGATTAGACATATATACACTAATACATATGTGTGTGTGTGTTCAGTTCAGTTCCGTGCAGTCGCTCAGTCGTGTCTGACTCTTTGGGGCCCCATGTAGATCAACACACCAGGCCTCCCTGTCCATCACCAACTCCCGGAGTTCACTCAAACACATGTCCATAGTGTCGGTGATGCCATCCAGCCATCTCATCCTCTGTTGTCCCCTTCTCATCGTGCCCCCAATCCCTCCAGCATCAGAGTCTTTTCCAATGAGTCAACTCTTCGCATGAGGTGGCCAAAGTATTGAAGTTTCAGCTTTGCCATCAGTCCTTCCAAAGAACACCCAGGCCTGATTTCCTTTAGAATGGACTGGTTGAATATTCTTGCAGTCCAAGGGATTCGCAAGAGTCTTCTCCAACACCACATTTCAAAAGCATCAATATTTGGTGCTCAGCTTCCTTCACAGTCCAACGCTCACATCCATACATGACCACTGGAAAAACCATAGCCTTGACTAGATGGACTTTGTTAGCAATGTAATGTCTCTGCTTTTGAATATGCTAGCTAGGTTGGTTGTAACTTTTCTTCCAAGGAGTAAGCGTCTTTTAATTTCATGGCTGCAGTCACCATCTGCAGTGATTTTGGAGCCTAAACTAATAAAGTTTGACACTGTTTCCACTGTTTCCCCATCTATTTCCCAAGAAGTGATGGGACGAGAGGCCATGATCTTCGTTTTCTGAATGTTGAGCTTTAAGCCAACTTTTTCACTCTCCTCGTTCACTCTCATCAAGAGGCTTTTTAGTTCCTCTTCACTTTCTGCCATAAGAGTGGTGTCATCTACATATCTGAGGTTATTGATATTTCTCCCAGCAATCTTGATTCCAGCTTGTGCTTCTCCCAGCCCAGCGTTTCTCATGTACTCTGCATAGAAGTTAAATAAGCAGGGTGACAATATACAGCCTTGACGTACTCCTTTTCCTATTTGGAACCAGTCTGTTGTTCCATGTCCAGTTCTAACTGTTGCTTCCTGACCTACATATAGGTTTCTCAAGAGGCAGGTCAGGTGGTCTGGTATTCCCATCTCTTTCAGAATTTTCCACAGTTTATTGTGATCCACACAGTCAAAGGCTTTGGCATAGTCAATAAAGCACAAATAGATGTTTTTCTGGAACTCTCTTGCTTTTTCCATAATTCAGCAGATGTTGGCAATTTGATCTCTGGTTCCTCTGCCTTTTCTAAAACCAGCTTGAACGTCAGGAAGTTCATGGTTCATATATTGCTGAAGCCTGGTTTGGGGAATTTTGAGCATTACTTTACTAGCATGTGAGATGAGTGCAATTGTGCAGTAGTTTGAGCATTTTTGGCATTGCCTTTCTTTGGGATTGGAATGAAAACTGACCTTTTCCAGTCCTGTGGCCACTGCTGAGTTTCCAAATTTGCTGGCATATTGAGTGCAGCCATTTCACAACATCATCGTCCAGGATTTGAAATAGCTCAACTGGAATTCCATCACCTCAACTAGCTTTGTTTGTAGAGATGCTTTCTAAGGCCCACATGACTTCACATTCCAGGATGTCTTTCTCTAGGTGAGTGATCACACCATCATGATTATCTGGGTAATGAAGATCTTTTTTGTACGGTTCTTCCATGTATTCTTACCACCTCTTCTTAATATCTTCTGCTTCTGTTAGGTACATACCATTTCTGTCCTTTATCGAGCCCATCTTTGCATGATATGTTCCCTTGGTATCTCTAATTTTCTTGAAGAGATCTCTAGTCTTTCCCATTCTGTTCTTTTCCTCTATTTCTTTGCATTGATTGCTGAGGAAGCTTTCTTATCGCTCCTTGCTATTCTTTGGAACTCTGCATTCAGATGCTTATATCTTTCATTTTCTCCTTTGCTTTTTGCTTCTCTTCTTTTCACAGCTATTTGTAAGGCCTCCCAAGACAGCCATTTTGATTTTCTGCATTTCTTTTCCATGGGGATGGTCTTGATCCCTGTCTCCTGTACAATATCATGAACCTCTGTCCATAGTTCATCAGGCTCTCTATCTATCATATCTAGTCCCTTAAATCTATTTCTCACTTCCACTGTATAATCATAAGGGATTTGATTGAGGTCATACCTGAATGGTCTAGCGGTTTCCCCTACTTTCTTCTATTTAAGTCTGAATTTGGCAATAAGGAATTCATGATCTGAGCCATAGTCAGCTCCCGGTCTTGTTTTTGCTGACTGTATAGAGCTTCTCCATCTTTGACTGCCAAGAATATAATTGATCTGATTTCTGTGTTGACCATCTGGTAATGTCCATGTGTAGTCTTGTCTTCTGTTGTTGGAAGAGAGTGTTTGCTATGACCAGTGCATTCTCTTGGCAAAACTCTATTAGCCTTTGCCCTGCTTCATTCTGTACTCCAAGGCCAAATTTGCCTGTTACTCCAGGTGTTTCTTAACTTCCTACTTTTGCATTCCAGTGCCCTATAATGAAAAGGACAACTTTTGGGGGTGTTATTTCTAAAAGGTCTTGTAGGTCTTCATAGAACTATTCAGTTTCTTCAGCATTACTGGTTGGGGCATAGACTTAGATTACTATGATATTGAATGGTTTGCCTTGGAAATGAACAGAGATCATTCTGTCGTTTTTGAGATTGCATCCAAGTACTGCATTTCAGACTCTTTTGTTGACCATGATGGCTACTCCATTTCTTCTAAGGGATTCCTGCCCACAGTAGCAGATATTATGGTAATCTGAGTTAAATTCACCCATTCCAGTCCATTTTAGTTCGCTGATTCCTAGAATGTCCACGTTCACTCTTGCCATTTCCTGTTTGACTACTTCCAATTTTCCTTGATTCATGGACCTAACATTCCAGGTTCCTATGCAATATTGCTCTTTACAGCATGCACCTTGCTTCTACCACCAGTCACATCCACATCTGGGTATTGTTTTTGCTTTGTCTCCATCCCTTCATTCTTTCTGGAGTTATTTCTCCACTGATCTCCAGTAGCATATAGGGCATGTACCAACCTGGGGAGTTCCTCTTTTAGTATCCTGTCATTTTGCCTTTTCATACTGTTTGGAACTTTAAGCAGCATAATTCCTGACCTTAATAATTTTGAGATAATGAAACTGAGGCTTTGAAAGATCAAGTGTGCAGGTTGACCCAGATTGTTACTGGGAAAACCACATTGAGAGGGAGGGAGGGGAAAAGGGAGAGAGAGAGAGAATTGAACAAACCCTGTTACCCGGGAGATGCTGCAAAGTTCTGCAAGTTCTGACAGTCTTACTGTAGTCTTCCGTCCTCTCCAGGCAGCCTCTTTCTTTGGCTTCTAGTCTCATCACAACAACACAAGATCAGTGGGTGATGAAGAAAACCTGGCCACCAATCCTATCTGCCAGAGAGAGAGAAGGACCAGTCCCCCAGGGTAGGCAAAGAACAACATATGGGTTTCCTCACCAAGCCATCCTTTGAGAATGACTCAAATGACCTCAAAGGCAGACACCAGAGGAAGAGGTTTTTTTTTTTTTTTTTTTTTTTTTTTTGCTTTGGTTTTGTTTTCTTTTTAATAAGTGGTATTTCCTTCTCCCCACCACATCTCTATAAGGCTTTTGTGCAGAACAAGGTCTCTATCTGAGTTAGTCTGGAGACCCAGGGGAGCCAATGAACATCTGGAGCACAGCTGCACCCCAAACCAAGAATCTGCCACCTTTCACTGGCCTGAAGTGGACCACCAGGCATCTCCTCACATCCAGCATTTACCTCTTCTGCACAGATAGCTTCTTATATGTAACTCCAGACGGCAGCGAAGGCTGAACTCAAGCAGGCATCTTGCTTGCGATCCTCTGGGGATCTGGTCCTCTTGTTTCTCGTCAAATGCCCTGCCCTCAGGCTAGTCGTGTTTTGACTTGCGTGCTGCTCAGTTGTCGCAGTCATATCCGAGTCGTTGCAATTGCATGGACTGTACCCACCAGGCTCCTCTGTCCATGAGATTCTCCAGCCGAGACTACTGAACTGGGTTGCCATGCCCTCCTCCAGGGGATCTTCCCCACCCAGGGATAGAACCCATGTCTCTTATGTCTCCTGCATTGTCAGGCAGTCTCTTTCCCACTAGCACCACCTGGGAAGCAAGGCATGTGCTCATGCCAATTACCATGAAATTTGGAGTTCGATCATCTTCTGTGTAGATTTTTTTACTACTTACATATGAAAACTATCTGAGATTGAACCCATGTCTCCTGAAGCTTCTGCACTGGTGGGCAGATTCAGGGGAAAACAAAGTTTAGTAGATTTCTTCATCTGGGTGGACTTTCATTTCCACAGAAGCCAGGTACACATCTGTCCCCATCCACAGTATGATTTAGGCAAAGTGATGAATACGTAAGGGCAGCCTTCCACTTCCTCTGCTTCCACACAAAGGCCTTCCTGGGGGCCCCAGGGCTGAAGTGCCTCTCTGGAGACATTCTTAGGGTGAAGGGGGCATTACTAGCCCATCTGAGTTCAGATTAATTCTGGGAAAGCAACACTAAATGGGACATAGAGATATAGGTAACTCTTGGTTCTTTGCTTAGCTTGAAGAAGTCTGCTAAGTCATTTCAGTGGTGTCTGACTCTTTGTGAACCGATGGACTGTAGGCAGTCAGGCTCCTCCGCCCGTGGAATTTTCCAAGCAAAAATACTGGAGTGGGTTGCCATTTCCTCCTCCACGGGATCTTTCTGACCCAAAGATCAAACCTGCATCTCCTGTGTCTCCTGCATTGCAGGCGGATTCTTTATTTGTTCAGCCATAATGCAGATTAACACCCGCATTTCACATTTGCAGTGAAAGTCACACTTAACTTACAAACTATTCATCCATATTAATACTGTAATTTTAACTTTCCAAATTATACTAACTATTACACTGAATGTGGTGGACGCATGCCCTCCTACTATAGAGGACAGAAAAGCTTGCTTTTAACATACAGAATACATTATTTTCTCTTTGCTAGTTAGAAAAGCCTGTGATATCTCATTTTTGCCCAGAGCGGGGGTGGCATGAGGAGAAGAGGGTTAAAGATCAACTCTTCTAAACCAAAATTCTTTTGCTACACATTTAACTCTTAACTGGTTTATCATGAATATTTTTATTCCTGAAGTCAACTTGTTCCATCACCTCAGCACATATTTTGCAAATACTTGGGACATTGCTCCAAAGAAGGCAATGGCACCCCACTCTAGTACTGTTGCCTGGAAAATCCCATGGATGGAGGAGCCTGTTAGGCTGTGGTCCATGGGGTCGCTGAGTCAGACATGGCTGAATGACTTCACTTTTACTTTTCACCTTCATGCATTGGAGAAGGAAATGGCAAAACCTACTTAAGTGTTCTTGCCTGTAGAATCCCAGGGATGGAGGAGCCTGGTGGGCTGCCGTCTCTGGGGTTGCACAGAGTTGGACACGACTGAAGCCACTTAGAAGCAGCAGCAGCAGGAATTGATTCCTTTGATTGCTCAAAGGAATCAAATCTACATCTGCCTTGTGAGTTTTAATGGTTAAGGTAACCCGGTCTTTTCACCTTCTTAGGCTACTGGTGCCCCCATACCACGGAGACTGTGGGTCCTGATCAGCTACTTTCTATGCATTAGAGAAAAGGCAAATTAATCATTGAAAAAAAAGTCATCTTTGTTCTCTCTTCAGGCATTTTCTCAGCTATAGCAAAGGGTGAGATAGGGTGGCCTTCCATTGGGGACACTTGTACCTTTTTTCCTCTAGACAGTCTCTTCATACTCTTAGCTGGTATTTTCTGTTAAATTGTATGTGTTTTTCTCATTGATTCAAGAAAAGCCTTCATGTATGACTCAAGAAAGCAAAAGATTATCTATCCTATGTAACAACCATTAACACTCCTTCTCTGCCCCCTTTCTTTTCTTTCTTTAGAGTTTTATGGATATTCGAGACTCCTCTTTTTCCTCCTGCATTAGCACTTGGAATTCTACTGACGGCTCTTCAAACCATGTATTAGTTGTTCAGTCATGTCTAACTCTTTGTGACCCCATGGACTGTAACCCACCACACTCCTCTGTCCATAGAATTCGCCAGGCAAGAATACTGGAGTGGGTTGTCATTCCCTTCCCCAGGGGATCTTCCCAATCCAGGGATCGAACCTGGGTCTCCTGCACTGCAGGCAGATTCTTTACCCACTGAGCCACTAGGGAAGCCCTTTAAACCGCAGGTGCTTCTAATTGCTGGTGAAAGAAATACCAGCAATAAAGAAGGAAGAGAGTTGTTCCTTCCTGCCCCTACAGGTGCAGGGTAAAGCAACAAGTATTATTCCTACAAAAGAGTTTATGAGATATTCAGTCCTTGAAAACTGTAGTTCTGTCCCATGAAAATAACCGTTCATCTCTCTAAGTCTGTGGAATTATGGTTCTCTTATTTAATAAAGTGTTTCCCTACTGTGAGATGTAAATTGAAATCTAGTCATTCCTAACACGGGGAAGGCAATGGCACCCCACTCCAGTACTTTTGCCTGGAAAACCCCATGGACAGAGGAGCCTGGTAGGTGCAGTCCATGGGGTGGCACAGCGTCACACACGACTGAAGTGATTTAGCAGCAGCAGCAGTAGCAGCATTCCTAACAGGTCTTAATACTCATACGGTGTCTTGGACAGATCCACAGTAGATTCCTGGCAGTCCTTTCTTCTGCCATAGGCATGCAGGCAATAAAACAAAATAGGGAAGTTTGAGATTTGTGTCTCACATTTAAATTCACAACACGCTCAGTAAAATAGAACTGTCAAGTGGTGTCAAATGTCTTACAAATACTACCCCTGCTGTTTATCTCTTAAGCTCACTATGTTAAATTTTTTGCTTGGACTGGAAATTTTAACAAATGTTTTCTTTATGGCTTCTATCATCCCTAGAATTCCTTTCTCATCCGTTTATTTAAAAATATATTATTTAGGTCTACACAAAAATCTGCACATGAATATTTAAAATAGCTTTATTCGTGGTCACCAAAATTTGATAGCAGCCAATTTTCCTGTTGATTCAGAGGATAAAGCATCTGCCTGCCATGTGGGAGACCCAAGTTTGATCCCTGGGTTGGGAAGATCCCCTGGAGAAGGAAATGGCAACCCACTCCAGTATTCTTGCCTGGAGAATCCCATGGTCAGAGGAGCCTGGAGGGCTAGAGTCCACAGGGTCACAAAGAGTTGGACACTACTGAGCGAGTTCACTTTGCAAAATGACCTTTAGTAGATGAATGGATAAATAGGCTGTGGTACATCCAGTCAATGGAATGTTGTTCACCAATGAAAAGAAATGTGCTATCAAGCCATGAAAAGACATGGAAGAACTTTAAATATGTATTACTGAGACAGTCAATTTCTAGATAGGTTGATAAGAAGTCTGGGGTCCCAAAGGAGAAGAAAGGAGTGTGGGGCTCAAGGATAAGATAGGAGTCTGGAATTCTCAAGGAGGAGAAAAGAACAAACTTACCTCCCCCCCCCCACATTCCTTAGTAAGGATTATATAACAAAAATTTATCCTGCTTGAGGACAGTTTCTCCTTCTTGAAAATCTGACTAATCCTACTATCTTAGAATGTATATTATGGAAGTGGTTCTGGTAAGATCTTTACAACCTTGAGACATTCTTGGGGAGCAGGGAGCAGAGGGTAAGATGTATGGAAAGAGTAACATGGAAACTTACATTACTGTATGTAAAATAGATAGCCAACAGGAATTTGCCACATGGCTCAGGAAACTCAAAGAGGGGCTCTGTATCAATCTAAAGGGGTGGGATGGGGTGGGAGATGGGAAAGAGCTTCAAAGGGAGGGGATATATGTCTACCTATGACTGATTCATGTTGAGGTTTGACAGAAAACAACAAAATTCTGTAAAGCAATTATCCTTCAATTAAAAAATTAATTAATCAAAAATTCTTTTGATTTATTGTAATAACCAATTGAAAAAATATATAACTCCCTTTTCTAAGACTAGTGAGGGGGCACTTTCCATCCCCCTTCTGATACCTATGTCAGAAGCTTTCTTTGTCCTTTTTCACTATATTAAAACTCTGCTACACAAAAGCTCTTGAGTGATCAAGCCTGGGCCCTGGTCCTGAAGCTAAATCTTCTTCTTGTAGATCACAAATCTGACACTGTTCACTATAAGCTATCATCATGGGGACTCATCCGTGATCTTCAGGACAAGGTAAGAACACTCAGAGCTCTAGCCTCTCTGCTTACTCAGGACACACGTTTTCTGCTTTACTTTACTAATTCTACAGTGTGCTTGTGTGAATGAATGACACGCCTTGCTTGAAGCAAGTGATGAGCCCTGCTCTGAGGTTTCACAGTGCCTTGTAATGACTGAAGGCAAGGCCCCCAAAAGGGGAGCCTTATCGGGGATTTATACCGACCTGTCAATGCCAGGAGTCATCAAACGTCCCTGCGAGTGGAGCGGCCAGAAATGGGCAAAGTGTGTGGACTGAACTTTACTTCCCTTGGTCACCTTTTCCTGGTCTCTTTGACCATTTCATAATTGCATATACTAACCTAACCAGTCAGATCACAGACTTTCAAGGGACTTGTGATCCATGCCATTATAGTGTACTTTTACTCAGACCCCCTGTATGGAAGCACCTAGCCTTGCTAGGAGCTGAAAGTTACGAGTATGTTTGGGAGAGAGGCAGAGCTCTAGCTCCTTGTAGCTCCAGGAAGGTCTCTCAGGCTAGAGGTTACTCTCTTGCCTGCCTGTCTCAGGGGCCATGACCTGAAAGTGAGTCTTTATCACTGCTATGCCTCTCATTTATGTGGATAGAAGCATTGCTGATGACCATTAGATTTTTGAGGACACAGACTGGGAATTGCAGGATCTGGTCAGATTGGAAGTGCAACAGGCTTCTTCCTTTGGTAGTGCTAACTGTTAGTGGATCAGAGGAGGTTCTCCAGTGGCTTCTGTTTCAACTCCTTAGATATTCTTTTTGTGGAATCTGTGGAAATGAACTGAAGGATTGGCCCTAGTAGCTTGAGGACAAAAATCACTTTTTCCTCACTGGCCAACCCTCCACTACCTCTTCTGCTATCATATATACTGGCATGGTGACACTCAGAAGGGACATCTTGGGGTTTTTTTTTTTCATCCCTTTATGACTCACCATTTCTACTGTGGTCAGGACTGCACTCAGGAATGTGCATGGGCGCATGTGAGACGGACGCTTCCCCTAGTAGTACTAGCTTGGGAAACATTCCAAAAGACTACTCTGCTCCACCCCACGTGGCATCAGAGGAAAAGGATAAATCAAACAAAGGTCTTCATGATGGTGTGGAACTGAGTCAATTTGGGATGCCATCAGGTCTACCCCTGGTGCACCTCCACCCTGCCTCAGTGGCAGAAGCAGGAGGGACGAGTTAAGGTGACTGCATTGGTAAGGGACAGACTAAGTCTGACCAGGGAAGGAAAGCTTCAGTGGAAAGTCTGTCTACACCCTCATCTAGAGCATGGAGAAACACCTCCGATGGGAAGAAGCCAAGGCTGTGGATGCTGCTTTTTTCTCTCTTACAGATGGGAGTTATCAGCTCCAGAACCACTCCTTTAAAATGCATTTTTAAAAAGCTGGGACAAGTTTGATCCCCAGAATTTAAAAAGACACACCTGATCTTCTTCTATGATACTCAATGGCCATAGTATCTTTTGGAAGATGGGGAACCCTGGCCTGTTGAAGTGTCTCAGATATAATACTGATATATACTGATATGTACTGATTATACAATTAAATCTGTTCTGTGGAAAACAAAAGAAATGAGTAGAAGTGCCATATATGTTGATCTTTATCTCTCTTTGAGACATGCCAGACTTGTGTCCTAAGGGTGCAGATTTGGGTGTGAAGCCTTCAGCCCCCTCCTGTTCTTTTACTTTGCCCCTGTATCTGGGGCTCCCAAGTGAACAGGCTGAGAATCAGGGCACCCTTCCAGGAGGGGTTGCCTCAATCTAGGTAGAAATTCAAACAGTCCCAATTGCAGTCGAGACTATCTAGAGGATCCAAAAGGTACGTAGATGGTTTTACAGGACTAACTTTATTTTATGACCTTATTTGGAGAGATGTAATGCATGTATTGGAACAGAACACTCCTGACTCAAAAACTTGAGTTTGGGGGGAAGCTACTAATTTTGGAGATCAATGGCTTGAACGTGAGACAACGGTAAAGAGGGAACATAAAATAGCCCTCCTTCCTACTGGGAGCCAAGCAGTTCCCAGAACAGAGCCACTTTGTCAGATGATTCTTGAAGGACTCAAGCAAGTGCATGCTAAGACTCTAAACTATGCTAAGCTGACTGACATAGAACGGGGAGAGAAGGAAACTCCTGGTAAATTCTTAGATAGACTATTGGAGGCTCTCCGCAAGTTTACTGATGTTGATCCTGAAAGTGCAGAGGAAGAATGACCTTAAAGGATAGATTTCTCACTCAGTCAGCTCCAGATATCTGCCATAAGTTACAAAAGCAGGCCTTTGGACCAAATCAGTCTTTTAAAAAACTGTTACAGCTGGCTCAGACATATATTATGGTAGAGAATATGAGGAGGAAAAAAGAACCAGGCCAAAGACTGAAGCCGCAACAATGGCTGTTAGATCTGCTCTGAAACAGCCTGAGGAAAAATGCCCAAAGGGACCCAGGTAAAAAGGGATAGGCTTGTTATTACTGTGAAAAGGAAGGGCATCTAAAGCGGGATTGCCCTCAGGCATCTAAGCCCCCTCCCCACCCTCCTCAAGCCCCATTCATGTCCAGTCTACAAAGGATCACACTGGAGAAGAGACTGCCCTCCAAATTGTAGGCCCCAGGGGTTGGACTCTCAAGACAGTTGGGACTGAAGGTGCCCAGGAGTCCCCACACAAGCTCCCATCCTAATTACACCCAAGGAACTCCAGATATTAATAACTGTGGGGGCCAATCAGTTGATTTTCTTTTGGACACTCGGGCAACTTTCTCTGTGCTCACTGAGGCCCCTGGTCCACTTTCCTCCCAATCCACTACCATAATGGGGCTGTCAGGACAAGCCAAATGCTGTTATTTCAGTCATCCGTTAAGCCACAACTGGGACTTTGTGCTGTATTCTCACAAGTTTCTGATCACCCCAGTTCTCTCTCACCCCTTCTGGGGAGGGATATACTGAACAAGGTCTAGGCCTCTGTTTTCACAAATATGGAACCTGCTCTTTTTAATTGAACAAAATGTAAATCATAGAGTGCGCGCTGATGAAAAAACTGTGGGTTGAACGCAAAATGCTGTCCCTGTCTTTGTCCTTTTTCACTTTAATAAAACTCTGCTATGCAAAATCTCTTGAGTGATCAAGCCTAGTTTCTGGTCCCAAAGCTAAATCTTCGGAGATCACAAATTCTACACCGTTCACCACAAGCTATCATTACTAAGTAAAGGACACCATCTGAAACGGCTGTGTACTGCATGATTCCAATTCTGACATTCTGGAAAAGGCAAAACCATGAGGAGAGTAAAAGTTCAGTGATTCCATGGTTTGGAGACTTGGATGAATAGGTGGAGCACAGAGTATTTTTAGGGCAGTGACACCATTCTGTCTGATGTTATAATGGTGGAAACACGTCATGACACATTTGTAGACATTCATAGGCTAATATGCTACTGGAGAAAAGTGAAGAAATAGCTTCAGAATGAAGAGACAGAATCAAAGCAAACCCAGCGCTCAAGTGTGGATGTGACAGATTATAGACGTAAAGTCCAATGCTGCAAAGGACAACATTGTGCAAGAATGTGGAATGTTAGGTCCATGAATCAAGGCAAATTGGAAGCGGTCAAACAGGAGATGCCAAGAGTGAACATAGACATTTTAGGAATCAGTGAACTAAAATGAACTGGGATGGGCAAATTTAATTCAGATGACCATTATATCTACTACTGTAGGCAAGCTGGTTTTAGAAAAGGCAGAGGAACCAGAGATCAAATTGCCAACATCTGCTGGATCATCAAAAGAGCAAGAGAGTTCCAGAAAAACATCTATTTCTGTTTTATTGACTATGCCAAAGACTTTGACCGTGTGGATCACAATAAAGTGTGGAAAAATCTGAAAGAGATGGGAGGACCAGACCACCTGACCTGCCTCTTGAGAAATCTGTATGCAGGTCAGGAAGGAACACTTAGAACTGGACATGGAAAAACAGACTGGGTCCAAATAGGAAAAGGAGTACATCAAGGCTGTATATTGTCACCCTGCTTATTAAACTTCAATGCAGAGTACATCATGAGAAACGCTGGACTGGAAGAAACATAAGCTGGAATCAAGATTGCCGGCAGAAATATCAATAACCTCAGATATGCAGGTGACCTCATCCTTATGGCAGAAAGTGAAGAGGAACTAAAAAGCCTCTTGATGAAAGTGAAAGAGGAGAGTGAAAAAGTTGGCTTAAAGCTCAACATTCAGAAAACGAAGATCATGGCATCTGGTCCCATCACTTCATGGGAAATAGATGGGGAAACAGTAGAAACAGTGTCATACTTTATTTTGGGGGGGGGGGTTCCAAAATCACTGCAGATGGTGACTGCAGCCATGAAATTAAAAGAGGCTTACTCCTTGGAAGAAAAGTTATGACCAATCTAGATAGTATATTCAAAAGCAGAGACATTACTTTGCCGACTAAGTTCCGTCTAGTCAAAGCTATGGGTTTTCCTGTGGTCATGTATGGATGTGACAGTTGGACTGTGAAGAAGGCTGAGCACCAAAGAATTGATGCTTTTGAACTGTGGGGTTGGAAAAGACTCTTGAGAGTCCCTTGGACTGCAAGGAGATCCAACCAGTCCATTCTGAGGGAGATCAGCCCTGGGTGTTCTTTAGAAGGAATGATGCTAAAGCTGAAACTCCAGTACTTTGGCCACCTCATGCGAAAAGTTGACTCATTGGAAAGGACTCTGATGCTGGGAAGGATTGGGGGCAGGAGGAGAAGGGGACGACCGAGGATGAGATGGCTGGATGGCATCACTGACTCTATGGGCGTGAGTCTGAGTGAACTCCGGAAGTTGTTGATGGACAGGGAGCCCTGGCGTGCTGCGATTCATGAGGTCGCAAAGAGTTGAACACGACTGAGCGACTGAACTGAACTGTAGGCAAGAATCCCTTAGAAGAAATTGAGTAGCCATCATAGTCTAAAAAAAGAGTCCCAAGTGCAGTACTTGGGTGCAAACTCAAAAACGACAGAATGATCTCAGTTCGTTTCCAAGGCAAAACATTCAATATCACAGTAACCCAAGTCTGTGCCCCAACGAGTAATGCTGAAGAAACTAAAATTGAACAGTTCTATGAAGAACTACAAGACCTTGAAAAGGTTGTTGTTGAATCATACAAAGACTCCAGGATTCGTGGCCTCCAGAGGAGAAGAATTCAATCCAGGGCTGGAGAGGAGGCTTGATCACTCAGACCTTTTGTTTAATAAAGATTTACTAAAGTTTAAAGGAAATAGAGAAAGCTTCTGACATAGACATCGGAAGGGGGTAGAAAGAGTACCCCTTTGCTAGTGTTAGCAATGGAATTATATACTCTCCAATGAATCCAAAGAATATCTGGAGGTTGTAAAGATCTCAGCAGACCTACTCCCATAATTTATATTTTAAGGTAACAGGATTAGCTAGAAAAGAAATGTGGAAAAGCAAAATGGCTGTCTGGGGAGGCCTTACAAATAGCTGTGAAAAGAAGAGAAGCAAAAGGCAAAGGAGAAAAGGAAAGATATAAGCACCTGAATGCAGAGTTCAAAACAATAGCAAGAAGAGATAAGAAAGCCTTCTTCAGTGATCAGTGCAAAGAAATAGAGGGAGAACAACAGAATGGGAAAGACTAGAGATCTCTTCAAGAAAATTAGAGATACCAAGGGAATATTTCATGCAAAGATGGGCTCGGTAAAGGACAGAAATGGTCTGGACCCAACAGAAGCAGAATATATTAAGAAGAGGTGGCAAAAATACACAGAAGAACTGTACAAAAAAAATCTTCATGACCCCAATAATCATGATGATGTGATCACTAATCTAAAGCCAGACATCTTGGAATATGAAGTCAAGTGGGCCTTAGAAAGCATCACTATGAACAAAGCTAATGGAGGTGATGGAATACCAGTTGAGCTATTTCAAATCCTGAAAGATGATGCTGTGAAAGTGCTGCACTCAACATGTCAGCAAATTTGGAAAACTCAGGAGTGGCCACAGGACTGGAAAATGTCAGTTTTCATTCCAATCCCGAAGAAAGGCAATGCCAAAGAATTCTCAAACTACCACACAATTGCCCTTGTCTCACACACTAGTAAAGTAATGCTCAAAATTCTCCAAGCCAGACTTCAGCAATACGTGAACCATGAACTTCCTGATGTTCAAGCTGGTTTTAGAAAAGGCAGAGGAACCAGAGATCAAATTGCCAACATCCGCTGGATCATGGAAAAAGCAAGAGAGTTCCAGAAAAACATCTATTTGTGCTTTATTGACTATGCCAAAGCCTTTGACTGTGTGGATCACAATAAACTGTGGAAAATTCTGAAAGAGATGGGAATACCAGACCACCTGACCTGCCTCTTGAGAAATCTGTATGTAGGTCAGGAAGCAACAGTTAGAACTGGACATGAAACAACAGACTGGTTCCAAATAGGAAAAGGAGTACGTCAAGGCTGTATATTGTCACCCTGCTTATTTAACTTCAGTGCAGAGTACATCATGAGAAATGCTGGACTGGAAGAAACACAAGCTGGAATCAAGATTGCTGGGAGAAATATCAATAACCTCAGATATGCAGATGACACCACCCTTATGGCAGAAAGTGAAGAGGAACTCAAAAGTCTCTTGATGAAAGTGAAAGAGGAGAGTGAAAAGGTTGGCTTAAAGCTCAACATTCAGAAAACAAAGATCCTGGCCTCTCATCCCATCACTTCATGAGAAATAGCTGGGGAAACAGTGGAAACAGTGTCACACTGTACTTTTTGGGCTCCAAAATCACTGCAGATGGTGACTGCAGCCATGAAATTAAAAGACGCTTACTCCTTGGAAGAAAAGTTATGACCAACCTAGATGATATATTCAAAAGCAGAGACATTACTTTGCCAACTAAAGTCCGTCTAGTCAAGGCTATGGTTTTTCCTGTGGTCATGTATGGATGTGAGAGTTGGACTGTGAAGAAGGCTGAGCGCCGAAGAATTGATGCTTTTGAACTGTGGGGTGGGAAAAGACTCTTGAGAATCCCTTGGACTGCAAGGAGATCCAACCAGTCCATTCTGAAGGAGATCAGTGCTGGGATTTCTTTGGAAGGAATGATGCTAAAGCTGAAGCTCCAGTACTTTGGCCACCTCATGCGAGGAGCTGACTCATTGGAAACGACTCTGATGCTGGGAGAGATTAAGAGCAGGAGGAGAAGGGGACAACAGAAGATGAGATGGCTGGATGGCATCACTGACTCGATGGGCATGAGTCTGAGTGAACTCCGGGAGTTGTTGATGGACAGTGAGGCCTGGCGTGCTGGGATTCATGGGGTTGCAAACAGTCGGACACGACTGAGCGACTGAAGTGAACTGAACTGAACTTAGCCCAGAGACTCTCTTCAGGCAGGATACATTATTGTTACATAATCCTTGTAAAGACCAGACCTACTTCCATACTTTACATTTTAAGATAACAGGAATTGCCAGAAGGTTTAATCCAGAGACTTTCCTCAGACAGGATACATAATCCTAAGGAATATAGAAGAAAAAAAGTTTCTCATTTCTTCCTCCTTGAGGATTCCACACCAGTAAGGCTGAAGAAGCTGAAGTTGGATGGTTCTATGAAGACCTAACTTTTAGACCTTTTAGAACTAACACCCCAAAAAGATGTCCTTTTCATTATAGGGGACTGGAATGCAAAAGTAGGAAGTCAAGAAACGCCTGGAGTAACAGGCAAATTTGGCCTTGGAATGTGGAATGAAGCAGGGCAAAGACTAATAAAGTTTTGCCAAGAAAATGCACTGGTCATAGCAAATACCTTTTAGCAACAACACAAGCAAATACTCTACACCTGAGCATCACCAGATGTCAACAATGAAATCAGATTGATTATATTCTTTGTAGCAAAAGATGGAGAAGCTCTATACAGTCAACAAAAACAAGACGAGAAGCTGACTGTGGCTAAGATCATGAACTCCTTATTGCCAAATGCAGACTGAAATTGAATAAAGCAGGGAAAACTGCTAGACCATTTAGGTATGACCTAAATCAAATCGCTTAGGATTATACAGTGGAAGTGACAAAGAAATCCAAGGGATTAGATCTGATAGATAGAGTGACTGAAGAATTATGGATGGAGGTTCATAATATTGTACAGGAGGCAGTGATCCAGACCATCCCTAAGAAAAAGAAAGGCAAAATGTTTGTCTAAGGAGGCGTTACAAATAGCTGAGAAAAGAAGAGAAGCTAAAGGGAAAGGAGAAAAAGAAAGATACACCCATTTGAATGCAGAGTTCCAAAAAATAATAAAGACAGATAAGATAGTCTTCCTCAATGACTGATGCAAAAAAATAGAGGAAAACAATAGAATGGAAAAGACTAGAAAAAAAGGAAAATTAGAGATTCCAAGGCAATGTTTCATGCAAAGATGGGCTCAATAAAAGACAGAATTGGTATGGACCTAACAGAAGCAGAAGATATTAAGAAGAGGTGGCAAGAATACTCAGAACTGCACAAAAAAATATCTTCATGACCCAGATAATCACAATGCTGTGGTCACTCACCTAGAGCCACATATCCTGGAATGTGAAATCAAGTGGGCCTTAGGAAGCATCACTATGAACAAAGCTAGTGGAAATGGAATTCCAATTGAGGCATTTCAAATCCTGGAAAACGATACTGTGAAAGTGCTGCACTCAATATGCCAGCAAATTTCAAAAACTCAGCCGTGACCACAGGATTGGAAAAGTTCAATCTTCATTCCAATCCCAAAGAAAGGCAATGCCAAAGAATGCTTAAACTACTGCACAATTGCACTCATTTCACATGCTAGTAAAGTAATGCTCAAAATTCTCCAAGCCAGGCTTCAGCAATACATGAACCGTGAACTTCCAGATGTTCAAGCTGGTTTGAGAAAAGGCAGAGGAACCAGAGATCAAATTGCCAACGTCCTCTGGATCATCGAAAAATCAAGAGAGTTCCAGAGAAACATCTATTTCTGCTTTATTGACTATGCCAAAGCCCTTGACTGTGTGGATCATAACAAACTGTGGAAAATTCTGAAAGAGATGGGAATACCAGACCACCTGACCTGCCTCTTGAAAAACCCGTATGCAGGTCAGGAAGCAACAGTTAGAACTGGGCATGGAACAACAGACTGGTTTCAAATAGGAGAAGGAGTACATCAAGCCTGTATACTGTCACCCTGCTTATTTTACTTCTATGCAGAGTACATCATGAGAAACCCTGGACTGGAAGAAGCACAAGCTGGAATCAAGATTGCCGGGATAAATATCAATAACCTCAGATATGCAGATGACACCACTCTTATGGCAGAAAGTGAAGAACTAAAGAGTCTCTTGATGAAAGTGAAAAAGAGAGTGAAAAAGTTGTCTTAAAGCTCAACATTCAGTAAACTAAGATCATGACATCCAGTCCCATCACTTCATAGCAAATAGATGGGGAAACTGTGGAAACAGTATCAGACTTTATTTTTGGGGGCTCCAAAATCACTGCAGATGGTGATTGCAGCCATGAAATTAAAAGACGCTTACTCCTTGGAAGAAAAGTTATGACCAACCTAGACAGTATATTAAAAAGCAGAGACATTATTTTACCAACAAAGGTCGTCTAATCAAGGCTATGGTTTTTCCAGTAGTCATGTATGGATGTGAGAGTTTGACTGTGAAGAAACCTGAGCACCAAAGAATTGATGCTTTTGAACTGTGGTGTTGGAGAAGACTCTTGAGAGTCCCTTGGACTGCAAGGAGATCCAACCAGTACATCCTAAACAAGATCAGTCCTGAGTGTTCATTGGAAGGACTGATGCTGAAGTTGAAACTCTAATACTTTGGCCACCTGATGCAAAGAGCTAACTCATTTGAGAAGACCCTGATGCTGGGAAAGATTGAAGGCAGGAAGAGAAGGGGACAACAGAGGATGAGATTGTTGGATGCCATAACCGACTCAATGGACATGATTTTTGGTAAAGTCCGGGAGATGGTGATGGACAGGGAGGCCTGGCATGCTACAGTCCATGGAATCACAGAGAGTCAGACACAACTGAGTGACTGAACTGAACTGAACTGAACTGAATGCAAAACAGTATGAAGATGCCTCAAAGAATTAAACATAGAACTACCATTTGATCCAACAATTCCACTCCTAAGTATATACCTGAAGAAAACAAAAACTCTAACTAAAAAAGATATGTACACCCCTATGTACACCACAGCCTTATTTACAATAGCCAAGATATGGAAGCAATCTTTATCTGTTCATCCATTGATATGCACTTAGAGGTAGATAGATGGATATAAAATGAAATATTACTCAGCCATAAAAAGAATGAAATCTTCCCATTTGCAACAGCACACATAGACCTGGAGGATGTTTGCATAGTGAAATAAGTTAAACAGAGAAAGAAAAATACTGCATGATTTCACTTTTATGTGAAATCTTTAAAAACAAAACAAATGAACAAACATAACAGAATAGAAACAGAGTTATAGGTACAGAAATCAGGTAGTTGCCAAAGGGGAAAAGGGTGAGAGGAGGAAAAGAAATAGGTGAGAGAAATTAAGAGTTACAAACTTCCAGGTGCAAAATAAATGAGTCACAGGTAGAAAATGTACAATGTGGGGGAAATAGTCAATGATTATGTAATATATTTGTATGATGATAAGTAACAGTAAGTAATAACTAGACTTATTATGGTGATCATTTTGGAATGTATCAAAATATTAAATCACTATTTTGTACAACTCCTGGAGAAGGAAACGGTAACCCACTCCAGTATTCCTGCCTGGAGAATCCCAGGGACGGAGGAGCCTGGTAGGCTACAGTCCATGGGGTCGCAAAGAGTCAGACACAACTGAACAACTTCACTTCACTTCATGTTGTACAACAGGAATTAACGAAGTTTAGTGGGTCAAATATACCTCAAAAACAAACCAAAAAACTCATGGAAAATGAGGTCAGATTTGTGCTTACCAGATACAGTGTGTGAGGAAAGCGAAATTGGACAAAGGCCATTAAACAGCACAAACTTCCAGTTATCAGATAAATTCATATTGGGGATGTCTGGTATAACACGGTAAATATAATTAACATGGCTGTATATTATACATGAAAGTTGTTTAGAGAGTAAATCCTAAGAGGAAAAATATTTTTCCTATGTCTTTAATTTTGTATTTATGTGAGATAATGGGTATCTGCTAAACTTACTGTAATAATCATTTCATGATGTATATAAGTCAAATCATTATGCTCTACATCTAAAACTTACATAGCACTGTATGTTAATTATATCTCAATGAAACTGGAAGATAAAAAATATACACATTGATAAAGATTTATCAAAGCTTATAATATTTCAATTCTTTCAAAATGTTTAAGATATATCCAGCTAAATGGATACCTTTCATCCTCAAGAGTAAAAGATATAATATAGTCATTTGATAGGTCTTGGTAAAGCTTTTTTGATTCACTTCCCTGATGTTGCAAAATCTAATGTCTCAATGACTGACTAATAACTCCTTTTGCAGGTCAAGCAGTTTACATTATTTTATTTTCAACAAAAACCAAAAGCAGATATATCCATTAATACACAATTAAAAATTAATAGTAGATCACTATGTGGGTTTTCGGGCACTTTTCTTAAAAGAAGTTCAGAGAATTGAATGGTATTGCCATTAAAAATTGGTTTTATTCCTTATTTTTTATTTATGTGAACAAGGTTGCTCAGTGCCTGCACTGATTAAAACAAAAAATAGTAGTTGAATTGATCTGAATATTGTCTCATTCTACCACAGAGTAATGGTCACGCATGCATTTATGAAATAAATGGGGGAATGTCTCATTGATTCTGAGAGATGAGATGCATCCTTAAAATTTAAAAGTTTACTTTTGCAGTTATTATTTTACAAATGTTGTGATATGTTTGTGTTGTTTTGATCAACTGTGTACTAATAATACTTAAATACAGAAGAGATGTTTTACACTTAAAGTTTTAAAGTCAACATTTTTTTCGATTTTCACATATATTTTGTAGCAGAAATATACACGAGGTTGATGGAAATCATCCAGCAGAAAAATCCCTTATAATAAGATACAAGTCTATGGAGGATGTAAATGGACAGTCAAGGAGAAAAAGGAACAGTTATAAAATTTCTATTATAAAAGAGCATGTTCATGTATTTTTAAAACAGTTTACTGTTGGTAGCTAACTTCTATGTTATTTATATTATTTTTTAAGAAAAGTAGCAATTTATTTTTAAATGTTAATATCTATAATGTGTTAGAAGTTGCATTCTTTGCAAACATTCATGTGAAAAAAATTTTAAGTTCAGTTTAAAATTCTCAAGGGAACACAGAGATTCAAAAAATTCTTTTACTGAATACACAAACAAAAATGTTTAAAGGAAGTAGCTCTAGAGAAACTCATACATGAATAAATACTTGAACATATTTTTATAAGGAAGCTCACAACAGTAAAAAGCTAGAAACAACCCAAATATCCATAAATAGTAGATAAAATAAGCAAACTACAGAATACTTATTTAATGGAATAATACACAGCAGTAAAATGAACAAAATACAGCTACTGGCACCAACATAGTAAATCTCACATACATTATGTTAAACAAAAGTAGAAATTCCTAACAGAATAGACAGCCTGAATCTATCTTTGTCAAGCTTGTATGTGTGCATGCTAAGTTCCTTCAGTCCTGTCTGACTGTGCCTTGCTAAGGACTGTAGCCCACCAGGCTCCTCTGTCCATGGAATTCTCCAGGAAAGAATACTGGAGTGGGTGGCCATACCCTCCTGCAGGGGATCTTCCAGACCCAGAGATCAAATCTGCATCTCTTATGTTTCATGCACTGGCAGGCGGGTTCTTTACCTCTAGCGCCACTTGGGAAGTACCTTGTCAAGCTTAACAATGGATGAAATTAAAACAAATATATATATATATATATATATATATATATCATCTAACATGCTAGTAAAGTAATGCTCAAAATTCTCCAAGCCAGGCTTCACCAATATGTGAACCATGAACTTCCTGATGTTCAAGCTGGTTTTAGAAAAGGCAGAGGAACCAGAGATCAAATTGCCAACATCCACTGGATCATGGAAAAAGCAAGAGTTCCAGAAAACATCTGTTTCTGCTTTATTGACTATGCCAAAGCCTTTGACTGTGTGGATCACAGTAAACTGTGGAAAATTTTGAGAGAGATGGGAATACCAGACCACCTGACCTACCTCTTGAGTAATCTGTATGCAGGTCAGGGAGCAACAGTTAGAACTGGACATGGAACAACAGACTGGTTCCAAATAGGAAAAGGAGTACGTCAAGGCTGTATATTGTCACCCTGCTTATTTAATTCAGTGCAGAGTACATCATGAGAAACACTGGACTGGAAGAAACACAAGCTGGAATCAAGATTGCCAGGAGAAATATCAATAACCTCAGATATGCAGATGACACCACCCTTATGGCAGAAAGTGAAGAGGAGCTAAAAAGCCTCTTCATGAAAGTGAAAGGGGAGAGTGAAAAAGTTGGCTTAAAGCTCAACATTCAGAAAACGAAGATCATGGCATCCAGTCCCACTACTTCATGGGATATAGATTGGAAACAGTGGAAACAGTGTCAGACTTTATTTTTTTGGGCTCCAAAATCACTGCAGATGGTGACTGCAGCCATGAAATTAAACGACGCTTACTCCTTGGAAGAAAAGTTATGAGCAACCTGGATAGCATATTCAAAAGCAGAGACATTACTTAGCTGACTAAGGTCTGTCTAGTCAAGGCTATGGTTTTTCCAGTAGTCATGTATGGATGTGAGAGTTGGACTGTGAAGAAGGCTGAGCACTGAAGAATTGATGCTTTTGAACTGTGGTGTTGGAGAGGACTCTTGAGAGTCCCTTGGACTGCAAGGAGATCCAACCAGTCCATTCTGAGGTAGATCAACCCTGGGATTTCTTTGGAAGGAATGATGCTAAAGCTGAAACTCCAGTACTTTGGCCACCTCATGCGAAGAGCTGACTCATTGGAAAAGACTCTGATGCTTGGAGGGATTGGGAACAGGAGGAGAAGGGGACGACCGAGGATGAGATGGCTGGATGGCATCACTGACTCGATGGGCAGGAGTTAGTGTGAACTCTGGGAGTTGGTGATGGACAGGGAGGCCTGGCGTGCTGCGATTTATGGGGTCGCAAAGAGTCGGACACGACTGAGCAACTGACCTGGAACTGAACTGATATTACTTAGAGCAACAGACATAGGTGTTAAAATTATGAGGAAAAGCAAGAAAATGTTTGCCATAAGGACAGGCTAGTGAAGATACTTGCTATGAGGGAGGCCACATGATCAAGAAGGAACTCACTGGAGGGGAGTGGAAAGCTTTGAAGAACAATAAAACAAGATCTGAACTAGTAGAAAAACTCACTATTGTAATCTTGCAGGACACAATAAGACCTTCCCGGAGTAAATCATCATTCACCACTCATGTCCTTCACCTGCTTTTTGTCTATAGAAAAAACTTTAGTCAAAGGCTAAACTTAGAGAGGTGGGAAAAGGCAGAAAGGGAAACAGTCAAGCAAGACAAAATATTAATACTTTAGCCATTAAATAACATCAAGGATGGAGAAGGAAATGTATTCTTGCCTGGGAAATTCCAAGGACAGAGGGGCCTGGTGGGCTACAGTCCATGGGGTTGCAAGCAATCAGACACGACTAAGTGACTTTCACAAAGTCAAGGATCTTTAGTTCTTCCTCAGGGACTATAGATAGGATTCTGAGCCATGTTCTTTGAGCAGTTTCATAGATACTGAAACTTTCCCTAGGTGGAAGAAGTGAACTGTATGCAGTCCACAGGCATGAAGACCCCAGACAGGTTGGAAACAGAAGGTTGATGATGCTGACTCCCAAGGACCTCACCACCAACCAATCAGAAGAATGCCCACACACCCTACAAACCTCCTCCCTCACCTTGTCTTTTTTTAATGTTTTTATTTTTTATTATATACATTTATTTATTTTAATTGAAGGCTAATTATTTTACAATATTGTAATGGTTTTGCCATACATTGACATGAATCTGCAATGGGTGTACACGTGTTCCCCATCCTGAAACCCCCTCCCACCTCACTCCCCATCCCATCCCTCAGGGTCATCTCAGTGCACCAGCCCTGAGCACCCTGTCTCATGCATTGAACCTGGACTGGCGATCCATTTCATACATGATAATATACATGTTCCAATGTCATTCTCCCAAATCATCCCACCCTTGCCCTCTCTCACAGAGTCCAAAAGACAGTTTTATACATCTGTGTCTCTTTCGCTGTCTCAGATATAGGATTATCATTACCATCTTTCTAAATTTCATATATATGTGTTAGTATACTGTATTGGTGTTTTTCTTTCTGGCTTATTTCACCCTGTATAATAAGCTCCAGTTTCATCCACCTCATTAGAACAGATACAAATGTATTCTTTTTAATGGCTGAGTAATACTCCGTTGTGTATATGTACCACAGCTTTCTTATCCATTTGTCTGCCTATGGACATCTAGGTTGCTTCCATGTCCTGGTTATTATAAGCAGTGCTGCAATGAACACTGGGGTACACGTGTCTCTTTCAATTCTGGTTTCCTTGGTGTGTATGCCCAGCAGTAGGATTTCTGGGTCACATGGCAGTTCTATTTCCAGATTTTTAAGGAATCTCCACACTGTTCTCCATAGTGGCTGTACTAGTTTGCATTCCCACCAACAATGTAAGAGGGTTCCCTTTTCTCCACACCCTCTCCAGCATTCATTGCCTGTAGACTTTTGGATATCAGCCATTCTGACTGGCATGAAATGGTACCTCACTGTGGTTTTGATTTGCATTTCTCTGATAATGAGTGATATTGAGCATCTTTTCATGTGTTTGTCTGGCATCTGTGTGTCTTCTTTGGAGAAATGGCTGTTTAATTCTTTGGCTCATTTTTTGATTGGGTCATTTATTTTTCTGGAATTGAGCTGGAGGAGTTGCTGGTATATTTTTGAGATTAATTTTTTGTCAGTTGCTTCATTTGCTATCATTTTCTCCCATTCTGAAGGCTGTCTTTTCACCTTGCTTATACTTACCTTTGTTGTACAAAAGCTTTTAATTTTAATTAGGTCCCATTTGTTTATTTTTGCTTTTATTTCCAATACTCTGGGAGATGGGTCATAGAAGATCCTGCTGTGATTTCTGTCAGAGAGTGTTTTGCCTATGTTTCCCTCAGGAGTTTTATAGTTTCTGGTCTTATGTTAGATCTTTAATCCATTTTGAGTTTATTTCTGTCTATGGTGTTAGAAAGTGATCTAGTTTCATTCTTTTACAAGTGGTTGACCAGTTTTCCCAGCACCATTTGTTAAAGAGATTGTCTTTTCTCCATTGTATATTCTTGCCTCTTTTGTCAAAGATAAGGTGTCCATAGGTGCTTGGATTTATCTCTGGGCTCTCTATTTTGTTCCATTGATCTATATTTCTGTCTTTGTGCCAGTATCATACTGTCTTGATGACTGTAGCTTTGTGGTAGAGCCTGAAGTCAGGCAGGTTGATTCCTCCAGTTCCATTCTTCTTTCTCAAGATTGCTTTGGCTATTCAAGGTTTTTGTATTTCCATACAAATTGTGAAATTACTTGTTCTAATTCTGTGAAAAATACCGTTGGTAACTTGATAGAGATCACATTGAATCTATAGATTGCTTTGGGTAATTTTCACTATATTGATTCTTCCGATCCATGAACATGGTATATTTCTCCATCTATTAGTGTCCTCTTTGATTTCTTTCATCAGTGTTTTATAGTTTTTGATATATAGGTCTTTTGTTTCTTTAGGTAGATATATTCCAAAGTATTTTATTCTTTTCGTTGCAATGGTGAATGGGATTGTTTCCTTAATTTCTTTTCTTTTTTTCTCATTGTTAGTGTATAGGAATGCAAGGGATTTCTGTGTGTTTATTTTATATCCTGCAACTTTACTATATTCATTGATTAGCTCTAGTAATTTTCTGGTGGAGTCTTTAGGGTTTTCTATGTAGAGGATCATGTCATCTGCAAACAGTGAGAGTTTTACTTCTTTTCAAATCTGGATTTCTGTTTCTGCTCTGATTGCTGTGGCCAAAACTTCCAAAGCTATGTTGAATAGTGGTGATGAGAGTGGGCACCTTTGTCTTGTTCCTGACTTTAGGGGAAATGCTCTCAATTTTTCACCATTGAGGATAATGTTTGCTGTGGATTTGTCATATATAGCTTTTATTATGTTGAGGTATGTTCCCTCTATTCCTGCTTTCTGGAGGGTTTTTATCATAAATGGATGTTGGATTTTGTTAAAGGCTTTCACTGCATCTATTGAGATAATTATATGGTTTTAATCTCTCGATTTGTTAATGTAGTGTATTACATTGATTGATTTGTGGATATTAAAAATACCTTGCATCCCTGGTCATGTTGTATGATCTTTTTAATATGTTGTTGGATTCTGTTTCCTAGAATTTTGTTAAGGATTTTTGCATCTATGTTCATCAGTGATATTGGTCTGTAGTTTTCTTTTTTTGTGGCATCTTTGTCTGGTTTTGGTATGATGGGTGATGGTGGCCTCATAGAATGAGTTTGGAAGTTTACCTTCCTCTGCAATTTTCTGGAAGAGTTTGAGCAGGATAGGTGTTAGCTCTTCTCGAAATTTTTTGTAGAATTCAGCTGTGAAGCCATCTGGACCTGGGCTTTTGTTTGCTGGAAGAATTCTGATTACAGTTTCAATTTCCATGCTTGTGATGGGTCGGTCAAGATTTTATATTTCTTCCTGCTTCAATTTTGGAAAGTTGTACTTTTCTAAGAATGTGTCCATTTCTTCCACATTGTCCATTTTATTGGCATATAATTGCTGATAGTAGTCTCTTATGATCCTTTGTATTTCTGTGTTGTCTGTTGTGATATCTCCATTTTCATTTCTAATTTTGTTGATTTGATTCTTCTCCCATTATTTCTTGATGAGTCTGGCTAATGGTTTGTCAATTTTATTTATCTTCTCAAAGAACCAGCTTTTGGCTTTGTTGATTTTTGCTATGGTCCCTTTTGTTTCTTTTGCATTTATTTCTGCCCTAATATTAAAGATTTCTTTCCTTCTACAAACCCTGGGATTCTTCCTTTCTTCCTTTTCTAGTTGCTTTAGGTGTAGAATTAGGTTTTTTATTTGCCTTTTTTCTTGTTTCTTGGGGTAAGCCTGTATTGCTATGAACTTCCCCTTAGCACTGCTTTTACAGTGTCCCACAGGTTTTGGGTTGTTGTGTTTTCATTTTCATTCATTTCTGTGCATAATATGATTTCTTTTTTGATTTCTTCTGTGATTTGTGGATTATTCAGCAGCGTGTTGTTCAGCTTCCATATGTTGGGATTTTTAATAGTTTTTCTCCTGTAATTGAGATCTAATCTTAGTGCATTGTGGTCAGAAAATATGCTTGGAATGATTTCAGTTTTTTTGAATTTACCAAGGCTAGATTTATGTCCCAGGATGTGATCTATCCTGGAGATGGTTTTGTGTGCGCTTGAGAAAAAGGTGAAATTCATTGTTTTGGGGTGAAATGTCCTATAGATATCAATTAGGTCTAACTGGTCTATTGTATCATTTAAAGTTTGTGTTTCCTTGTTAATTTTCTGTTTAGTTGGTCTATCCATAGATGTGAGTGGGGTATTAAAGTCTCCCACTATTATTGTGTTATTGTTCATTTGCACTTTCAACTTGTTAGCATTTGTCTTACATACTGCGGTGCTCCTATGTTGGGTGCATATATATTGAAAATTGTTATATCTTCTTCTTGGATTGATCCTTTGATCATTATGTAGTGTCCTTCTTTGTCTCTTTTCCCAGCCTTTGTTTTAAAGTCTATTTTATCGGAGATGAGTATTGCTACTCCTGCTTTCTTTTGGTCTCTATTTGCATGAAATACCTTTTTCCAGCCCTTCACTTTCAGTCTGTATGAGTCCCTTGTTTCAAGGTGGGTCTCTTGTAGACAACATATATAGGGGCATTGTTTTTGTAGCCATTCAGCCAGCCTTTGTCTTTTGGTTGGGGCATTCAACACATTTATGTTTAAGGTAATTATTGATAAGTATGATCCCGTTGCCATTTGCTTTATTGTTTTGGGTTGGAGTTTATACACCCTTTTTGTATTTCCTGTCTAGAGCAAATCCTTTAGCATTTGTTGGAGAGCTGGTTTGGTGGTTCTGAATTCTCTCAGCTTTTGCTTGTCTGTAAAGCTTTTGATTTCTCCTTCATATTTGAATGAGATCCTTGTTGGGTACAGTAATCTGGGCTGTAGGTTTTTCTCTTTCATCATTTTAAGTGTGTCCTGCCATTCACTTCTGGCCTGAAGAGTTTCTATTGAAAGATCAGCTGTTATCCTTTTGGGAATCCCCTTGTGTGTTATTTGTTGTTTTTCCCTTGCTTCTTTTAATATTTGTTTTTTGTGTTTGATCTTTGATATTTTTAAATTTGATTAATAGGTGTTTTGGGGTGTTTCATCTTGAGTTTATCTTGTTTGGGACTCTCTGGGTTTCTTGGACTGGGATAACTATTTCCTTCCCCATTTTAGGGAAGTTTTCAACTATTATCTCAAGTGTTTTCTCATTGTCTTTCTTTTTGTCTTCTGCTTCTGGGATTCTTATGACTCGAATGTTGGGTCATTTAACATTGTCCCAGAGGTCTCTGAACTTGTCCTCATTTCTTTTAATTCTTTTTTCTTTTTTCCTCTCTGCTTCATTCATTTCTACCATTCTATCTTCTACCTCACTTATCCTATCTTCTGCTTCTGTTATTCTACTGTTGGTTCCCTCCAGAGTGTTTTTGATCTCATTTATTGCATTATTCATTATATATTGACTCTTTTTCATTTCTTCTAGGTCTTTATTAAACATTTATTGCATCTTCTCAATCCTGTCTCCAGGCTATTTATCTGTAACTCCATTTTGTTTTCAGATTTTGGATCATTTTCACTATCTTTATTTGGAATTCTTTATCAGGTAGATTCCCTATCTCTTCCTCTTTTGTTTGGTTTGGAGAGCATTTATCCTGTTCCTTTACCTGCTGAGTATTTCTCTGCCTTTTCATCTTGTTTATATTGCTGAGTTTGGGGTCGCCTTTCTGTATTCTGGCAGTTTATGGTTCCTCTTTATTGTGGAGGTTCCTTGCTGTGGGTATGGTTGGATGTGTGGCTTGTCAAGGTTTCCTGGTTAGGGAAGCTTGTGTCAGTGTGCTGGTGGGTGGAGCTGGATTTCTTCTCTCTGGAGTTCAATGAAGTGTCCAGTAATAAGTTTTGAGATGTCAATGGGTTTGGTGTGGCTTTGTATATTGAAGCTCAGAGCTATGTTCCTGTGTTGCTGGAGAATTTGCATGGTATGTCTTGCTCTGGAAGTTGTTGGCTCTTTGGTGGTGCTTGGTTTCAATGTAGTTATGGAGGCATTTGATGAGGTCTTCTTGATTAATGTTCCCTGGAGTCAGGAGTTCTCTGGTGTTCTCAGGTTTTGGACTTAAGCTGCCTGCCTCTGGATTTCAGTCTTATTCTTGCAGTATCCTCAAGACTTCTCCATCTATGCAGCACTGATGGTAAAACATCTAGGTTACTGATGAAAAGTTTCTCCACAGTGAGGGACACCCAGAGAGGTACACAGAGTTACATGGAGAAGAGAAGAGGGAGGAGCGAGATAAAGGTGACCAGAAAGAGAAGAGAGGAATCAAAAGGGGAGAGAGCAAGCTAGCCAGTAATCACTTCTCTATGTGCTCTCCACAGTCCAGATCCCTCAGAGATGTTCACAGAGTTACACAGAAAAGAGAAGAGGGAGGAAGGAGACAGAGGTGGTCAGGAGGATAAAAGGGGGAATCAAAAGGAGAGAGACAGATCCAGCCAGTAATCAGTACCCTAACTGTTCTCCACAGCCCGGAACACAGCAAGCGATCCACCGAGCTGGGTAGAGAAGAAAAGGGGGATGGGTGAGATACAGGCGACCTGGTGGAGGAAAAGGAGAGTCAAAAGAGAGAGAGAGCAATCAAGCCAGTAATCTCATTCCCAAGTAAAAATGGGTACTGAAGATTGGATTATTAAAGGTACAAAGTTGATAACAAATACCAAAAAACAAAGCTTAAAAATCTAGAGTAGAGGTTAGATTCTCAAAAATACAAAATTAAAAAAAGAAAACAAAGTCACAGAAATTATAAAATATATATATGAAGTTTGCTTTTAAAATAGAGTTATTTTTTGCAAGGTAATAGTAGTTTATAAAAATGAAAATTAAGGGAATAAAATAAAAATAAATTAAAAGAAAATTTTTTTTAATGATAATAGTAAAAATATATCTAGGACTTTCTCTGGAGCTGTTGTGGATAGTGTGGGGTCAGTTCATTTTCAGATAGTTCCTTAATCTGGTTTATGCTTCTCAAGATCTATAGGCCCCTTCCTATGTAGTTGGTGCTAACTATAGGATTTTAATCTATTGCACCTGTCACTTCCAAAGAGGTTCCCTCTGATTATTTTAGCTTCTTCTGTTTGCTGATCTTGGCAGTGTCTAATTTCTGCCCTGACACAAGGGGGCAGTGGTGGTCACTATTTTAGGCTCACTTGTTCAGTCATGCTGTGGGGAGGGAGGAACACTGCAAACAAATATCACTGGCGTGTGTGGGGAATGCTTGCCGTATTTCAGCTGCACTGGGTTTGCCCCTGCTCACACCATGTGTGCTTTCATGGTCTACACTCCTCAGGCTCTAGCTTGCTCTGCTGGGAAGTGTCTGAGGTGGGCCCTGGATTGTGTGCACTTCCCAGGTGTAAGCCACTCAGGTTCAGGTTCTCAGGTACTCCACAAAGGCACAGACTCAGTTGAGCCTGCATTTTGTGCCTTTCCCAGGTCCAAGCAGCTCAGGTGACCAGGTGCTTGGCAAGCACAGTCACCCCCAGTTAAGAGGTATCTCTTATCACCTCCCCTGTCCCAGCTGCTTGGTTTTCTGGGTGTACAATGGGCACGCCTTCTCAGGTGTGCCCTGTGTCTCTTCTGAAGAGCTGATCTCTGGCTGCAACCCTTCCAACAGATGTCAACCATCCAGAATCTGAAGAAGTCTTGCTTAGCAATGAAGCCTGCTTGCAGTTTGGTAGAGGATGCCTCTCTGGGGCCAGGATTGCCCCCTTTCTGCTCTGACTGCCCTCACATGCCTGTCTTTGGTGGAAGATGGGCCGGAGCATAGCCAGCTAGCTCTGCTCAATCCTTTGCTCTGTGAGTGGGCCTGGCAGTGTCTTAGGTTAGGGTTTTTCATGGGATAGCTATCCCACAGTCTGGGTTGCTATCTCAAGTTAGTTCCCTCAGATTGCCCTCTGGGCATTCAGGCCCAGTCCTTGCCCTAAGCAATGCAGCTCAGGCCTCCCTGTCCAGCCCCCACTTGCTAGTGGCAGATGCAAGCATCTGCACTGCTTCTCCCCTGGGAGTTTTCATTAGGCATGCTACCTGTGGGTTTTATTTATTGATTTATTTTTCCTCCTGGTTAAGTTGCCCTCTGAGATTCCAAGGCTCACCACAGATCTGCCAGTGAGAGTGTTTCCTGGTGTTTGGAAACTTCTCTCTTTTTTTAAGACTCCCTTCCCAGGATGGATTTTCATCCCTACCTCTTTTGCCTCTCTTTTTATCTTTTATATTTTGTCTTACCTCCTTTCAAAGACAATGGGCTGTCTTTTGGGGTGCCTGATGTCCTCTGCCAGCATTCAGAAGTTGTTTTGTGGAATTTGCTCAATGTTCAAATGTTTTTTCTTGATGAATTTGTAAGGGAGAAAGTGGTCTCCCTGTCTTATTCCTCTGCCACCTTAGGACCTCCACGCCTTGTCTTTATAAACCTTTCCTTGAAAGCCTGCAGGGAGTTTGGGTCTTTTAAGCACAAGCTGCCCAGTCTCCTTGCTTGGTGGCTTGCAGTAAAACTATTCTTTTCTACTTCACCCCAAACCCTGTCTCAAGATTCAGTTCAATATAGATGTACAGAGACTCAGTTTCAACAACACTATGTTCTTGTATGAAAGTATTATACTAGTATAAAAACACACATTCTTCCAAAATTGCTATATATGTAATTTAATTCAACTGAAATCCCAACATTTTGTATGTAGAATTAACTAATACTTTCTCAACATTAATATTTATTAAGTATTTTCTTTGGATGAAAAATGCCTGGCCTAATCAAATCAGTCTGGTATTGACATAAAAGACAAATCAGGGGCTTCCCTGGTTGTCCAGTGGCTAAGATACACACTTCTAATGCAGGGGGTCTGGATTCAATCTCTGGCCAGAGAACTAGATCCCACAGGCCAAAACAAAGAATTCATATGCCATACTAAAAGATCCTGCATGCTGCAACTAAAACCCGGAGGAAACATATAAATAATAAATATTTTTTCTTAAAAAAAGGCAAACCAGTAAGCAGAATCCTAGTTAATAATGGGATTATTAAGACAAAAAAACAGAGAAACAATGATTTATGTAGTAAGTGGTGCTTACCCAAATGGGTTTCTAACTTGAAGCTAATAAAACTGAGCTCCTACCCCACACTATATAAAAGTCCAAGGAAGAGTAAATTCTTATCTGTAAAAAATAAAATGACAAGAGTTGGGTATACTTTGTTAAACAACACATGAACCCAGAAGTTATCCATAAAAAGATATCTTTAATATATTATTATGATATCAGAGTTAAAGACCAAAAAAAAAAAATCTGAAAAAAATGAAATCTTAAAATCCATATTATAAAAAAAGCTTACAAAATCAAGGAAAATGTGCAATATATGTGTAGATTTTTCCAGAAGAACAACAAATAGCTAATACTTATATGAAAAGATACTCAACTTCACAAATAGTTAAGGAGATAAATATCAAAACAATTTGCACAAATTAAAATGTGTTCTGTATCTGCTACTGTGAAGAGTTAGTAGTGAGGTTAAGGAGGACAAAGGCCATTTTAATTCATTGCAGGTAAAATGTAAGCAATTCCAGCCTTTTTTGGAAAGCACTCTGATAACATTTATTGCATTTTTAAATATTAATACTGTTCAGTGAGAAATCCTATTTCAAAGACTCCATCTCACAGAAATAAGAGCTCCAGTTACACAACCCAGGATCGCAGCTTTGTTTCTAGAGACAAAAACACAGGAAGAGAGGTAAAAGTTCATCAGTAGGTGCTTCCCTGGTGGCTCAGAGTTTAAGAATCCACCTGCCAATGCAGGAGACTCGGGTTTGATCCCTGGGTCAGGAAGATCCCCTGGAGAAGGACATGGCAACCTACTCCAGTATTCTTGCCTGGAGAATTCCACAGACATAGGAGCCTACAGTCCATGGGGTCGCAGAGTTGGACAGAACTGAGTGACTGAGCATATAGCACAGCGATTTCGTGGAAACACAATGCAGCCATTAAAGAGGACTCCTGGAATGCTTAGGACTAAATACACTGACCGCACCAAGTGCTGGAGGGCACGTGGAGGACATGGTTGGGATATAAAATAGCGCCAGGGCTTTGGAAAGCACTTGGTTGCTTTCTTTAAAAGTAACCACAGGGGGGCGGTCCTAAGATGGTGGAGGAATAGGACGGGGAGACCACTTTCTCCCTCAAAAATTCATCAAAAGAACATTTCACAGCTGAGTAAATTCCACAAAACAACTTCTGAATGCCTGCAGAGGACATCAGGCACCCAGCAAAGCAGATCATTGGCTTCAAAAACAGGTAGGAAAAAATATAATAAGACGAAAAAAGAGACAATGGAGGTAGGGAGGGAGCTCCGTCCCGGGAAGGGAATCCCGTCCCAGGAAGAGACTCTTAAAAAGAGAGGTTTCCAAACACCAGGAAACATTCTTGCAGCTGTCTGTGGCGAGCTTTGGAAGCACAGAGGGCAACATAACAGGAAGGAAAAATAAATAAACAATTAAAACCAACAGATTATGAGCCCAACAGTAACTCCCCCAGCAGAAAAGCAGTGCAGATGCCTGCATCCGCCACTAGCAAGTGGGGGCTTGGCAGGGAGGAATGGGAGGCGCAGCCGGTGGTGCTTTTTAAGAATCGGGCTGTGGGAGGTGCGGGCTACAGTGTTTTGTTTTGTTTTGTTTTGTTTTGTTTTGTTTTGAGAATAGGGCTGGAACGCCCCGCGCGTGGACAGAGCAAACTAACTTGGGCTAGCAAACCAGACTGTGGGATAGCTGCCACGTGAAAAGCTCGAACATAAGACACTGCCAGGACTGCGCACAGAACAAAGGATGGATCAGAAATAGCCGGCTGCAGACCATCCCCCTCCGGTGACAGGCAGCCAGAGCCTTAAGGGCTGGAAGGGGGCAATCACAGCCCTGGAGAGACATTACCTACCAAAATGCAAGCAGGCTTCTTTGTTAACTAAGACTTCTGGGGGTTCTGGACGGTCATCATCCTCCTGAGAAGGAACGCCAGCGGTACACCCAGGAAACTGAGCGGCAGGGAAAGGCCACAGTCGCAGCGACCGCGCTCGCCAAACTCCTGAGCCACTCGGGCCTGGGAAGGGCACAAAACGCAGGCCCAACCAAATCTGCGCCTCTGAGGGCTTCCTGAGCGCTGAGCCTGAGCGGCTTAGACAGGGGAGATGCGTGAAGTCTAGGGCTGGCCTCAGACGGTTCCCCGGCAGAGCTACGTAGAGCTGGAGTGGTGTGCACCACGAGCAGGGGCAAGCCCAGAGTGGATGAGACACTGCAAGCACACGCCAGTAATATTTGTTTGCAGCATCCATCCTTCCCCACAGCACAACTGAATAGTGAGCCTAGTGTATCCACCACTGCCCTCCCTCTGTCAAGATGGAAATCAGACACAGAAGAGACCAGCAAACAGAGGAAGTTAAACAGAGGGAACCGCCTTGGAAGTGTGCCCACACAACCCACAACACCAGAGAAAGGGCCAGATATACCTTTACTAATGTTACAATCAATTTTTTTTTGGGGGGGGGATTTTTTTTTTTTTTTGAGTTGATGAGGTTGCGTGATTGTTTTTTCTTCTTTTTTTGTTTGTCTTTTTTTAAACTTTCTTAAATTTTTACATTTTAAGTAATCTATTTCTCTAATTATTATTTTTAATAATTCTTGTGGCTTTGTTTTTTTGTTGTTGGTGGTGGTGTTTTTTGTTTGTTTCATTTGTTAGCTCGTTTTTTCTTTCTTTTTTCCTCTTCTTCTTCTTCTTTTCTTTAATAGTGTATTTTTGAAAATCCAATCTCTACTCCAGATTTTTAATCTTTGCTTTTTGGTATTTGTTGTCAATTTTGTACATGTAAAATCCCAATCTTCAGTACCCAATTTTACCTGAGAGCGAGATTACTGGCTTGACCACTCTCCCCTCCTTTGGACTCTCCTTTTTCTCCACCAGGTGGCCTCTGTCTCCTGCCTCCCTCTTCTCTTCTCTACTCAGCCCTGCTAATCTCTGTGTGTTCCAGACAGTGGAGAACACTCAGGGAACGGGTTACTGGCCAGATCTCTCTCTCTCCCTTTCATTTCCCTCTTCTATCCTCCTGGCCACCTCTGTCTACTTCCTACCTCTCCTCTTCCCTCTATAACTCCGTGAACACCTCTGAGTGATACAGACTGTGGAGCACACATAAGGAAGTGATTACTGGCTAGCTTGCTCTCTCCTCTTTTGATCCCACCTCATTTCATTCTAGTCACCTCTAACTACCCCCTCCCTCTTCTCTTCTATGTGTAGCTCAGTGAACCTCTATGGGTGACTCTCAATGTGGAGAAACATTTTATCTTTAACCTAGATGCTTTATCATCAGTGCTGTATAGATGGAGAAGTCCTGAGGCTAGGGTAAAAATAAAACTGAAAACCAGAAACAGAAAGCTTAAGTCCAAATCCTAAGAACATCAGAGAAATCCTGAATCCAAGGAACATTAATCAATAGGAGCTCATCACACACCTCCATACCTACACTGAAACCAAGCACCACCCAAGGTCCAACAAGTTCCAGAGAAAGACATACCATGCAAATTCTCCAGCAACACAAGAACACACCCCTGAGCTTCAATATACAGGCAGCTCAAAACTACTCCAAAACCATTGATGTCTCACAACCCATTACTGGACAATTCATAGCACTCCAGAGAGAAGAAATCCAGCTCCACCCACCAGAACTCCAATACAAGCCTCCCTAACCAAGAAACCTTGACAAGCCACTGATACAACCCCACCCACAGTGAGGAAACTCCATAATAAAGAGAACTCCACAAATTCCCAGAATTTAGAAAGGCCACCCCAAGCACAGCAATATAACCAAGATGAAGAGACAGAGGAATGCCCAGCCGGTAAAGGAACAGGAGAAATGCCTACCAAACCAAACCAAAGAGGAGGAGATAGGGAATCTACCTGAGAAAGAATTCCGAATATTGATAGTGAAAATGATCTAAAATCTTGAAATCAAAATGGAATCACAGATAAATAGCCTGGAGACAAGGACTGAGAAGACGCAAGAAAGGTTTAACAAGGACCTAGAAGAAATAAAAGAGTCAATATATAATGAATAATGCAATACATGAGATCAGAAACACTCTGGAGGCAACAAATAGTAGAATAACGGAGGCAGAAGATAAGATTAGTGAAATAGAAGATAGAATGGTAGAAATAAATGAATCAGAGAGGAAAAAAGAAAAAATGAATTAAAAGAAATGAGGACAACCTCAGAGACCTCCAGGACAATATGAAAAGCTCCAACATTCAAATTATAGGAGTCCCCGAAGAAGAAGACAAAAAGAAAGACCATGAGAAAATTCTTGAGGAGATAATAGTTGAAAACTTCCCTAAAATGGGGAAGGAAATAATCACCCAAGTCCAAGAAACCCAGAGAGTTCCAAACAGGATAAACCCAAGGCAAAACACCCCAAACATATATTAATCAAATTAAAAAAGACCAAACACAAAGAACAAATATTAAAAGCAGCAAGGGAAAAACAACAAATGACACACAAGGGGATTCCCATAAGGATAACTGCAGATCTTTCAATAGAAACTCTCCAGGTCAGGAGGGAATGGCAACACATACTTAAAGTGATGAAAGAAAATAACCTACAGCCCAGATTACTGTATCCAACAAGGATCTCATTCAAATATGAAGGAGAATAAAAAGCTTTACAGACAAGCAAAAGCTGAGAGAATTCAGCACCAGCAAACCAGCTCTCCAACAAATACCAAAGGATATTCTCTAGACAGGAAACAGGAAAAGGGAGTATAAACCTGAACCCAAAACAATAAAGTAAATGGCAACGGGAGCACACTTATCAATAATTACCTTAAACGTAAATGGGTTGAATGCCCCAACCAAAAGGCAAAGACTGGCTGAATGGATACGAAAACAAGATCCCAATATATGCTGCCTACAAGAGACCCACCTCAAAACAACGGACACATACAGACTGAAAGTGAAGGACTGGAAAAAGATATTCCATGCAAATAGAGACCAAAAGAAAGCAGGAGTAGCAATACTCATCTCCGATTAAATAGACTTTAAAACAAAGGCTGTGAAAAGAGACAAAGAAGGACACTACATAACGATCAAAGGATCAATCCAAGAAGAAGATATAACAATTTTCAATATATATGCACCCAACATAGGAGCACCGCAATATGTAAGACAAATGCTAACAAGTTGAAAGTGCAAATGAACAATAACACAATAATAGTGGGAGACTTTAATACCCCACTCACACCTATGGACAGATCAACTAAACAGAAAATTAACAAGAAAACTCAAACTTTAAATGATACAATAGACCAGTTAGACCTAATTGATATCTATAGGACATTTCACCCCAAAACAATGAATTTCACCTTTTTCTCAAGTGCTCACAGAACCTTTTCCAGGACAGATCACATCCTGGGCCATAAATCTAACCTTGATAAATTCAAAACAATTGAAATCATTCCGAGTATCTTTTCTGACCACAATGCACTAAGATTAGATCTCAATTACAGGAGAAAAACTATTAAAAATCCCAACATATGGAAGCTGAACAACACACTTCTGAATAACCAACAAATCACAGAAGAAATCAAGAAAGAAATCATATTATGCATAGAAACGAATGAAAATGAAAACACAACAACCCCAAATCTGTGGGACACTATAAAAGCAGTGCTTAGAGGAAAGTTCATAGCAATACAGGCATACCTCAAGAAACAAGAAAAAAATCAAATAAATAACCTAACTCTACACCTAAAGCAACTAGAAAAGGAAGAAATGGAGAACCCCAGAGTTAGTAGAAGGAAAGAAATCTTAAAGATTAGGGCAGAAATAAATACAAAAGAAACAAAAGAGACCACAGCAAAAATCAACAAAGCCAAAAGCTGGTTCTTTGAAAGCATAAATAAAATTGACAAACCATTAGCCAGACTCATCAAGAAACAAAGGGAGAAGAATAAAATCAATAAAATTAGAAATGCAAATGGAGAGATCACAACAGACAACACAGAAACACAAAGGATCATAAGAGACTACTATCAGCAATTATATGCCAATAAAATGGACAACGTGGAAGAAATGGACAAATTCTTAGAAAAGTACAACTTTCCAAAACTGAACCAGGAAGAAATAGAAAATCTTAACAGACCCATCACAAGCACGGAAATTGAAACTGTAATAAAAAATCTTCCAGCAAACAAAAGCCCAGGTCCAGATGGCTTCACAGCTGAATTCTACCAAAAATTTCGAGAAGAGCTAACACCTATCCTACTGAAACTCTTCCAGAAAATTGCAGAGGAAGGTAAACTTCCAAACTCATTTTATGAGGCCACCATCACCCTAATACCAAAACCTGACAAAGATGCCACAAAAAAAGAAAACTATAAGCCAATATCACTGATGAACATAGATGCAAAAATCCTTAACAAAATTCTAGCAATCAGAATCCAACAACACATTAAAAAGATCATACACAATGACCAAGTGGGCTTTGTTCCAGAGATGCAAGGATTCTTCAATATCTGTAAATCAATCAATGTAATACACCACATTAACAAATTGAAAAATAAAAGCCATATGATTATCTCAATAGATGCAGAGAAGGCCTTTGACAAGATCCAACATCCATTTATGATAAAAACTCTCCAGAAAGAAAGAATAGAAGGAACATACCTCAACATAATAAAAGCTATATATGACAAATCCACAGCAAACATTATCTTCAATGGTGACAAATTGAAAGCATTTCCCGTAAAGTCAGGAACAAGACAAGGGTGCCCACTTTCACTGCTACTATTCAGCATAGTTCTGGAAGTTTTGGCCACAGCAATCAGAGCAGAAACAGAAATGAAAGGAATCCAAATTGGAAAAGAAGTAAAACTCTCACTGTTTGCAGATGACATGATCCTCTACATAGAAAATCCTAAAGACTCCACCAGAAAATTACTAGAGCTAATTAATGAATATAGTAAAGTTGCAGGATATAAAATCAACACTCAGAAATCCCTTGCATTCCTATACACTAACAATGAGAAAGTAGAAAAAGAAATTAAGGAAACAATTCCATTCACCATTGCAATGAAAAGAATAAAATACTTGGGAATAAATCTACCTAAAGAAACTAAAGACCTATATATTGAAAACTATAAAACACTGATGAAAGAAATCAAAGAGGACACTAATAGATGGAGAAATATACCATGTTCATGGATTGGAAGAATCAATATAGTGAAAATGAGGATACTACCCAAAGCAATCTATAGATTCAATGCAATTCCTATCAAGCTACCAGCGATATTTTTCACAGAACTAGAACAAATAATTTCAAGATTTGTATGGAAATACAAAAAACCTCGAATAGCCAAAGCAATCTTGAGAAAGAAGAATGGAACTGGAGGAATCAACTTGCCTGACTTCAGACTCTACTACAAAGCCACAGTCATCAAGACAGTATGGTACTGGCACAAAGACAGACATATAGATCAATGGAACAAAATAGAAAGCCCAGAGATAAATCCACACACCTATGGACACCTTATCTTCCACAAAGCAGGCAAGAATATACAATGGATTAAAGACAATCTCTTTAACAAGTGGTGCTGGGAAAACTGGTCAACCATGTGTAAAAGAATGAAACTAGATCACTTTCTAACACCATACACAAAAATAAACTCAAAATGGATTAAAGATCTAAATGTAAGACCAAAACTATAAAACTCCTAGAGGAGAACATAGGCAAAACACTCTCCGACATAAATCACAGCCGGATCCTCTAAGACCCACCCCCCAGAATTCTGGAAATAAAAGCAAAAATAAACAAATGGGATCTAATTAAAATTAAAAGCTTCTGCACAACAAAGGAAACTATAAGCAAGGTGAAAAGACAGCCTTCTGAATGGGAGAAAACAATAGCAAATGAAGCAACTGACAAACAACTAATCTCAAAAATATACAAGCAACTTATGCAGCTCCACTCCAGAAAAATGAACGACCCAATCAAAAAATGGGCCAAAGAACTAAATAGGCATTTCTCCAAAGAAGACATACGGATGGCTAACAAACACATGAAAAGATGCTCAACATCACTCATTATAAAAGAAATGCAAATCAAGACCACAATGAGGTACCATTTCACACCAGTCAGAATGACTGCGATCCAAAAGTCTACAAGCAATAAATGCTGGAGAGGATGTGGAGAAAAGAGAACCCTCTTACACTGTTGGCGGGAATGCAAACTAGTACAGCCACTATGGAAAACAGTGTGGAGATTCCTTTAAAAATTGCAAATAGAGCTGCCTTATGACCTAGCAAACCCACTGCTTGGCATACACACCAAAGAAACCAGAATTGAAAGAGACACATGTACCCCAATGTTCATCGCAGCTTTGTTTATAATTGCCAAGATATAGAAACAACCTAGATGTCCATCAGGAGATGAATGGATAAGAAAGCTGTGGTACATATGCACAATGGAGTGCTACTCAGCCATTAGAAAGAATATATTTGAATCAGTTCTAATGAGGTGGATGAATCTGGAGCCAATTATACAGAGTGAAGTAAGCCAGAAAGAAAAACACCAATACAGTATACTGACACATATATACGGAATTTAGAAAGATGGTAATGATGACCCTATATGCGAGACAGCAAAAGAGACACAGATGTAAAAACTGACGTTTGGACTCTGAGGGAGAGGGAGAGGGTGGGATGATTTAGGAGAATGGCATTGAAACATGTATACTACCATGTAAGAAACAAAGTGCCAATCTATGTTTGATACAGGATACAGGATGCTTGGGGCTGGTGCATGGGGATGATCCAGAGAGATGATATGGGGTGGGAGGTGGGAGGGGGATTCAGGATTGGGAGCTTGTATACACCCGTGGTGGATTCATGTCAATGTATGGCAATACCAATACAGTATTGTAAAGTAAAATAAAGTAAAATTAAAATTTAAAAAAAATAATTAAAAAAAAAAGTAACCATAGACCGTGATCTTTCAGCCATCTCATTCCTAGGTATTTCCCAAGAGAAAAGAAAGAATGTGTCCATAGAGACCTGTACCTCCTGACTATTTACAGATGCTTTACCTGCGGTGGTCCAAAACCAGGAACAACTCAAATATCCATCAACAGGTGATCAGATGAAGAAACTGTGGTATATCCACACAGTGGAATGTAACTTCTAAATAAAAAGAAATGAGCTACTGATGCACAACAACATGGATGAATCTCAAAATCATTAGACTTAATAAATCAACTATACTCCAATATAAAATTTAAAATTTAAATAAAATAAAAATTAAACTTTTAAAAAATCAAGTTTACTGAAAATACTCCAAAAAACCCTGAATCTAATACATTATAAATCAACTATGCTGCTCCTGCTGCTAAGTTGCTTCAGTCGTGTCTGACTCTTTGTGACCCCATAGACTATAGCCCACCAGGCTCCTCTGTCCATGGAATTCTCCAGGCAAGAATACTGGAGTGGGTGGCCATTTCCTTCTCCAGGGGATCTTCCTGACCCAGAGATCGAACCCAGGTCTCCTACACAGCAGGCAGATTCTTTACTGTCTGAGCCACAAGGGAAGCTTGTAGCAACAATGGCATAGGTTGTTTTCCAGGACTTGGAGTCAGCCCCTGTCCAGTTCAAGGTGGCTAAGACAGATTGGGACCACCAACCCTAAAATTCAGCCTGCATGGGGGTCCAGTGAATGACCTTTTGACATCAGAACACTCCACCCTCTGGTCATGCTAGTGCCTCCATTTTTGGACATGCATCCCGTGACGATGCCCATAAATCAGACACGCTGGTACAGAGTGCCAGCTACCTCACCTTTCCCCACTTCCAGTCACCTTGCTCCACACCTAAGACCACCCTGCTTCTCTACCCCACAAAGACTCCAAGCCCCTTGCCTTCAGGAGGCATATTTGAGATTCATTCTCCCGTCTCCTCACTTGGCTGTCTCATATAAATGCCTTCTCAGATGCAAACCTCAGCATCTTGGCATTTGGTGATGCTTGCTGTGTATTGGCCAAATGAATCTGGTTCCATAACAGAAATGCTTATATCTATATATTTATATTGTACATAGAAAATTTTAAAAGTAAAAACCTTATCGGTCATATCATTTACCATGAGAGGTGAATAACAGGTGTATGTGTGTGTGGGGTGTGTGTGTGTGTAGTGAGAGAACCAACAGTAATTACTGCAAAAAAGAAGAGAGTAAGAAAGAGATGGAGGAGACAGAGAAGAAAGAAAAGAAGGAAGGGAGGGAAGGAGGAATGAAAGAAAGTAAAAATACAGAGGGGGAGGGAGAGGAAGGGCAGGAGGAATGGGAGGGAGGAAGGCAATGATCTTGGTCCATGTCTCGCTGGCTCCGTAAAGCCCACAGATCCGTTATAGATGCTTGATGACAATAGGTAAAAAGATCCTAAGCCTATGATAGCTATTTTTACTTTACTTTGAACAGAAGGAAATCGTCAAAAGGAGTTTTTGCACTTGGGATATAGAGCAGAACAAAAATTTAGTCTTATATGATACGTCAGTCAGTCAGTTCACTCAGTCATGTCTGACTCTTTGCTACCCCATGGACTGCAGCATGCCAGGCCTCCCTGTCCATCACCAACACTTGGAGCTTACTCAAACTCATGTCCATTGAGTCAGCGATGCCATCCAGCCATCTCATCCTCTGTCGCCCCCTTCTCCTCCTGCCTTCAGTCTTTCCCAGCATCAGGGTCTTTTCCAATGAGTCAATTCTATTCATCAGGTGGCCAAAGTATTGCAGTTTCAGCTTCAGCATCATTCCTTCCAATGAACATTCAGGACTGATTTCCTTTAGGACAGACTGGTTGGATCTCATATGTAATTCTCATTTAATTTCATGAGTATCAATGCACCAGGTATATTAACAAAAGAAGACTACATCTTTTCTGCACAAAATCATTTTTTTGGGGTTGCTTCTGTTTAATCAGCACTGGGGGTAACATGACAATACCTGTTTGCTGAATGGAAGACCCTGGAGTGGCCACAGTGGGTGAGGGTGGGGAGAAGAAAAGTGGAAGCAAGTCTGTGGGACTGGGCGGTGAGGGATGCTGGGTGACTCGGGAGGGACATGCAGAGCCCAGGCAAGGGTCTCTGGCTGCTCACAGTACAATGACAGCCGTGGTCTTCTCCTTGGAAGGGGAGGGGGGCACTGAATTCTCCCCCAGCAGATTCCTCTCTGACCCTTCCTCATCCTGCTGAAAACAAAACAAAACAAAACAAAACAGGAAGAATATCAATCCTTGGGAGGAAAAGGATGGGACAGAGTCAGCTCCATTTGGCAATCAGGCAAAGGAAAGAAGAAGGGAAGGAAAAGCTGATGGAAGAAGGGGAGCTAGACAAGATCTAGGCCAGAAAAGAGAGAAAGTGGGGAACTGAGTGCAAAGAAGTAGGGGAGGCAGATATTAACCCAGGACAAAGTGATGGGGTCACCTTCCCCAGACAGCAAAGGGCAGAGCCCAGCACAGGCAAAGGCTGAGTGAGGGGGGCATGACCTCGGCTCAGCCGTGTTCCTGCCCCGCTGTCCTTCCCTAGAGCTGCACCGGCCAGACCCGCCCTTTCCCTGCATGATATGTGTGCTCAGTCGCTTCAGTCGTGTCTGACTCTCTGTGACCCAGTGGACTGTAGCCCACCGGGCTCCTCTGTCTCTGGGATTCTCCAGACAAGAATACTGGAGTGGGTTCCACTTCCTGCTCCAGGAGATCTTTCTCCCTAACAGCTTACCAAGGCCCGGGAGCTCTGGCCACAGAAGCTTCGAAGACCCATGCCTAGGGAAGCCAAGGACACAATGACCTGCAGAGCACAGATAGTCAGGAGCAGAGCACAGATTCCTAGGAACAAATCCTGAAGATAAAGGGGAAAAAAAAGTTACAGTCAGGAGTCAGCTCCTGTGATTCCTCTGTTACTCTCATCTTGCTAGGAGGTATCAGAGTCTGTTCAACTAACTCCTTCTCACCCAGAAGCAGACTGCATTTTCCAACCACAGGGGCAGCCAGTCTCCATCCTATTTGCTTGTCTGCAGGGTGACCTTATCACACCCTGTGAAGAGGTGGAAACTATTGCTCAACCCCTGGAATCTGGAATCAAAGCCTGGGAATGCTTTGATCAACAACATACAGTGGAAGTGACACTAGGGCCTGGCAGCTTCCATTGCCTACATCTTAAAATGCTCACAGTGGGATGCTGCCTATTGTGACCCGGTTGCCCAAGCCACATGGAGAAGCCATTGTAGCCTCCCTGGCTGGTACTCCCCAGCTGAGCCCCCTGACATGTGAGTGCGCCATCTTGGCAGTCCAGCCAATCAAACTCCTGGATGACTTCACACCCAACTGACCCATGACTGCAACTGCCTGAGAAAACCCAAGTGAGGAGTGCCCTTGTGAGCCTAGTCAACCCACAGAATGTGAGACATACTAACCAACTGCAGTGTTAAGTCACTGCATTTGAGGGCCATGTGTTACCCAGCAGTGGATGAGCGATAGCAGTCACACACCAGGAAAGACAGAAGGGTGGCTCAGGATATCCTGCCTCGTCTTTGCTCCTCATCCCCTTTGATTTAGGGCATGATCATGCCCAGATATCTGAATGGTGTCTTCAGTTTAAGTTAAAACCTCCTGAACCAACAATGTCAGATGAGGTCCACGCTCAGAGGGCCTCCATCTCTGCCCTCTGGTGCCCCAGTCCCGCAATTTACAGCTGTGATGTGTTCTTGGGAGACTGACTCTCCTTTCTCACCATCAGCATTTGCATGTATCTTCTGCAGTCCTCCTCCTCCCACGATGAATAGGAACTTCTTCACTGGTACCAAGAGGTGGGGGTGACCGGGACTAAGGAATCACACACGGAGCTGATGTCATAGAAGCCATCACCTTGCCAGATAAAGCTATTCACACAGAAGACGACAGTGGCCACGGCCGTGGCGATGCCAGCCAGGGTGAGCAGACCTGATGCGCAGCCCTAGAAGAGAGAGGTTCAAGAGGCGGTCCCCCTCCATGGATGGCAGAGCCGTGGGGTCCCGGCCTCAAACCAACCTCCTCTTCCCCAGCTTCCTGGCCCGGGATAAACCCTCCCTACCCCTCCAGGAAAGATCTTAGGATATTTGAAACCAAAGGAGTGAAGACAGAAAAATAGAGCACGAAAACAGATGTCGTAGGGGGACAGAGGACAAGGTGGGGCAGAGGATGCCTGACTCACTGAGAGTTTGCCCCAGCGCTTCTCCTGGACAATGGCCCCAATGCCTGCTGCAATGGCCTAGGAAGAGAAGACACCGGAAAAGCCCTCCAGTTGACCATCTCCAGTTGACACTTCTCCCAACAGGCCTCAGAACAGTCAGTTTGAAGCAGGATCTAAGAGCCAGGCAAAGAAACCTAATAGGACTCTGCTTAAAACTGCCTGACTCTTCCCAGCCAGGCCTTCAAGAGGGAAATGAAAGGTGGGTTTTGCCCACCCCTTAAGGCAGCCTCCTCATCACTGTTGTTCATTCACTAAGAGGTGTCAGACTCTTTGTGACCCCATGGACTGCAGCAGGCCAGGCTTCCCTGTCCTTCACCAACTTCCGGAGCTTGCTCAAACTCATGTCCATCCAGTCGGTGATGCCACCCAATCATCTCATCCTCTGTCGTCCCAGTCTCCTCTCGCCTTCTGGGGAGTGGTTTTGCTGCCCTTGTCATTACCCCCAAGGCCACTAGGGGGCAGAGAAGTCCCATTCTTCCCTGGATCAGGGCCCAGCCAGGAACCTTCCCTGAAGAGGTCCATTCCCCAGGAAGTGATGTGTTGAAGATCATTTTGCAAACTGGTCAGCTCAGCAAATAACCAACTTGCTAAATCATGGATGAATTATTTGAAGCTTTGGTTTTCCTCGGAGTGCTCTCCACAGCTTCTGTTTCATCTAAGAAGGAGGGAGTTTTCTTCATCTCAGTTCATCGTCTTCTCAATTTTGGGGACATGATATCCCATTAGGCCTGTGACCCTGCCATGACCTGACCGCCACTTCCTATAGTGACACAGCTGGGATGTTGATTGACCGAGTGGCAGGCTTCTACCTGATGGTTTTTAATAAGTTGATTTTATATGAAATGACCCAGTGCCCCATGGAGATGGAGAGAGTCTTCTTGGAAGAGGGTCCTCCTTACTAAGGGGTGGTGCTGGAGAAGACTCTTGAGAGTCCCTTGGACAGCAAAGAGATCCAATCAATCACTCCTAAAGGAAGTCAGCCCTGAATATTCATTGGATGGACTGATGCTGAAGTTGAATCTCCAGTACTTTGGCCAAATGATGTGAAGAACTGACTCATTGGAAAAGACCCTGATGCTGGGAAAGACTAAGGGCAGGAGGAGAAGGGAATGACAGAGGATGGGGAAGTTGGATGGCATCACTGAATAAATGGACATTGAGTGTGAGTGAACTCCAGGAGTTGGTGATTGACAGGGAGGCCTGGCGTGCTGCAGTCCAAGGGGTTGCAAAGACCTGGACATCACTGAGCAACTGAACAGAAACAAGTAGGATAGGGGATGGGTGAGCCTTTTTCAGTTTCCCCTCCAAGGTGTGTCCCTCTTGGTGGCAGAATGAACTTGAAGACCAGCCCAGAGGGGAGGGGGACCCCACGGGGACAGAGCAGCCCCTCAAACCTGGTGCAGTTCCCACTGCTTCTCCTTCAACGGGTTGGTCCCTGGAGGCTCAACCCACCTCAGACATTTCAAGGACTGCAGCCTGGTGTAGCAATGTGAGTTCAAGGGTCTCTGCACGGTGACTGAAAGTCCTCTCACTGCAAGGATGTTAAGCTAAGCGGAAAAAGTCAGTCACAGAGGACAAACACCATCAGATTCCAGTCTCAAGAAGTATCCAAAGTTGTCCAAAATCATAGACACAGAAAGTAGAAAGTGGTTATCTAGGGCTGGAGGAGGGGCATTCTCATCGAATGGGCCTGGGGCTTCAGGTTTTCTGATGGAAAAGTTCTGGAACTCTACACAACGTGGAGAAGACACGTGATGCTGCTGAGCTGTACACTTCAAAATGGCCAAGATAGTGAATCCAGTGTTAAACAGTGTGAGGGTTTTTTGTTTTTGTTTTTTTTTTTAACCACGATAAAATAAAATAAGGTCTTCCTCTGCATTTGACCTCTTTTAGTAAGAAGCTTTGAAGACTTATGTCTCAGGAAAAAGGGTTTCGTTTTATGAACTCTAGGAAAGCATCGGAGGAAACACAAACTTTAAATGATATAATGGACCAGTTAGACCTAATTGATATCTATAGGACATTTCACCCCAAAACAATGAATTTCACCTTTTTCTCAAGCACACATGGAAACTTCTCCAAGATAGGTCACATCCTGGGCCATAAATCTAGCCTTGGTAAATTCAAAAAAAATTGAAATCATTCCAAGCATATTTTCTGACCACAACGCAGTAAGATTAGATCTCAATTACAGGAGAAAAACTATTAAAAATGCCAACATATGGAGGCTGAACAACACGCTGCTGAATAACCAACAAATTCCAGAAGAAATCAAAAAAGAAATTAAAATATGCATAAAAATGAATGAAAATGAAAACACCACAACCCAAAACTTGTGGGACACTGTAAAAGCAGTGCTCAGGGGAAGGTTCATAGCAATACAGGCTTACCTCAAGAAACAAGAAAAAAGTCAAATAAATAACCTAACTCTACACCTAAAGCAACTAGAAAAGGAAGAAATTAAGAACCCCAGGGTTTGTAGAAGGAAAGAAATCTTAAAAATTAGGGCAGAAATAAATGCAAGAGAAACAAGAGACCATAGCAAAAATCAACAAAGCCAAAAGCTGGTTCTTTGAGAGGATAAATAAAATTGACAAACCATTAGCCAGATTCATCAAGAAACAAAGGGAGAAAAATCAAATCAATAAAATTAGAAATGAAAATGGAGAGATCACAACAGACACCACAGAAATACAGTAGTCTCTTACGAGACTACTATCAGCAATTATATGCCAATAAATTGGACAACGCGGAAGAAATGGACACATTCTTAGAAAAGTACAGCTTTCCAAAACTGAACCAGGAAGAAATAGAAAATCTTAACAGACCCATCACAAGCATGGAAATTGAAACTGTAATCAGAATTCTTCCAGCAAACAAAAACCCAGGTCCAGACGACTTCACAGCTGAATTCTACCAAAAATTTTGAGAAGAGCTAACACCTATTCTACTCAAACTCTTCCAGGAAATTACAGAGGAAGGTAAACTTCCAAACTCGTTCTATGAGGCCACCATCACCCTAATCCCAAAACCTGACAAAGATGACACAAGAAAAGAAAACTACAGGCCAATATCACTGATGAACATAGATGAAAAATCCTTAACAAAATGCTAGCAATCAGAATCCAACAACACATTAAAAAGATCATGCACAATGACCAAGTGGGCTTTATCCCAGGGATGCAAGGATTCTTCAATATCTGCAAATCAATCAATGTAATACACCACATTAACAAATTGAAAAATAAAAGCCATATGATTATCTCAATAGATGCAGAGAAAGCCTTTGACAAAATTCAACATCCATTTATGATAAAAACTCTCCAGAAAGCAGGAATAGGTCTAGCATTTCAAACGTTTGACTAGCTCTGGGCAAAGAACTTGACTTCCTCCGGAAGCAGCGCGGGTCCGAGGCCCCAGTTTCTCCGGGGATGGGATTCAAGGAGAGCTCCCACCTCGGAGGCAGGAGAGCCGCTGTTACAGCAAGCGGGGAGCGCTGCTGCAGGGCGGAAGGAGGGCAGGGACGCGGTGGGGGAAGGTAAGCAGTGTTTGCGGGTTTCCACCCGCATCCAGAGGAAGGCTGGGGGCGGGGACCTGCGGGCCCTCCCCACCGCTGGCGCTGCCCCCGGAGGCACCCCGTCCTGGGCCCTGGGCACAGCCAGCCTTCTCCTCCGGAGACCCCTTCGGAAGCTTGGATGAGGCTCCGCCCCTCGGTCCCGCAGGGACCCCTGCCTGCGGGCGCGCCGAGCTGGATGGGCGCTGTCCCTGACCCTGAGGTTCTCACCCTGCTGATCTGGCATCGCTTTACTGAACTTCCCCCCCACCCCTTCCCCGCGCTCCAAACCTATCTCTAGAAACCTCTTCCTCCTTCGAAGTGCTCCTGACTCTGCCCTGCTCTACCCGCGCGGCTCCACCATCCCCTGAGCAGACCGAGCGGCCGCCTCACCCAGCCCAGCGGCCGGCGGGACCCGGCGGCGCTGAGGCTGTGAGAGACCAGGGCACCGGACCGAGGTGAGTGTGCGGCGGGGATACCTGTGCACGGGGCGCCGGGCGGGGACGGGGCAGGGGAAGGCGGCCGACCCCCAGGGCTGGGCATGGCCACCTGGAGGGCTTGTTTGCAGGGGCTCTGGGATGTCCCTCCCGCTCCAGCCTGCGGGGCCAAGAACCCAGTGGTTCCCGCCGTCCTGGGAGTCTTGCCCGAGGGCAGCCTTCCCAGGAAGGGGCAGGTCTGGGAGGGGCTACTCTCCCCACCTAAGGCTGAGATGAGGGCCCGGAAGAAAAACAAGGGGCGCGACCCGCTCTTCTAATCCCCTAATTTCACGACTGTGACACAGAGTACCATCCCCTAGCCCCTCCCTCGGGAATTCAGGTAGCTGCCTGCCTCCTTGAGAAGCAGGGGGCAGGGAACCTGGCCATTTGGACACTGATTTTCCACATTCACTTTCCTGTTATTTCCCAGTTCAGTTCAGTTCTATCTCTCAGTCGTGTCCGACTCTTTGTGACCCCATGGACTGCAGCATGCCAGGCTTCCCTGTGCATCATTAACTCCCAGAGTCTACTCAGACTCACGTCCCTTGAGTCGGTGATGCCATCCAACCATCTCATCCTCTGTGGTCCCCTTCTCCTCTCACCCTCAATCTTTCCCAGCATCAGGGTCTTTTCCAGTGAGTCAGTTCTTTGATTCAGGTGGCCAAACTATTGGAGCTTCAGCATCAGTCCTTCCAGTGAGCATTCTGGACTGATTTCCTTTGGGATGGGCTGGTTGGATCTCCTTGCAGTCCAAGGGACTCTCAAGAGTCTTCTCCAACACCACGGTTCAAAAGCTAAAAAATAAAAAATTTAAAAAAAAAAAATTTCCCAGCCCTTGCACAATTCAGATTCCATTAACTGTGCATTGAAAGCGGTCAGTGTTTGGTCAGAAAGCCAAAATATTTTCAGATTTTATCTAAAATTAAGCCTCCTAGGCTGTCACCTGTGAACTCTTTTCCTTCCTCCTGCTGGGCTGGAACTGAGATCTCTCCAAGAAGGGCTCCAGAAGCTTCTCTGACCACCTTTTTCTGTGCATGTGGACTGCCCTTGATATGGGAGGAAGCTTTGGTTGGATGGATGCCTGAAGCCATGTTCCCCCTTGGGCTATATCCTGAGAAGAAGGTGGAGGCTGCCTCAGAATGTCAACAGGAGTTCTAGAGAAAGTCTGTCTGTGTGTCTTTTTCTCTCTGTTGCTCTGTTGGTGTCTCCAGAGTTGGTGTCTCATCTTCTCTGGGAGATGATGAGAAAATGTGAGTTATCAAGGAGAGAGTAGGGGTGGGTTGGTTCCCTTTTGTCCTTAAAAGAATTTTCTGTACCCTTGGGAGAAAATGGCACAGATTGGGCAATTGTATGTGAATATATATATATATATATATATACACACACACACAGAGGGAGAGAAAATTATTTTTGATTCAATATGGCATCACTGGCTGAAGGGAGTCTAATAAAGACTCATCCAGTTCATGATGATGAGGAACCATATGAAACAATGATGTGTACTTGGGAAATAAATTCCTTATTTCTTTGGCCTACTGAAGGTCTCTGCTTCCTCAAGCTTATTTACTCACTAATCTTTTAAAAAATTTAATGTACAAAAATATACCACTTCTTCACTTGGTCAGGAAACAATGTAAAGTCACTTCTCTTTTATTACTCAAAGTTATTCAAATTATTACTTTTATTATTTATTATTCAAAGGGGCATCACTTCAGTCTCCCTCTCCACTTCTAGAAACAATTTTTCTTCCTTTCCTCACATCTGACACTCTCACCATTTATTTCACACCATTCATTGAGCATATACTATATGCCAGACATAATATTAGGACTCAGGGACATAGAACAAGAGTCCCAACAGTGACTGGGCTTCTCTCCTTGCCGTAACCTTGGAGGTGCGTGTTTTGAGCTGAGATGGGCTTTGCCTCTCGCATCATGTGGAGATCCAGCAGATGCCTGTAGGGAGGAACCCAGGCCTCCATCCATGGCCCTGATGAGCTTCTCCTCAGCTCAGCCCTATATTTCCTCTAAGGTGAAGCTTCTTGAGGGCAGGTGTATGTCCTTCCTTTGCTATCTTCTCTGATTCTTCCTCACAGTCCACCAATACTCTTCTCATAAGAGGTGGGAACTTTCAAAATAGCTGCACAGAATAAGGGCTTTTCTCCTTCACTTTCTTCAGCTGTGGTTCCTTGTCCTTCAAGTCAGTAACCATCTGCTCAGTCATAGCGAGTATTTATTGAATGTCTTCTTGACGTTGTAGATATGCTAGTGAATGAAACAGAACAAGTTCCTTCTAGTAATGGGGAGACAAAACAAGAAAGCGATAAGCAAGTGAATGCACCTTTCACTGAAAGTGGGTGCTGTGGAGAAAAACAAAGCAGGGCAGGGGGATGGGGTGTGTTTGCGGCGTGTGGGGGGAGAGTAGCTTTTAAATATAGGATGACTGAAGAAGGCCTCTTGAACCACAGAGACAGGTCTGGTGGAGACCTAAAGAAAGTGAACCTGCCTGGCATGAGTGTGGGGGGAGGATGTTCTAGCTCAGGTGAGCCACCAGCATGAAGCCCCAAGGTCACATATTTGAGGACTGTCAGGGAGGCAGACAAGCAAGGTGGAAACAGGTGGTGGATGAGGCCAGATCGGGCAGGGTCTTGTTCAGTTCAGTCACTCAGTCATGTCCGACTCTTCGCGACCCCATGGACCACAGCACGCCAGGCCTCCCTGTCCATCACCAGCTCCCAAAGCATGCTCAAACTCATGTCCATTGAGTTGGTGATGCCACTGTGAAGGCTTTACCTGTTCTTTGAATGGGTAGGAGGCCACTGGGGGACTTGGGGCTGATGAGTGATACCGTCTGTCTCTGAGTGTAGAAGGATGACAGATTCTAGGAGAAGGGTAGAAGCAGGAAGTTAAGTTATTGCGGAAGTCCAGTTCAATCTGGAAAAACCAGGAGGGGCTTGACACGGAGGGGACATGCTGCTGCTGCTGCTGCTGCTGCTGCTGCTGCTGCTGCTGCTGTGTCACTTCAGTCGTGTCCGACTCTGTGCGACCACATAGACGGCAGCCCACCAGGCTCACCCACCCCTGGGATTCTCCAGGCAAGAACACTGGAGTGGGTTGCCATCTCGTGGTGTAAAATGGAGGGTTTCCAGGCAGACAGGAGGTGGGGGTGCATACTAGGGGACTGGAACTAAGGGAGCAGATGTGAGGTGGGGTCCCTGATTGTGAAAGGCACCTATGATTACAGGCCACACATTCCTTCCAGGCCCACAGGAGACATTTACAAAAATTTTATTTGGCCAAGAAGTAAACCTCTACCGGTGACAGCTATTTCATACAGATGTTGTTCTCTGACCATAGAGCAATAACATTCAAAAATAAATGAAAAGATAGTCTCCCAATATATTTTTTAATAATCACTTTTTAAAATTTATGGGTTGGAAAGAAATCACAGTTGAAATTAGAACATATTTAAAACTGATCAACAAAAAGCAGCAGCATTGAGATGTCAGTTCTTCTCAACCAAAGCTGTGAGTTCAATGCAATAATGTTCAGCATTTCATCAGGAAAGTGACAACTGATTGAAAAGTTCTAGAGAAGATAAAAAAGCTGAGAGTAGCAAGAAAATCTTGAACATGTGCAAGGAGTTGGGACTTGCTCGATCAGAAAAGTAGGGCTTATTTTAAAATTATACTAATGAAGTCATATTGCTTTTGGTGAGTAAGGCTTTCTCGTTCACAAATAGACCAAATCCAGGGGACACAACAGAGAACCTTGGGGCACACTTGGACAATAGGGGTCCCTGGTACCTGACAGAATCATCTGGGAAAGATGGACTACTGGAGGAATGGATGAGGAAGCTTGGTTCTTTCTGTGGATTCTGAGTCAGTTAGGAACTAAATGTGACTCCCACCCGGGCTTCTCAAACGTGAAGGTTCATGGGAATCACCTGGAATTTGTGAAACTACAGGTGCTGATGCAGGGGGCTTGGGTGGGGCCAGGACTCTGCGTTTCTAACAGGGACTCAGTTGGTGGCAATATTGCTAGTCTGTGAATCCCATTTTGAGTAGCAGCAGCTTAACTTATAAGACTATTAATTGTTTATTTAACCAAGGGGTCTCAAGGGTGTTCCAGCAGCTCAGTGACATCATCAGGGACCCTCTTTATCTTTCTACTCTGCCACCTTTAGCTTGGTGATGAACGTTGACTTCTTGTCCCTCTTATTTGCTGCCTCATTGCCCACAATATCCGCTGTGATTCCTGCAATCACATTAAAATTTCATGCAAGAAGAAGAGGCAAGGGGTGACAACAGGAGCTCTCGACTTGAGTTTGCCCCTACCATCAGGAAAACAATAGCATTTCCAGAAGGCCCAAGCAAGTATTCCCTGAGCTCTCACCAGGGAGAAGGGGGTCCCATGGACACCCTTAGCTGGAAGGGAAGTTGGGAGAGAGTGTATTAGTTTCCTACTATTGCTGTTGCAAATTGACACAAACTTAATTGCTCAAAACCCAAAGATTTATTATTTGACAGCTCTGGAAGTTGAAAGTCCTAAAATCAAGGTGCTGGGCAGGGCTGTGATCCTGAGAATCTGTTTTCTTGCTTTTTCCAGCTTGGCTCGTGACCTCTTCCTCCGTCTTTAAAGTCAACAGTGAAGCATTTTCGAGCCTCTCTGTCTGTGATCTCTGCTTCTGTTCTCCCATCTCTTCTCACTCTAGAACCTCTCATAACGTGATTATATTGGGCCCACCTTGGTGACCCTCATAGCTAAGTTGGTAAATAATATGCCTTCAATGCAGGAGACCCAGGTTCAATTCCTGGGTTGGGGAAATCCCCTGGAGAAGGAAATGGCAACCCACTCCAATATTCTTGGCTGGAGAAACCCATGACAGAGGAGCCTGGCAGGCTACAGTCCACGGGTTTGCTAAGAGTTGGACCCAACCTAGTGACTAAACTACCATCACCACGGTGACCCAAGGATATCTCCCATCACAAGGTCCTTAGTTACACTAGCTAAGCCCTGTACCAGGTAAATAATGCACTTGGTCACAAATTCCAGGGATTAATTAGCACATGGCCATCTGTGTCCCCCCCTCTCCTTTTTTTTAAAAAGGGGAGTTTTGTCCTCTGTATCTCAGAGAGTGTGTAGATTCCCTCCAGCATGTAGAGCTGGTGATGGGTATAGAGAAAGGGTTGGTGTTTGTTTAGGCAATCAACAATATTTTGACATTTTTACCAATATGGGTTTATTTTTTAATTTATTTTGTTTTTACCTTTTTGTGTGTGTGTGTGTGTGTTGGGAGTACAGATGAATTTTATTTTCTCCTTCAGTATTTTTGAGGTTTTCCCAAATTTTACAACAAACACTTCTAACTTCATAAACCCCACTCCTCCCAGTCTGCTTTTCAAAAAGGACACTAGAGGGTGGTGAAATACCCAGCTCTGAGTTGAGGTCTAGCGAGAACATGGGTTTGTTTTAGAAACAAGAGCACAGAGAAGAATCTGGAAACAAGATTCCTTGTCCCCATCTAGTCTGAGTCTAGGACTTCCATTGTCCTAATGCTCAGAGAAAAGAGTCAGAAAGAGAAGGTACTTTCATGCTGTTCCTCTATTCATTCTGTGAGTTGATTACTGAAAGTGAAAGTGGCTCAGTCGTGTCCAACTCTTTGCGACCCCAAGGACTGTAGTCCATGGAATTGTCCAGGCCAGAATACTGGAGTGGGTAGCCTTTCCCTTTTCCAGGGGATCTTCCCAACCCAGGGATCGAACCCAGGTCTCCCGCATTGCAGGCAGATTCTTTACCAGCTAAGCTTTGATTACTGATGTGTTGCTTTTTTGTCCCAGCAGAAGCACTCGAAGCCCAAGTCAGGAGAGCGAGTCAGAGCGGGGCTCCTCCAGGATGGAAGTGAGGCTTCTTCTCTTAGGGAAGCATGGTGCAGGGAAAAGTGCCACAGGAAACAGCATTCTGGGCAAAGCCGTGTTCGAGTCCAGGTTCAGTGAGCAGCCAGTGACTAGAAGCTGCCAGAGAGGGAGTGGGGTCACGCAGGGGAGGGAGGTTTTGGTCATCGACACCCCCGACATTTTCTCTTCGGATAACATTAAGCGCTGCTTGGAGCTCTCGGCTCCCAGCCTCCACGCTGTGCTTCTGGTAATTCCCCTTGGCAACTATACAGTGGAGGACAGACAAACAGCCGAGCACATCCAGAATGTGTTTGAAGAGAAAGCCAGGAGGCACACCATTATCATCTTCACTCGGAAGGACGAGGAGGGCTCGCTGGAGGACTACGTTAAAAACAACACATCTATCTGGGACTTGGTTCAGCGCTCTAGTGGTCAATACTGCACTTTCAACAACAAGGCAAGTAAGGATGAGCAGGAGGCCCAGGTGAAGGAGCTCCTCTGCAAGGTCGAGGATTTGGTGGAAAATGAAGGACCATATGCAGTGAACTTAAGGGATGAAGACAGTAGATTCCAGGTGAGAATTCTTGTTAAGGTCTCCAAGGATCTCTGTTGTTAGAGCTGGTGAGATAAAGGCACAAATAAGTGAAATGTTGCACAGGATTTTGTTTTTTTAAGGACACAGCAACCCACTCCAGTACTCTTGCCTGGGAAATCCCATGGACAGGGGAGTCTGGCAGGCTACAGTCCATGGGGTCACGAAAATGGCAGGCATGACTTATCGACTAAACAATGACAGCAACAAGGGGACATTTATCCATAAACTGGAAAGATGAGGCTACTTTACTGGCAAATTAATAGATACATTTAAGTCCTTTTCTGACTTTACCCTTCATAGTACTGGACACACAAATGACTCATTAGACCCTCTCTTCCCTTGGCTTCAGTAAAACCACATTCTCCTTGTTCTTGTCTCCTCTCTTGCTACCGAAGAGGTTGCTGAGTCCACCTCTACGACCTCTGCTGCTGCTGCTAAGTCAATTCAGTCATGTCTGACTCTGTGCGACCCCATAGATGGCAGCCCACTAGGCTCCTCTGCCCCTGGGATTCTCCAGGCAAGAACACTGGAGTGGGTTGCCATTTCCTTCTCCAATGCATGAAAGTGAAAAGTGAAAGTGAAGTTGCTCAGGCGACCTCTAGTAGCTGACATTTTCAGGGCTTGCTTCAAGCCCTTCCTCCATTCTTGACACTTTTTTCTCCCTCAGGTGATTCCACATTTTTACAGCTTTGAGCTTTTCAGTTCAGTTCAGTTCAGTTCAGTCGCTCAGTCATGTCCGACTCTTTGCAACCCCATGAATCGCAGCATGCCAGGCCTCCCTGTCCATCACCATCTCCCGGAGTTCATTCAGACTCACGTCCATCGAGTCCGTGATGCCCTCCAGCCATCTCATCCTCAGTTGTCCCCTTCTCCTCCTGCCCCCAATCCCTCCCAGCATCAGAGTCTTTTCCAATGAGTCAACTTTTCGCATGAGGTGGCCAAAGTACTGGAGCTTCAGCTTCAGCATCATTCCTTCCAAAGAAATTCCAGGGTTGATCTCCTTCAGAATGGACTGGTTGGATCTGCTTGCAATCGAAGGGGCTTTCAAGAGTCTTCTCCAACACCACAGTTCAAAAGCATCAATTCTTCAGTGCTCAGCCTTCTTCACAGTCCAACTCTCACATCCATATGTGACCACAGGAAAAAACAATAGCCTTGACTAGATGGACCTTAGTCAGCAAAGTAATGTCTCTGCTTTTGAATATACTATCTAGGTTGGTCAGAACTTTTCTTCCAAGGAGTAAGCGTCTTTTAATTTCATGGCTGTAATCACCATCTGCAGTGATTTTGGAGCCCCCAAAATAAAGTCTGACTCTGTTTCCACTGTTTCCCCATCTATTTCCCATGAAGTGCTTTATCTGTGGCTAATAGTTTCCAAATTAATCCCTTCAGTCTAGGTCCTTCCTCTGAGTTCTGATTCCTTTATCCATCAGATTGCTATTTGACGTTGCTCTCTTGATGGATCTCAAAATTAACATGTCCAGACTTTTGTTTTTCCCTCTGAAATCTGTTCTACTTCGGTTCTCTTCTCAGTCCCGCCAATGACTATCCTGCTCACCATTCTCTTCAAACCTAAGCTCAAATGTCAGCTTTGATACCACTGCCAGCTGGCATTTGGCTTCCAGGGCGTCATCATCTTGTGTGACTGAGGCACCTGGAAACCACCTGCTTCTCTCTGTCACCATGACTACCATCTAATTCAGTTCAGCCTCTTCTCTTGCCTGTTCAGTTCAGTCCCTCAGTCATGTCTGACTCTTTGTGACCCCATGGACTGCAGCATGCCAGGCCTCCCTGTCCAACACCAACTCTCGAAGTTTACTCAAACTCATGTCCATTGAGTTGGTGATGCCATACAACCATCTCATCCTCTGTTGTCCCCTTCTCCTCCCACCTTCAATCTTTCCCAGTATCAGGGTCTTTTCAAATGAGTCAGTTCTTTGCATCAGGTGGCCAAAGTATTGGAGTTTCAGCTTCAGCATCAGTCCTTCCAATGAATATTCAGGACTGATTTCCTTTAGGATGAACTGGTTGGATCTCCTTGCTCTCCAAGGGACTCTTAAGGAGTCTTGCCTGTACTATTTTACAATTACTCTGCTAACAATTTCCCCCCTCATTCATTCTTGGGCCTTACCCTTCCTGCACCCATCCATTTCACACAAATAGGTGGAGTGATATTTTAGTTGATTTTAAGACTTCTGATTTCATGCCAATTTAAGAAACATTTTATTTATTTATTTTTCATTTTTGGCTGTGCTGGGTCTTCATTGTCACCCGTGGGCTTTTTCTAGTTGTGACAAGTGGGGGCTACTCTAGTTGCAGTGCATGGGCATCTCATTTCAGTGGCTTCTCTTTTTGTGGATCATGGACTCTAGAGTATTTGGGCTTCAGTAGCTTTGGGTCTTGGACTCTAGAGCACAGGCTTAGTAACTGTGGCACCTGGGCTTAGTTGCCACGCAGCATATGGAATCTTCCTGAACCAGGGATTAAGCCCATGTCCTTTGCATTTTCAGGCAGATTCTTAACCACTGAACCACTAGGGAAGCCCCATGATTTCATGCCAGTTTAACTGTGGGGAGTGAGGCTTCTCCAGGCAGGTGAAGGGGATAATTGTTTGGCTGTCCATTCTTCATTATCTCCAGTTGCCTGTCTGGATGGGGAAGGATCCAAACTGCTGGATCTCACGTTAGAAGCGTCGTCTCTCTCCTGGGGGTGCAGTGAAGGAAGAAGACCTTGGAGATAACATGGGAAGCTTGATTGCCAATCTCTTCCCTCCCATGTCCTTCAAAGGCACTGCACAGGCCTCGCTTGACTAGTTTCTTCTAGGGAGTCCAGAAGCTCTCCTTAAGCTTCTGGATTTTCTCCAGGAATAGCAAGAACCCTGGGAGACTTTACAGAATTACATTACTAGTGGAGTAATAGTATGGGCTTCCCTGATGGCTCATAGTGAGGACTGCGGGGAAGTAAAGTTAGAAAGTGCTTTAGGAACAATCCCTGGGTGAGATGGGATTTGTGGAGCTCTTCTGAGCCCCACAAACCCAGCTAGACATGGAAGCAATCTAGACATCTGTCAAAAGATGAATGGATAAAGAAGCTGTGTTACATATATACAATGGAATATTATTCAGCCATAGAAAGGAACACCTTTGAGTCAGTTTTAATGAGGTGGATGAACCTAGAATGCAGGTAGATGAACCTAGACACAGAGTGAAGTAAGTCAGAAAGAGATAAAGAGAAACTCAACCCTCTTACTTCCAGGAAGCCTATTGCAGCAGTAGCAACAGTGGGGTCCCAAGATCAGTTTCATCATGGACAAAACTACACAGGCCAGCAGGGACCATGACTGTGACCATGACTGTGATTTGATCACATCCTAATCATCAAATTACTCTGAATTATATACTTGTGTCTCCATTCCTTTACTTTGTGAAAAACTGAGATTTTAGATCTGTGTGCCTCATTTCGCCTTTTCATTTTCTTTCTAGGATTCTGTGAATGAAGACACATCTCAGCATATTATGAATGAAGACACATCTCAGAGGAAGGACCATCCACATGGTAAGACAATCCTTAAAAACTGTTAAGCTCATATCTGTATTCTTTTGAATGCATCATGCATCAAAATAAAGTGGAAAATTATCTAGGTAAGTTAGAACAAAAGCTCATCCTGTAATAATGAGCAATGCTGAGCATCTTTTCATGTGTCCATTAGCTATCTGTATGTCTTCTTTGGAGAAATGCCAGCTTAGGTCTTCTGTCCACTTTTTGATTGGGTCGTTTGTTTTTCTGGTATTGAGTTGCAACACTATTTGCAATAGCTGGGACATGGAAGCAATCTAGATGTCCATCAACAGATGAATGGATAAAGAAGCTGCGGTACAAATATACAATGGAATATACTCAGCCATGGAAAGGGAAACATTTGAGTCCATTTTAATGAGGTGGATAAACCTAGAATACAGGTAGATGAACCTAGAATACAAAGTGAAATAAGTCAAAAAGAGAAAAACAATTATTGTTTATTAATGCATATATACGGAATCTAGAAAGATGGTGCTGATGAACCTATTTGCAGGGCAGCAATGGAGATGCAGACACAGAGAATAGACCTGTGAACATGGCGGGGGTGGGGAGGAAAGGGTGGGACGAATGGAGAGATGGTAGCATGGAAACATATACATTACCCTAGGTAAGATAGATAGCTAGTGGGAATTTGCTGTATGACTCAGGCAATTCAACATGGGGCTCTGTGGCAATCTAGAGGGTTGGGATGGGGTGGGAGGTTCAAGAGGGAAGGGCCATATATATATACCTATGGCTGATTCATGTTGATGTACGGTGGAAATCAACACAATGTTGTAAAGCAATTATCCTCCAATTAAAAAAAAATATTTTTTTGGAAAAAAATAATGCATCCTGGAGCCCTAGCTGAGGCTGGGGCCCACAGTTTGTCCCCGAGAGAGTCTCAAACATTTGTGAGTAAGTGCAGCACCAGCAGAGGCTCTGGACATGGCATGGGTACCCCCAGCCTTCTTGCAGATGTTTCAGAGCTGGGCTTGCCTCTAGCAGCTTTTTACCTGACTCAGCCTCTTCTTCCAGCCTGGGAGCCCAATATTGGACTCCTGCTGGGAAGCAGAAATAACTCCACTTGTATGCCTGCTCAGTGGTGCCTGACTCTTTGCGACCCCATGGACTGTAGCTCATGAGGCTCCTCTGTCCATGGGATTCTCCAGGCAAGAATACTAGAGCGGGTTGCCATGCCCTCCTGCAGGGGATCTTCCAGACTCAGGGATCAAACCCTTCATTGGCAGGCACATTCTTTAGCACTGGGCCACCTCAGTTCAGTTCAGTCCAGATGCTCAGTTGTGTCCAGCTCTTTTCCACTGCATGGACTGTAGCAGGCCAGGTTTCTCTGTCCATCACCAACTGCTGCTGGTGGTGGTGGTGGTTTAGTTGCTAAGTTGTGTCTGACTCTTATGATCCCATGGACTGTAGCCTGTCACGCTCCTCTGCCCATGGGATTCTCCAGGCAAGAATACTGGAGTGGGTTTCCATTCCCTTCTCCAGGGGATCTTCCCAACCCAGGGATCAAACCAGGGTCTCCTGAATTGCAGGCAGATGATTTACCAACTGAGCTATGAAGGAAGCTGAGCAACTCCTGGAGTTTGCACAAATTCATGTCCATCGAGTCAGTAATGCCATCCAACCATCTCATCTTCGGTCATCCTCTTCTCTGCCTGCCTTCAATCTTTCCCAGCATCAGGGTCTTTTCCAGTGAGTCAGTTCTTCACATCAGGTGGCCAAACTATTGGAGTTTCAGCTTCAGCATCAGTCCTTCCAATGAATATTCAGGCCTCCTTTAGGATGGACTGGTTGGATCTCCTTGCAGTCCAAGGGACTCTCAAGAGTCTTCTCCAACACAACAGTTCAAAAGCATCAATTCTTCAGCACTCAGCTTTCTTTAAAGAAAGCTTTCTAAAGAAAGCTGTGCCACCTAGGAAGCCCCAAATAGCTCCGTGGATAACACTAAAGAGAATAACATCTGCAGAATTCAGTGATGGAGCTCAGTATCCATGTGGTGATTGCCTTTAATGGTGTATTGTGCACAGAGCATGAGTCAGTATGCACAGATCTGCCTAGTTCTGTTCAGTGGATGTAACTGGTTCATGATATGGACATACACAACTAATTCAGCCATTTTTTTTGTTGTTGCTGATGTTATTTCCAGGCTAGTTCTGTGCAAGAACTGAAATTTCACACTAAGATAGATGAGATCTGTGTTCTTGCAGGACTTCTCAAATTAATAATTAAATTTACAATTTTAACAACGAAAATTATTGCAGCTGAGGGCTTCTCCAGTGGCTCAGAGAGTAAAGAATCTGCCTGCAATGCAGTACCAACACTGAAAATGAAAGTGAAGTCACTCAGTCGTATCCGACTCTCTGCAACCCAATGGACTGTAGCCCGCCAGGCTCCTCTGTCCATGGGATTCTCTAGGCAAGAATACTGGAGTGGGTTGCCATTTCCTTCTTCAGGGTGTCTTCCCAACCCAGGAATCAAACTCGGGTCTCCCACATTGCAGGCAGACTCTTTACTGTCTTGAGTCACCAGGGAATCCTGACATTATGTGCTGGGAAATATATTGGGTTGGCCAAAAAGTTTGTTCAGATTTTTTCATCACATTCTATGGAAAAATCTGAAAGAACTTTGGACCAAATATATATATACAAATATACACACACACATATATATAAAGCCAGTAAATTATTTACTCTTCATAGCATATAAAATATAATCCTCACAATAACCCAACAATATAGTCCTCATAACAATCTTATAAAGAACGTGCTATTTTCAGTATTCTCTTTCTACAGATGAGTGAAATTAGCCAGAAATACGTGAACTTAGACAGCGGTAGGGAGTTAAAATTATGTCGATGGCCTTCAGCCAGGACCCCCAGAAATATTTCTGTTATTGAACAAAATTGGGTTGAATGATTTGAGACAGTAAGGGAATATCACACATGATGGGAACCAAGAAGCACCTTAGAAATGATGGGGTTGGAGAAGACTTTCCATAGGACGTTGGCTTGTGTGAGGTGATTTTGAGGAAAGTAGTAACTCTGGCAGGCTTCCTTGCTGGCTCAGCAATGAATTTGCCTGCAATGCACGAGACCCAGGTTCGATCCCTTAGTCAGGAAGATTCCCTGGAAAAGGGAATGACAACCCACTCTAGTATTATTGTCTGGGAAATCCTATGGATGGAGGAACCTGGCAGGCTACAGTCCATGGGGTCGCACAGAGTTGGACATGACTGAAGTGACTTAGCAGCAGCAGCAGCAGCTAAAAATATGGGGCATTTCCATCACCTTAGGAGTTCTTACTCTCCCTTCTTGAAAGGAGCCTCTCCCTAAACTTCCATTGATATGAGCTAATTTTGTGTGTTCTTGAACTTCAGATAATGACATCACATAGCATGTGGCTTTGTGTTTGGCTTTCTTCACTTAGCGTGTTTTGGAGACCGATCTAGGCTGCATATCAGTCCATTACTTTTTGTTAAATTCCTGAGTTGTGTTCTATTTTATGAATATACCACTAAGATGCATTTTAAACTCACTCTCCATGGTTCCGCCTTAGCCCATGAACTTCATGCCTCAGTAGTTGATTTTGGTAGCAACATAAGAGGAATTCCGAGGTTCAAGACCAGTGAAGGCCACGTTTAACGTTTTCACGTTCCTGAGAAATCTCAAGCCATTTACACCACTCTTAAGTTGGTCATGGCCCTTTTCATGGCTTTCACTTTGCTGGGTAGTTTCTGGCTGGGACTAGAGGTGTCCTGGTTCAGAGCATCACGGCCATTCTCTACAAAAACTGGCAATAAGAGATTTTCAAAAATGCAAAAGAGATTTATAGCTATCCTAAAAGCTGTCCACATCTCTGTATTCTACTGTGAGAAATGACTCTGAATCTGTCCTTTTGTGCCAGGGTCAGGGGAGCAGCATCAGCACATGATAGGATGGGAACCGAGCCCCAGGCTGCCAGCCCTGAAGGTCCTGCTGGTGGGGAAGCGTGGTGTGGGGAAAAGTACAGTTGGAAACAGCCTTCTGGGGAAGCGGGTCTTTGAGACTCGATTCAGTGAAGAGCCAGTAACCTGGAGGTGCATGTCTGAGAGCAGAATCTGGAGAGAGAGGCAAGTTTTGATCATTGATACTCCAGACATCTCATCTTCAAAGGACATTGAACAAGACCTTGTGAACAACACCTTCCCGGGTCCTCATGCTTTCCTGCTGGTGACTCCCCTGGGCTCCTTCAATGAGAAAGATGACATGGTGCTAAGCACAATCCGATGCATTTTTGGGGACAAATTCATCGAGTACATGATCGTTCTCCTCACCAGGAAAGAAGATCTAGAGAATCAAGACTTAGAAAAGTTCTTAGCCAGAAGTAAAAGGCTGGAGGAGCTCATCAACAAATGTAAAAACCGATACAGTCTCTCCAACTACAGAGCTAGGGAGGAAGAGAAGCAATGCCAGGTGGATAAACTCCTGCAGGAAATTGTGAGCATGGTGCAGCAGAATGGGGACAAGCCTTGTACTTTCAGAGAGAAAGGTAAGTGAGGTCTAGAAAACCTTTTATGCATACTTAAAAAGCAGACCTAAATGTCCAAGAACTTTATTTTCTGAAGGGCAGAGAGATCAAAATGACAAGTATCGTCTATTGACCACCTCTTCTTTCTCCTTTCTTTCTCAAATTTTATTAATTATTTTCTAAACTATTTATTTATGGCTGTGCTGGGTCTTTGTTGCTGCCAGGGTTTTTCTCTAGTTTCAGGGAATGATCGGGGGCTACTCTCTTGTTGTGGTGGGCTCAGTAGTTTCAGCTCCTGGGCTCTAGAGCACAAGCACAGTAATCGTGGCATGTGGGATCTTCCCAGATCAGGGATCGAACCCGTGTCTCCTGCATTGGCAGGCAGATTCTTTACCACTGAGCCTCTAGGGAAGCCCACATTTTACTAAATGTATGTGCCTTTCCGTGCACTGTCCTGTGAGTAAGAAAGTAAGTGTTAGTCACTCAGTCATGTCTGACTCTGTGACCCCATGGACTGTAGCCCACAGGCTCCTCTGCCCATGGGATTCTCCAGGCAAGACTACTGGAGTGGGTTTCCATTCCCTTCTCTAGGGAATCTTCCCGACCCAGGGATCAAACCAGGGTCTCCTGCATTCCAGGCTGATTCTTTACCATCTTAGCCACCTGGAAGTTCTAACTTGGTCTCTGATTCTCTCCTGACTCTTCTCCCATCTCTTCAACTGAATGGTGAGCATCTTGAGGAAAAAAGTTGAGCTTTTCTAGTCTCTTGTCTTCCCTGCAGTGTATCTGTTGCCCAGAGCTTAGCACTTAGTGCTGGTGATGAGACAGTAAAGAACCAAGAGAATGGATAAAGAGGTCAAGGCAGGGGAAAGGTAGAGGCAGAGGGAGGGGAGGAGAGGAGAGGGGAGGAAGAAGAGAAGAGTAGAACAAAGGATCCAGGACTGCCTCCTGGCTCTTTACTCTTCCCTCTGTTGGAGAAGGGGGGCCATTTTACTGGACAAGCACAGGGAGCCTGGGTGCTCCCAAGGGTCATGCCCCACATGGCCCTACGTGGGTTTGATTGATCCAGACACACTACCCTACCCAGAGCTTAAGCAGAAGTCCCCGTCTACTCAGTGCTACAAGTTCTATTGACCTGAGCTGAGATTCTTCCAGCCTAGTTCTATTCATCCCATTCTCTTCTGCTTCAAAGATCCTCACTTGGAAAGAACATCAGACCAAAAAGAGCATATCTGTTCAGTGTGCCCTTTCACATTCTTAATGGAGATCCTGAAAGCATAGGCATGTGGGAAAGTCAGAGGAGCTGCGTGGAGGAAGCCTGACTTGAAACAGGCTTTGGGAAGTGGCTAGAGTTTAGATGACTGAGCAGAAAGCTCCAGAGGGTACACTAGCAACTTGAAGGAAGGATGTAGAACTGAGCATCTACTTGTGAGGGGACCAAGGGTCGTGGTCTTGATGGAAATGAAGGGCTCACACCTCTAGATGTGGAATGGGGACATGAGACCAGATTGTAGAGGTAGGTGGTAACCACATTCTCTCAGGGTATGAGAAAGGGACTTAAGATATACATTTTTTTTTTCCTTTATTTTTTTTTTTAATTTTAATTTTTTATTTTTTTTTAAATTTTAAAATCTTTAATTCTTACATGCGTTCCCAAACATGAACCCTCCTCCCACCTCCCTCCCCACAACATCTCTCTGGGTCATCCCCATGCACCAGCCCCAAGCAAGCTGCACCCTACGTCAGACATGGACTGGCGATTCAATTCTTACATGACAGTATACATGTTAGAATTCCCATTCTCCCAAATCATCCCACCCTCTCCCTCTCCCTCTGAGTCCAAAAGTCTGGTATACACATCTGTGTCTTTTTTCCTGTCTTGCATACAGGGTCGTCATTGCCATCTTCCTAAATTCCATATATATGTGTTAGTATACTGTATTGGTGTTTTTCTTTCTGGCTTACTTCACTCTGTATAATCGGCTCCAGTTTCACCCATCTCATCAGAACTGATTCAAATGAATTCTTTTTAACGGCTGAGTAATACTCCATTGTGTATATGTACCACAGCTTTCTTATCCATTCATCTGCTGATGGACATCTAGGTTGTTTCCATGTCCTGGCTATTGTAAACAGTGCTGCGATGAACATTGGGGTACATGTGTCTCTTTCAATTCTGGTTTCCTCGGTGTGTATGCCCAGAAGTGGGATTGCTGGGTCATAAGGTAGTTCTATTTGCAATTTTTTAAGGAATCTCCACACTGTTCTCCATAGTGGCTGTACTAGTTTGCATTCCCACCAACAGTGTAGGAGGGTTCCCTTTTCTCCACACCCTCTCCAGCATTTATTGCTTGCAGATTTTTGGATCGCAGCCATTCTGACTGGTGTGAAGTGGTACCTCATTGTGGTTTTGATTTGCATTTCTCTAATAATGAGTGATGTTGAGCATCTTTTCATGTGTTTGTTAGCCATCCGTATGTCTTCTTTGGAGAAATGTCTACTTAGTTCTTTGGCCCATTTTTTGATTGGGTCGTTTATTTTTCTGGACTTGAGCTGCAGAAGTTGCTTGTATATTTTTGAGATTAGTTGTTTGTCAGTTGTTTCAGTTGCTATTATTTTCTCCCATTCAGTAGGCTGTCTTTTCACCTTGCTTATATTTTCCTTTGTTGTACAGAAGCTTTTAATTTTAATTAGATCCCATTTGTTTATTTTTGCTTTTATTTCCAGAATTCTGGGAGGTGGATCATAGAGGATCCTGCTGTGATTTATGTCTGAGAGTGTTTTGCCTATGTTCTCCTCTAGGAGTTTTATAGTTTCTGATCTTACATTTAGATCTTTAATCCATTTTGAGTTTATTTTTGTGTACGGTGATAGAAAGTGATCTAGTTTCATTCTTTTACAAGTGGTTGACCAGTTTTCCCAGCACCACTTGTTAAAGAGATTGTCTTTACTCCATTGTATATTCTTGCCTCCTTTGTCAAAGATAAGGTGTCTATAGGTGCATGGATTTATCTCTGGGCTTTCTATTTTGTTCCATTGATCTATATGTCTGTCTTTGTGCCAGTACCATACTGTCTTGATGACTGTGGCTTTGTAGTAGAGCCTGAAGTCAGGCAAGTTGATTCCTCCAGTTCCATTCTTCTTTCTCAAGATTGCTTTGGCTATTCGAGGTTTTTTGTATTTCCATACAAATCTTGAAATTATTTGTTCTAGTTCTGTGAAAAATGTGGCTGGTAGCTTGATAGGGATTGCATTGAATTTGTAAATTGCTTTGGGTAGTATACTCATTTTCACTATATTGATTCTTCCGATCCATGAACATGGTATATTTCTCCATCTATTAGTGTCCTCTTTGATTTCTTTCATCAGTGTTTTATAGTTTTCTATATATAGGTCTTTAGTTTCTTTAGGTAGATATATTCCTAAGTATTTTATTCTTTTCGTTGCAATGGTGAATGGAATTGTTTCCTTAATTTCTTTTTCTACTTTCTCATTATTCGTGTATAGGAATGCAAGGGATTTCTGTGTGTTGATTTTATATCCTGCAACTTTACTATATTCATTGATAAGCTCTAGTAATTTTCTGGTAGAGTCTTTAGGGTTTTCCATGTAGAGGATCATGTCATCTGCAAACAGTGAGTTTTACTTCTTCTTTTCCAATTTGGATTCCTTTGATTTCTTTTTCTGCTCTGATTGCTATGGCCAAAACTTCCAGAACTATGTTGAATAGTAGCGGTGAAAGTGGACACCCTTGTCTTGTTCCTGACTTTAGGGGAAATGCTTTCAATTTTTCACCATTGAGGATAATGTTTGCTGTGGGTTTGTCATATATAGCTTTTATTATGTTGAGGTATGTTCCTTCTATTCCTGCTTTCTGGAGAGTTTTTATCATAAATGGATGTTGAATTTTGTCAAAGGCCTTCTCTGCATCTATTGAGATAATCATATGGTTTTTATTTTTCAATTTGTTAATGTGGTGAATTACATTGATTGATTTGCGGATATTGAAGAATCCTTGCATCCCTGGGATAAAGCCCACTTGGTCATGGTGTATGATCTTTTTAATGTGTTGTTGGATTCTGATTGCTAGAATTTTGTTGAGAATTTTTGCATCTATGTTCATCAGTGATATTGGCCTGTAGTTTTCCTTTTTTGTGACATCTTTGTCAGGTTTTGGTATTAGGGTGATGGTGGCCTCATAGAATGAGTTTGGAAGTTTACCTTCCTCTGCAATTTTCTGGAAGAGTTTGAGGAGGATAGGTGTTAGCTCTTCTCGAAATTTTTGGTAGAATTCAGCTGTGAAGCCGTCTGGACCTGGGCTTTTGTTTGCTGGAAGATTTCTGATTACCATTTCAATTTCTGTGCTTGTGATGGGTCTGTTAAGATTTTCTATTTCTTCCTGGTTCAGTTTTGGAAAATTGTACTTTTCTAAGAATTTGTCCATTTCTTCCACGTTGTCCATTTTATTGGCATACAACTGCTGATAGTAGTCTCTTATGATCCTTTGTATTTCTGTGTTGTCTGTTGTGATCTCTCCATTTTCATTTCTAATTTTATTGATTTGATTTTTCTCTCTTTGCTTCTTGATGAGTCTGGCTAATGGTTTGTCAATTTTATTTATCCTTTCAAAGAACCAGCTTTTGGCTTTGTTGATTTTTGCTATGGTCTCTTTTGTTTCTTTTGCATTTATTTCTGCCCTAATTTTTAAGATTTCTTTCCTTCTACTAACTCTGGGGTTCTCCAACTCTTCCTTTTCTAGTTGCTTTAGTTGCAGAGTTAGGTTATTTATTTGACTTTTTTCTTGTTTCTTGAGGTATGCCTGTATTGCTATGAACTTTCCTCTTAGCACTGCTTTTATAGTGTCCCACAGGTTTTGGGTTGTTGTGTTTTCATTTTCATTAGTTTCTATGCATATTTTGATTTCTTTTTTGATTTCTTCTGTGATTTGTTGGTTATTCAGAAGTGTGTTGTTCAACCTCCATATGTTGGAATTTTTAATAGTTTTTCTCCTGTAATTGAGATCTAATCTTAATGCATTATGGTCAGAAAAGATGCTTGGAATGATTTCGATTTTTTTGAATTTATCAAGTTTAGATTTATGGCCCAGGATGTGATCTATCCTGGAGAAGGTTCCATGAGCACTTGAAAAAAAAGTGAAATTCATTGTTTTGGGGTGAAATGTCCTATAGATATCAATTAGGTCTAACTGATCTAATGTATCATTTAAAGTTTGCGTTTCTTTGTTAATTTTCTGTTTAGTTGATCTGTCCATAGGTGTGAGTGGGGTATTAAAGTCTCCCACTATTATTGTGTTATTGTTGATTTCCCCTTTCATACTTGTTAGCATTTGTCTTACATATTGCGGGGCTCCTATATTGGGGGCATATATATTTATAATTGTTATATCTTCTTCTTGGATTGTTCCTTTGATCATTATGTAGTGGCCTTCTTTGTCTCTTTTCACAGCCTTTGTTTTAAAGTCTATTTTATCGGATATGAGTATTGCCACTCCTGCTTTCTTTTGGTCTCTATTTGTGTGGTATATCTTTTTCCAGCCCTTCACTTTCAGTCTGTATGTGTCCCTTGTTTTGAGGTGGGTCTCTTGTAAGCAGCATATAGAGGGGTCTTGTTTTTGTATCCATTCGGCCAGTCTTTGTCTTTTGGTTGGGGCGTTCAACCCATTTACGTTTAAGGTAATTATTGATAAGTGTGATCCCGTTACCATTTACTTTATTGTTTGGGGTTCGAGTTTATACACCCTTTTCGTGTTTCCTGTCTAGAGAATATCCTTTAGAATTTGTTGGAGAGCTGGTTTGGTGGTGCTGAATTCTCTCAGCTTTTGCTTGTCTGTAAAGCTTTTGGTTTCTCCTTCATATTTGAATGAGATCCTTGCTGGGTACAGTATTCTGGGCTGTAGGTTATTGTCTTTCATCACTTTAAGTATGTCTTGCCATTCCCTCCTGGCCTGAAGAGTTTCTATTGAAATATCAGCTGTTATCCTAATGGGAATCCCCTTGTGCGTTATTTGTTGTTTTTCCCTTGCTGCTTTTAATATTTGTTCTTTGTGTTTGATCTTTGTTAATTTGATTAATATGTGTCTTGGGGTGTTTCGCCTTGGGTTTATCCTATTTGGAACTCTCTGTGTTTCTTGGACTTGGGTGATTATTTCCTTCCCCATTTTAGGGAAGTTTTCAACTATTATCTCCTCAAGGATTTTCTCATGATCTTTCTTTCTGTCTTCTTCTTCTGGGACTCCTATAATTCGAATGTTGGAGCGTTTCATATTGTCCTGGAGGTCTCTGAGATTGTCCTCATTTCTTTTAATTCGTTGTTCTTGTTTCCTCTCTGATTCATTTATTTCTACCATTCTATCTTCTATTTCACTAATCCTATCTTCTGCCTCCGTTATTCTACTAATTGTTGCCTCCAGAGTGTTTTTGATCTCATTTATTGCATTATTCATTATATTTTGACTCTTTTTTATTTCTTCTAGGTCCTTGTTAAACCTTTCTTGCATCTTCTCAATCCTTGTCTCTAGGCTATTTATCTGTGATTCCATTTTGATTTCAAGATTTTGGATCATTTTCACTATCAATATTCGGAATTCCTTCTCCGGTAGATTCCCTACTTCTTCCACTTTTGTTTGGTTTGGTGGGCAACTCTCCTGTTCCTTTACCTGCTGTGTATTCCTCTGTCTCTTCATCTTGGTTATATTGCTGCGTTTGGGGTGGCCTTTTTATATTCTGGGAATTTGTGGAGTTCTCTTTATTATGGAGCTTCCTCACTTTGGGTGCGGTTCTATCAGTGGCTTGTCAAGGTTTCCTGGTTAGGGAGGCTTGTGTTGGAGTTTTGGTGGGTGGAGCTGGGTTTCTTCTCTCTGGGGTGCAATGGAGTGACCCGTAATGGGTTACGAGACATCAAAGGTTTTGGGATAATTTTGAGCTGCCTGTATATTGAAGCTCAGGGGAGTGTTCCTGTGTTGCTGGAGAATTTGCGTGGTATGTCTTGTTTTGGAATTTGTTGGCCCTTGGGTGGAACTTGGTTTCGGTGTAGGTATGAAGGCATTAGATGGGCTCCTATTGCTTAATGTTCCCTGAATTCAAGAGTTCTCTAATGTTTTCAGGCTTTGGATTTAAGCCTCCTGCTTCTGGTTTTCAGTTTTATTTTTACAGTAGCCTCTAGACTTCTCCATCTATACAGCACTGATGATAAAACATCTAGGTTAAAGATGAAAAGTTTCTCCACATTGAGGGACACTCAGAGAGGTTCACTGAGTTATAAGGAGAAGAGAAGATGGAGGGGGTAGTTAGAGGTAACTGGAATGAGATGCGGTGAGATCAAAAGAGAAGAGAGCAAGCTAGCCAGTAGTCACTTCCTTATGTGCGCTCTATAGCCTGGACCGCTCAGAGGTATTTACAGAGTTATACGGGGAAGAGGAGAGGGAGGAAGTAGACAGAGGTGACCAGGAGGATCAGAGAGAGGAATGAGTAGGAGCGAGACAAATCCTGCCAGTAACCTGTTCCTTAGGTGTTCTCCACCGTCTGGAACACACAGAGATTCACAGAGTTGGATAGAGGAGAGATGGGGGAGAAAAGAGACAGAGGCCACCTGGTGGAGAAAAAGGAGAGTCCAGAGGAGGAGAGAGTGGTCAAGCCAGTAATCTCGCTCTCAGGTAAACTGGGATAGTGAAGTTTGGGTTTTTAAATGTACAAAATTGACCACAAAAACCTAAGAGCAAAGATTAAAAATCTAGAGTAGAGGTTGGATTTTCAAAGATACAATATTAGAGAGAAGCAGAAGGAAAAAGGAAGAAAGAAAGAAAAAAAAAAAAGAAAAAGAATTATTAAAAAACAAACAAACAATCAAAAAAAAAAAAAAAAAAAGCCATCAACAACCATCCAAAGACTGTATATGGTGTTTGCCTTAAAAAAAAAAAAAAAAAGTCTTTTTAAAAAACAAACAAAAAAAAAATATAGTAATAATAGGTTATAGAAATAAAAATTAGAGGAGAAATAGAAGACTTAACAATTAAAAAAAAGTTAGAAAAAAAAAGCAAAAAAAAAAAGAAAAAGGAATGATTTTATAAATATTAAAAATATCTGGCCCTTTCTGGTGTAAAGGGCCGTGTGGGATCACTTCCAAGTTGGTTCCCTCTGTTTAACTTCTTCTGTTTGCTGGCCTTTTAGGCTCACAGTTGCGCTGTGGGGAGGGGGGCTGCTGCTAACAAATAGCACTGTCGTGTGCACGCAGTATCTCTGCCCGGCTTGACCTGTCCTTTTTCGCGGCGCACAAACCGCTCTGGCTCTAGGATGCTCAGCCGGGAACCGTCTGGGGCCGGCCCTAGGCTGCGTGCACTTCCCCGGTCCAAGCCGCTCAGGTTCGGCGCTCAGTCAGCCCTCAGAGGCACAGATTCGGCTGGAACTGCGCTTTGTGCCCTTCCCAGGTCCGAGTAGCTCAGGAGTTTGGCGAGCGCGATCGCCGCGGCTTGTCACCTTTTCTGCCGCTGCTGCTCAGCTTTCTGGGTGGGCCGCTGGCGCACCCCGTGCGGTAGATGGTGACTGTCCAGCACCCCCAGAAGTCTTAGCAAAGGAGCTTGCTTGCAGTTAGGTAAGCAAAGTCTCTCCGAGTTTGCAATTGCCCCTTTCCAGTCCTTACGACTCTGGCTGCCTGTCCCCGGCGGGGGATGGTCTGCAGCCGGCTTTTCCCGTTCCGTCCTTTGTTCTGTGCTCAGTCCTGGCGGTGTCTTATGTTCGAGCTTTTCGCGTGGTAGCTATCCCACAGTCTGGTTTGCTAGCCCAAGTTAGATCGTTCTGGTTGCGCGTGGGGCGCTCCTGCCCGATTCTTACAAAGCTCTGCAGCCCGCGCCTCCCGCGCGTCCCTGCCCTGCCCCCACTTCCCAGTGGCAGATGCAGGCGTCTGTGCTGCTTTTCCGCTGGGGGAGTTACTGTTGGGCTTGTAATCTGTTGGTTTTAATTATTTATCTATTTTGCCTTCCTGTTATGTTGCCCTCTGTGTTTCCAAGGCTCACCACAGACTCGGCAGGGAGAGTGTTTCCTGGTGTTTGGAAACCTCTCTTCTTAAAATTCCCTTCCCTGGATGGGCTTCCCTTCCCGGGACGGAGCTCCCTCCCCACCTCCTTTGTCTCCTTTTTCGTCTTTTATATTTTTTCCTACCTGTTTTTGAAGACAATGGTCTGCTTTTCTGGTTGCCTGATGTCCTCTGCCAGCCTACAGAAGTTGTTTTGTGAAGTTTGCTCGGCGTTGAAATGTTCTTTTGAGGAATTCGTGAGGGAGAAAGTGGTCTTCCCGTCCTATTCCTCCGCCATCTTTCCCTCCCCCCTCCCATTTTTTTTTTTTTTTTTTTTTTATCCTGTAAGTATAACTATGAGATTGTGGGTTCAGGATAAATAATTTAATAATTTCTCCTGGAAAGAAGAGCATCCGATAGGTTTCTTTCTATCTTTGTTTTGAGGTGGATATTAGTAACTTGGTAAAATTCACAATTGAGAACTATGAGGCCTGAATGGAAGACTGAGATAGCAGTACAAGTGCAAAGTCATAAGGAAAACCCCAATAATACGTATTGTAAGAGCTCTGTGCATCTCTGATCTCATTTATAGGGTAATATCTCCTGCTTTCTTTTCAACAGAGCCCCTGTGCATTATCCTCGTGGGGAAGAGCGGGACTGGGAAGAGTGCCACTGGGAACACCATCCTCGGGAGCCCGGAGTTCCACTCTCAGCTGAAAGCACAGCCCGTCACCACGAGCTTCCAGGAAGGCTGGAGGACATGGAAAGGGCAGGATGTTGTGGTTGTGGACACTCCACCACTCTTTCAGGAGTCCAGAGCTGAAGGGGACCTATCCCAGCTTGAAAAGGCAGTCAAGGACTGTAGGTCCTACTATAAAGAAGGGAGTACAGTTCTGGTTGTGGTGTTACAGCTGGGACAGATCACTACATGGGACAAAAAGGCAGTGGTGGATCTAGAGCACATCTTTGGAGCAGAAGTTATGAAATACATGATCGTGCTGTTCACCAGGAAGGAAGACCTAGAGACTGGGAACCTTGATGATTATGTCAACAACACAGATAACAAGTATCTTAAGAGCATAATTGAAAAATGTAAGGGGAGATATTGTGCTTTTAATAACAAAGAAACTGGCCAAGCCAGGGAAGACCAGGCAGCAGAGCTTTTGACAATGGCCAGTGAAGTGATAAAGGGCAGTGGACAGCATAAACATCCCCATACATGGGATGTAGGCAAAATAATGAAAAATATTCAGGAAAAGCCCTCCAAATTACTAAGTACTTTAAAGGAAAGGTTCTAGGAAAATGAAATGGGGTCTCTTTAATTTGAAGATACCCTCAGGCTACAAGCATGGGGGAGGCATGGCAGGGGGACGGGAAGAGGGACCATGACTTTGAGAGCTTGAGAGATGAATGTATCTCAGCTTGTGTTGCTTCAGCTCTTTGTAGGTAAATAAATAGTCAGACGGGGCATGTAGTAGGGGATAATAAAGGAGAAAGAAGAAATAAGTTAGGGAAAGCTGGGGAAAGGCTTCAGATATTAAGCTGATATTAAGGATCAGAGTCAAGTTACAAGAATCACTTCACTTGTGTAGGTAGACTGGAGTCAGGATAGACACTGGGACTAAGGCTAAGGCGAGCCTGGGGTCAGAATTCAGATAGTCACATGAGAACCAGGGGATTCAGCTACATGAGTGTAAGACAATGTCCTGCTAACTCCTGGGCATGGCAGAATGGAGATGTTGGACTCCTGTGAGCATCTCTGTTGCTGGGCACTGCTTGCCAGGTTCTCCCAGCTCCCCATCTCCCCCAGGGGCACTCTCAGGACCTTCTTTTCCTCATGTGGTTACTCCTTACTCCTTTCTTTGTTCCAAGCTGGAGTGGAAAGTGGGACCCAGTCTACCCTCCTTTGCTCCCCCGAGGAAATGGACATCAGTCTGTGATGTATCAAAAGATTTTATTGCTAATCATTCATGGTGACACAGACTAGAATAAAAATTAGAAGCATGGTAAAATTGCTAATTAGATAATCTTGTAAAATTTAAAAATCTAAGTAAAATTCTAGATGTCCTCTAGAATTTTCAGAAAAAGTTCCTAAAACTCCTTTGCATTTCTTTCTCTCTTCGTCTCCCTTTCTCTTTCTTTCCACTCCCATCCCATCCCCTGAGGCTTTTGCATGCATGCTGAGTCATGTCCAACTCTTTATGACCCCATGGACTATAGCCCACTATGGACAGGCTCCTCCATCCAAGGGATTTTCCAGGCAAGAATACTGGTGTGGGTTGCCATTTCTTCCTGTAAGGGATCTTCCCAACCCAGAGAATGAACCAAAGTTTCCTGTGTCTCCTGCATTGGCAGATGGATTCTTTACCACTGAGCCAATTGGGAATCCCCTCCCCAAGGCTTAGGAACTCAAATAATAATGCTTAAACACATTAAGGATTTATTGCGTGTCTTATGTCAAGAAATCCAGGAGTAAGCAGTTTGGGGCCAGTGTAGCACTGACATTCCAGTGTCTTTCTCCCTTTCTGCTGCTAGTCATTGGCATGGGTGTCTCCATACTTAAGGTTGCTTCTTGGTTCCTGCTCACAGCTAGGCAGATTATGTTGATAGCTACCTAGTATGGGTGATAAATGAGAACTATGAAATCTCCCAGTTAGGTGTAAGGTCAGATGTTTTCAATACTAACCACTTTATATATGTTTTGAGGACATGATTTATGTCATCTGCTTTTTTAAAATTTCAAAATATCAGATTATCTCAAGAATAACCCATTTATAAGAGCATGGACTGTCATCATTAATACTTTGGTACTCTATATAGCCCTTAATAAATTCTGGAAGGTGTGTGTAAATATATTCAGTTGAGTTAAATAATAAAGATAAAATTTATTATGAATTCATGTCCTCCTCACGATTCCTATTTTTCTGACTTGGGGGAAGATCATGCTTCCATAGAGAGGAAATGAAGATGTTTAGATACCTTGACTCTGATGAAGTTTTGCATCTTTGATGCATGAAGACCTTTAAACTGGGTAACAGTCACTTTACTAGCCTCTGCCGACTCAAGAATCTTGAAGAATACTCTGAGCATTTCACAACAGCAAGGACAAACAAAAGTAACTGGTATTAGAGGCAGGTACGTAGAAGGAATAAAGTCTAGAAGCCATTCTGTGCCTCTTGCCACAGCTTCCCTTTGGCTCAAATGTGGGAACAAATCCCAAGGTGCTACCCATGATTGAGCAGGTGACATTGGGGACCCGCATGAGGTGGGTAATGTGTGGGCTGAGCAACATGATGTACATTGCCAGAGGAGAGGAGAAAGAGGCAGGAAGAATATTTGAAGAAATAATGGCTGCAAGCTTCCAAAATTTGATGAAAAACATTAATCTACACTTTTAAGAAACTCAATGAACTTCATGTAGGATGATAAATTCAAAGAGACTTATATCCACTATAAATTACAAAAGACAAAGACAAAGAAAGAATCTTGAAGGCAGCAAGAAAGAAGCGACATTGCCTTCAAGGAATCCTCAACAAGATTAACAGCTAATTTCTCATCAGAAACCATAGAAGCCAGTGGTCCATAGGATGGCACATTCAAAGTACTGAAATAAAAGACTGTCAACCCCAGATTATTTATCCAGCAAAACTGTTCTTCAAAAATTAAGATTTAAAATATCCCCAGATAGAAGTGGAACGAATTTATTGACTTCAGAACTACCCTACAAGATAAGATCCTGAGAAAAAAGAACAAAGCTGGAAGTATCATGTTCCTTGACTTCAGATTATACTACAAAGCTTTAGTAATCAAAACAGTATGGTACTGGCACAAAAAAAGATACATGAAAATGAACTCAAAATGGATTAAGTATCTAAATGTAAGACTGGAAACCATAAAAATTCTAGAAGAAAACATAATTATAACACTCTTTGACATGTCTTGAAGTGAAGTGAAGTGAGTGAAGTGTTAGTTGTTCAGTCTGACTCTTTGTGACCCCATGGACTGTAGCCCACCAGGCTCCTCTGTACATGGAATTCTCCAGGCAAGAATACTGGAGTGGGTAGCCATTCCTTCTCCAGGGGCTCTTCCTCACCTGAACCTGGGTCTTTTGCATTGCAGGCAGATTCTTTACTATCTAAGCCACCATTTACCATCTAAGCTACCAGAGAAGCCCAGCCCTAAATGTGGGGCTGGAAACCATAAAAATTCTAGAAGAAAACATAGTTAGAACATTCTGACATGTCTTAGTAATATCCTTTTGAATCTGTCTCCTAGGGCAAGGGTAACAGATGCAAAAATAAACAAATAGGACCTAATTAAGTTTAAAAGCTTTTGCACAGCTAAGAAACAATCAACAAAACAAAAAAGCAACATACTAAATGGGAAAAGATATTTGTAAATGATGTGCTTGATAAGGGGTTATTACCCAAAATATATAAAGAACTCATACAAATTAATATGAAAAAAAAACACAACCAAACCATCTGATTAAAAAATGGGTTGAATTGTTATTGACAGAAATATGTGGAAATTAAACAGCACATTCCCCAACAACCAATGGGCCAAAGAAGAAATCACAAGGAAATTTAGAAAATATTTTGAGATGAATGAAGACATACCAAAACTTATGAGATGCAGTTAACACGAGGATGCTTAGAGGGAAATATAAAGTTGTAAATGCCTTTATTAAAAAATTAATAATATAATCTTCCACCTTAAGAAATCAGAGAAAGAAGAGCCACTAAACATAAAGCAAGTGGAAGAAAGAAAACAATAAAGCTCAGAGTAGAAATAAATAAAACAGGCAATAAAAAAAGCAATAAAGAAAATGAATGAAACTACAACTTGGTCCTTTGGAAAAAAAAATCAGCAAAACATTTGTGGCTAGTCTGACCAAGAAATAGAAGGCTAAAATTACTAAAATTAGAAATGAAAGAGAATACAGTGTTATTGATCTTACAGAAATAAAAAAGGATATAAGGAAAAACAAAGACAAATGTATGCTGACCTATTAGATAACTTGGGTGAAATGGACAAATTCTTAGAAAGACATAAGCTATTGAATGTGACTCAAGTTGAAATAAAATCTGAACATATCTATAACCTTCATGTAAGAGATTAAATATCAATTAAAATAACTACCCCCAAAGGAAAGCCAGATGGTTTCACTGATAAATTCCACTAAACATTTAAAGGGAGAATTAACACCAATACTTTTTTCCAGTAGTCATGTATGAATGTGAGAGTTGGACTATAAAGAAAGCTGAGTGCCTAATAATTGATGCTTTTGAACTGTGGTGTTGGAGAAGACTCTTGAGTCCCTTGGACTGCAAGAAGATTCAACCAGTCAATCCAAAAAGAAATCAGTTCTGAATATTCATTGGAAGGACTGATGCTGAAGCTGAAATTCCAATACTTTGGCCACCTGATGCAAAGAACTGACTCCTTGGAAAAGACCCTGATGCTGGGCAAGATTGATGGTGGGAGGAGAAAGGGACTATAGAGGATGAGAAGGTTGGATGGCATCACCGACTCGATGGAGATGAGTTTGAGCAAGCTCTGGGAGCTGGTGATGCACAAGGAGGCCTAATGTGCTATAGTCCATGGGGTCGCAAAGAGTCAGACATGAGTGGGTGACTGAACTGAACTGACTGAACACTAGAACTTCTCAAACAAAAAGTCAGAGAGGAGAAAGTACTTCAAAACTGTTGTATGAGCTCAGTATTATCCAGACAAATATATTACAAGAAAAGGAAACTACAGACTTATGAATATAGACATAAAACCCTCAACAAAATACTAATAGAGTACAGCAACTTATAAGAGCAAGTATATCCCTGGATTTACACCCAGGAAAGCCAGATTAATTCAATATATGAATGTCAGTCAATGTGTTCCACCATATCAGTAGAATGAAGGGCAAAAATCACACGATCATCTCAATAGATACAGAAAAATGTTTGACAAAATCCAAGACCCATTTAATGATAAAAACACTCTATAAACTAGGAAGAAATAGAGTCATGATATCCTTTCACTTATTATCCTTGTATGTTTCTCAACTGTTACAAATTCTAGACTCCTTGGTATTTTAAGCAAAGCTCTTCATGGTGGGGTATGCATTCAGATCTCCACTAGTCTTACTCCTGCAGTCATACCCGAGGCTCCTGCCCTTCTGCCTGCATTGCTTCCTACAGCAGCTCTCACACTTCTCCCAAGGATTTTACAATATACTTGGGGATACAGATAAGAAGTATTCATAGCAAGCCTGATCTGGGTGTGCAATAAATGTGATAGAATCAAATAGGGGCACTTCAGTCAGTCTTGGGTGAGTCAGAAAACTTTCCTTTAGAATATGAGATGTAAGGAACTTCCCTGGTAGTCCAGGGGTTAAGACTCCATGCTTCCACTGCAGGGATCACAGGTTCAATCCCTGGTTAAGGAACTAAGATCTCATGTGATATATGGCAAGGACCAAAAAAAAAAAAAAAAAGTGAGATTTAAAATGAATATTCCACGATGTACTGGGGTCGTAGTCATCCACAGCATGTGTGTGTATGTCTGGGAAGGTGGGGAGACTGACAGAAGACTCCGTTTTGAATTATATCCGGATATTTAATATGTCCAAGAACCTCAATTTATGATTCGTCACTCAGATGTCACTTGAGATCCCCTATTCCTTGATGAATTGGTTAAATTTGGTCCAGGCTATAATTACAACAAATGTAAGAGTTCAAAGTCCTTCCCACAATTTATGAGTTCTTTTTACTTCTTCCTCAGCTTTTTCTGTTTCCTCATTCCTATGAAATTATGCATTGTTTCTATTTCAGCCTATGACTCTAACGCAGAGTTTTCACTGTTTTTAAAAAAACCAGCATTCACACACATTTATTCATATTCAGCCTTCTCTTTCTTTTTTCAGTTTTAGACAATTTACCAGAGACTCTGCAGAGTACAAGAGTCAGCACACAGGATTCCTCTCCCTTTTTGGTCACTCACTTTTCTTTCCTCTCCTCCCTTTAAAAAAAAAAAAAAAAGCAAATAAAGGGACTTCCTTGGTGGTCCAGTGGTTAGGAAGCCCCCTTCCAATGCAGGGGATGCGGTTTCAATCCTTGGTCAGGTAACAAAGATCCCATGTTTCGTGAGGCAATTAAGCCCATGAGCCACAGCAAAGATCCTGTGTACCAAAGATAAGACTCGACACAGCTAAATAAGCAAATATTTACAAAATCTTTTTAAGATGTTTTAACTCATGTATGAGATCCTGTCCCTGAGTAGACAGTAATATCTCTCTTTTAGTTCAACAAGCTTTGGTTGAAAAAACAACACATCTTACTCCTCATCCTCCCCACATTGAAAAAAAATCAATTGAACAAATATTAAAACCTTTCCTATGTATTCAGAATATTAAATAAATAACAGGTGAACAACAAATGTGGGCCAAAGAATATTCAGAACACTCCATCAGGTTTAACAAGAAGAAATATTTGTACTGATTTCTGGTATGCAACTTGTTTTCTATGAATATTTAAAAGACTCGATTCTAAATATTTTAGCTCCTGGAGAAGATCTGTCTCTTTTTTAATTTTGTTCATTTTTTACCCCTCCAGCCATCTGCTGCCTGTTAATTCAGGTTGTTTGAGTACAGAGAGCACTGAAAGTGTCTTCTCTAGGTTCCTGATTTTCCCCTCTATCTCAGGGTCTCCTGCTGTTGACTGACCGAAGATACTTGATGATGCACTTCCTGTTTTGCAGATTTTGGCCTCCTTTGCCCTTTATTTTGTAGGGGCTGTTTATGATAACGGCTTACTATTTCTCCCTTGTGGTTTCATATTCTGGGATGGTTTTTCATACAGCTTGAGAACAGTACTTGTTTGTTTCTTACTGCTGGATTTCTAAGTCTTTCCAATCTTGGTTCCTCACTGGGTATTTCACTTAGAACTGCTTTGTAAATTACTGATTTCACAGGAAATACTATTCCCCAAAATTTCTACTAATACTGTGGCCATATTTCTGTATTTGATGACAGGTTGTGCCTGTGAAGAACAAAACTGGTAGAATCCAACTGTGTAGTCATCGACACGTAACCTGGCAGCACACGTAGCTGTTTACACGGTGCTCCTCTGTATTTGGGTACCAAGGAAAGTCTGTATAAGTAGAGGCCACTGGTTTGGAAATATCTGTTTTTAACACCCCTTGCCTCCCTTTGTCTCCTTGATTTCCAAACCCAAACAGTACTAATACGGCTGTATGAAAGTCTCAATAGACTGCATTTCAAGAACCAGGTCCAAAGTGAAATTTACAACCACATAACAAGTGGCAACAAGCAAGTTTTTGCTTTGACAAGAGTTTGGCAAGAAGGCCAAGCTCATCATCATGGTGTCTTTTTGTTGTTGTTGTTGTTGCAGAGTTTATTTTTTAAGTTAGAGAACCTTGGGTATACTGACAAGCTCATGGAGTTTTAACAGCCAGGGCCTATATCAAAGGTGTAATCTGATAGGAAGGAAGAAATAGGCAGAGAGCTCTTTGCTTGCCTCTGGAGTTAATGACAAGTGGCCCCACCAGTGTTGCTCAAAATATTCTGGAACCTGTGCTTCCAGTTTGACCAAGACAGTCCATTTGCCAGGTTTGCTCATGGTTGTGTTGGCAAGTATTGGTCTGAGCAATGAACTGATGGGAAAGTAGACACAAAGGCTGAAAAAGGAGAAAGAACAAAGGTTGGGACCTCAACAAACCCAGGCACCCCTCACTGCACCAAGACAGTAGGGCAGTAAAGCCATTGGCATTTCTTTCTCTCTCTCTCTCTTTTTTTTTTTTTTCTGATTTATTTATTTATTTCACTTTACAATATTGTATTGGTTTTTCCATACATCAATATGAATCCACCATGGGTGTACCCATGTTCCCCATCCTGAACTCCCCTCCCACCTCCCTCCCCATACCATCCCTCTGGGTCATCCCCATGCACCAGCCCCAAGCATCCTGTATCCTGCATCGAAACTGGACTGGTGATTTGTTTCTTATGTTATATTGTACATGTTTCAATGCCATTCTCCCAAATCATCCCACCCTCTCCCTCTCCCACAGAATCCAAAAGACTGTTCTATATATCTGTGTCTCTTTTGCTGTCTCACATACAGGGTTATCATTGCCATCTTTCTAAATTCCATATATATGTGTTAGTATACTGTATTGGTGTTTTTCTTTCTGGCTTACTTCACTCTGTATAATAGGCTCCAGTTTCATCCACCTCATTAGAACTAATTCAAATGTATTCTTTCTAATGCCTGAGTAATACTCCATTTTGTATATGTACCACAGCTTTCTTATCCATTCATCTGCTGATGGACATCTAGGTTGTTTCCATGTCTTGGCTATTATAAACAGTGCTGCGATGAACACTGGGGTACATGTGTCTCTTTCAATTCTGGTTTCCTTGGTGTGTATGCCCAGCATTGGGATTGCTGGGTCATAAGGCAGTTCTATTTCCAGTTTTTTAAGGAATCTCCACACTGTTCTCCATAAGACTGTACTAGTTTGCATTCCCACCAACAGTGTCAGAGGGTTCCCTTTTCTCCACACCCTCTCCAGCATTTATTGCTTGTAGACTTTTGGATAGCAGTCATTCTGACTGGTGTGAAATGGTACTTCACTGTGGTTTTGATTTGCATTTCTCTGATAATGAGTGATGCTGAGCATATTTTCATGTGTTTGTTAGCCATCTGTATGTCTTCTTTGGAGAAATGGCTGTTTAGTTCTTTGGCCCATTTTTTAATTGGGTCGTTTATTTTTCTGGAATTGAACTGCATAAGTTGCTTGTATATTTTTGAGATTAGTTGTCTGTCAGTTGCTTCATTTGCTAGTGTTTTCTCGCATTCTGAAGGCTGTCTTTTCACCTTGCTTAGAGTTTCCTTTGTTGTGCAGAAGCTTTTAATTTTAATTAGGTCTTATTTGCTTGTTTTTGCTTTTATTTCCAATATTCTAGGAGGTGGATCATAGAGGATCCTGCTGTGATTTATGTCGGAGAGAGTTTTGCCTATGTTCTCCTCTAGGAGTTTTATAGTTTCTGGTCTTACGTTTAGATCTTTAATCCATTTTGAGTTTATTTTTGCGTATGGTTTTAGAAAGTGTTCTAGTTTCATTCTTTTACAAGTGGTTGACCAGTTTTCCCAGAACCACTTGTTAAAGAGATTGTCTTTTCTCCATTGTATGTTCTTGGTTCGTTTGTCAAAGATAAGGTGTCCATAGGTGTGTGGATTTATCTCTGGGCTTTCTATTTTGTTCCATTGATCTATATTTCTGTCTTTTGTGCCAGTACCATACTGTCTTGCTGACTGTGGCTTTGTAGTAGAGCCTGAAGTCAGGCAGGTTGATTCCTCCAGTTCCATTATTCTTTCTCAAGATTGCTTTGGCTATGCAAGGTTTTTTGTATTTCCACACAAATTGTGAAATTATTTGTTCTAATTCTGTGAAAAATACCATTCATAGCTTGATAGGGATTACATTGAATCTATAGATTGCTTTGGGTAGTATGCTCATTTTCACTATATTGATTCTTCCTATCCATGAACATGGTATATTTCTCCATCTATTAGTGTCCTCTTTGATTTCTTTCACCAGTGTTTTATAGTTTATATATATAGTTATATAAACTAGTTATAAATATAACTAGCTATAATTATATAAACTAGTTATATATATATATATATATATATATATATATACTTTTATATATTATATATAGGTCTTTAGTTTCTTTTGGTAGATATATTCCTAAGTATTTTATTCTTTTCATTGCAATGGTGAATGGAATTGTTTCCTTAATTTCTCTGTTTTCTCATTATTAGTGTATAGGAATGCAAGGGATTTCTGAGTGTTGATTCTATATCCTGCAACTTTACTATATTCATTGATTAGCTCTAGTAGTTTTCTGGTGGAGTCTTTAGGGTGTTCTATGTAGAGGATCATGTTATCTGGAAACAGTGAGAGTTTTACTTCTTCTTTTCCAATTTGGATTCTTTTAATTCTTTTCCTGCTCTGACTGCTGTGGCCAAAATTCCAAAGCTATGTTGATTAGTAGTGGTGAAAGTGGGCAGCCTTGTCTTGTTCCTGACTTTAGGGGAAATGCTCTCAATTTTTCACCACTGAGGATAATGTTTGCTGAAGGTTTGTCATATATAGCTTTTATTATGTTGAGGTATGTTCCTTCTAGTCCTGCTTTCTGTAGGGTTTTTTTAATAATAACGGATGTTGAATTTTGTCAAAGGCTTTCTCTGCATCTATTGAGATGATCATATGGCTTTTATTTTTCAATTTGTTACTGTGGTGTATTACATTGTTTTGCGGATATTGAAGAATCTTTGCATTCCTGAGATAAAGCCCACTTGGTCATGGTGTATGATCTTTTTAATGTGTTGTTGAATTCTGATTACTAGAATTTTGTTAATGAATTTTGCAGCTATGTTCATCAGTGATATCGGCTTGTAGTTTTCTTTGGGCAGCCTGTATAATGAAGCTCAGGGCTGCGTTCCTGTGTTGCTGGAGAATTTGCATGGTATGTCTTGCTCTGGAATTTGTTGGCTCTTTGGTGGTGCTTGGTTTCATTGTAGGTATGGAGGCGTTTGGTGAGCTCCTGTTGATTAATGTTCCCTGGAATCAGGAGTTCTCTGGTGTTCTCAGGATTTGGACTTAAGCCTCTTGCTTCTGGTTTTCAGTCTTATTTTTATGGTAGACTTAAGACTTCTCCATCTATACAGCACCATTGATAAAACATCTAGGTTAAAGATTAAATGTTTCTCCACAGTGAGGGACACCCAGAGAGGTTCACAGAGTTACACGAAGAGAAGAGGGGAGGGAGTTAAAGGTGACCTGAATGAGATGAGGTGGAATCAAAAGAGGAGAGAGCAAGCTTGCCAGAAATCACTTCCTTACATGTGTTCCACAGTCAGGACCACTCAGAGATGTTCACAGAGTTATACAGAGAAGAGAAGAGGGAGGGAGAAGACAGAGGTGGCCAGGAGGATAAAGGGGGGAATCAAAAGAAGAGAGAGAGATCCAACCGGTAATCAGTTCCCTAAGCGTTCTCCACCATCTGGAACACACAAAGAGATTCACAGAGTTGGGTAGAGAAGAGAAGGGGGAGGGAGGAGATAGAGGTGACCTGGTGGAGAAAAAGGAGAGTCCAAAGGGGGAGAGAGCAGTCAAGCCAGTAATCTCACTCCCAAGTAAAAATGGGTACTGAAGATTGGGTTCTTAAATGTACAAAATTGATAACAAATACCAAAAAGCAAAGATTAAAAATCTAGAGCAGAGTTTGGATTTTCAAAAATACAATATTAAAGAAAAGAAAGGAAAAAAAGTCACTAAAATTATAAAAATATATATATGAAGTTTGCTTTAAAAAATAGGATCTCTTTTTTTTTTGCAAAGTAATAGTAGGTTATAAAAATGAAAATTAAAGGAGTAATAGAGGACTTAATTTTTTTTAATTTAAAAAAGAATGATAGTAAAAATAGTAAAAATATATCTAGGACTTTCTCTGGTGTTGTTATGGGCAGCGTGGGGTCAGTTCATTTTTGGATAGTTCCTTGATCTGGCTTATATTTCTCAAGATCTATAGGCCCCTTCCTATGTAGTCGGTACTAACTTCAGGATTTTAATCTATTGCACCTGTCACTTCCAAGGTGGTACTCTCTTTTTTAGCTTCTTCTGTTTGCTGGTCTCTTCAGTGTCTGATTTCTGCCCTGGCACAAGGCAAGTGGTGGTGGACACTTTTTTTAGGTTCACTTGTTCAGTCACACTGTGGGGAGGGAGGGATGCTGCAAACAAATAATACTGGTGTGTGCTCTCAGTGTCTCAGCCACACTAGGCCTGCCTCTGCTCACGGTGCATGTGCCCTCCCTGCCCACACTGCTCAGGCTCTAGGTTGCTCCGCTGGGAACCATTCCAGGCCAGCCCTGGGCTGCATGCCCCTCCCAGGTCTAAGCCGCTCAGGTTCAGGCACTCAGGTAGTCCTCAGAGGTGCAGACTCAGTTGGGCCTGTGTTTTATGCCCTTCCCAGGTCTGAGCAGCTCAGGTGATAAAGTGCTTGATGAGCATGGTCGCTGCGACCTATCATCTCCCCTGTCCCTGCTGCTCCGTTTTCTGGGTGTAGAACCGGTGCACCTTCTCAGGCAGATGTTGTCCGTCCAGAACCACAAGAAGCCTTAGTTAGCAAAGAAGCTTGCTAGGAGTTTGGTAGATAATGCCTCTCTGGGGCTGTGATTGCCCCCTTCTGGTTCTGGCTGCCTATCACCAGGGAGGGGGATGATCTGAAGCCAGCTAGCTCTGTTCAGTCCTTTGTTCTGTGAGCGGGCCTGACAGTGTCTTAGGTTAGGGCTTTTCGCGTGGTAGCTATTCCACAGTCTGGTTTGCTAGCCCAGGTTAGTTCCCTCAGATTGCCCTTGGGGCATTCAGGTCCAATCCTTACTCTAAGCAATGCAGCCAGTGCCTCCCTGCCCAGCCCCTGCATGCTAGCAGCTGGTGCAGGCATCTGTGCTGCTTCTCTGCTGTTGGGCATGTACTCTGTGGGTTTAATTATTTATTTATGTTTCCTCCCAGTTATGTTGCCTCTGTGGCTCCAAGGCTTGCCACAGACTTGGCAGTGAGAGTGTTTCCTGGTGTTTGGAAACTTCTCTCTTTTTAAGACTCCCTTCCCAGGATGGAGCTCCATCCCTACCTCTTTTCTCTCTCTTTCTGTCTTTTATATTTTTTCCTACCTCCTTTTGAAGACAATGGGCTGCTTTTCTGGGTGCCTGATGTCCTCTGCTGGCATTCAGCAGTTATTTTGTGGAATTTACTCAGCATTTAAATGTTCTTTTGATGAATTTCTGGGGGAGAAAGTGGTTTCCCCGTCCTATTCCTCCGCCATCTTAGGACCACTGATGGTGTCATTTTTGGTAGCTGCCCCAAGGCACTTTCTTCACTTGTTCCAATGTAGAAGGATGTTTCTTGACCACAGTTGGAAACTATTGTTTTGCTGACATCTGTATCAGCTATTATCAGCACAGTAGTAGCTTTACATTCTATATGTCTGAATTTTTATTGTCTATAGACAGATTTGTGGCTAAGTTTCATGATACCTATCACAGTAAGGTACAGATTTACTCTAATAAGATAAGGTGTGCCCTTATTTTTAGGAACATACACATCTGACTGTATGGTTGAGGTCCTGAGAATAATACAAAGCATTGATCTTTTTGGCTGTTTAAATTTATGTGTAAAATATAACCTAATATGGCTTCTCAGATAGTTTTAGTGGTAAAGAATCCTCCTGCCAATGCAGGAGACCCAAGAGTCACAGGTTCAATCCCTGGGTTGGGAAGATCCCCTGGAGAAGGAAATGGCAACCCATTCCAGTTTTCTTGCCTGGAAAATTCCATGGACAGAGGAGCCTGATGGACTACAGTCCATGGGGCCACAAAGAATCAGACATAACTGAGCAACTGAAAAGTGAAAGTGAAGTCGTTCAGTCGGGTCTGACTCTTTGCGACCTTATAGACTGTAGCCTGCTAGGCTCCTCTGTCCATGGGGTTTTCCAGGCAAGAATACTGGAGTGGGTTGCCATTTCCTTCTCCAGGTGATCTTCCCACCCCAGGGATCAAAATTGGGTCTCCCACATTTTGGGCAGACTCTTTACTGCCTTAGCTCCCAGGGAATCCCTTTCTGTTAAGGGAGGTTTGGAAAATGCCATTTTGACCTTTGATTCCTGCTGCATTTCTTCACCCCAGCATTAGGGAGCTCTGTTCTTTGGATGAAAACTTGCAAATTGATGCCTTTTTTTTTTTCAATTGAAACTTTGCAAATTGACTCTGTTCTTTTTTTTCCACCTCTCATCCAAAATGTACTTATTCAAATTATTCATCACAAGCGCTCAACCAGAGACTAAAACTAAAAAATAGAAACAAAACAAAGATGACACAATTACTGACTCAGGTCCTTGGACACTTTAATCAATAGAAACTGGTAAGAAGTTAGATGAGAAATTCAGGCGCAGATTTACTGGGACCTATGCTATAGCAGGGGGCAGTGATAAGAGAAAACAGGTGCCCTGGCTCACTCTCTGAGGAGGACAGGATGGTTCCTAAAAGGACTGAGGGTGGGGGCAGATCAGTGGGTTGACCATAGGGGCAGCTTAGGTGGTCTGCCCACCTTCTTGGTGGTGCTGGGCACAATGATCACAAGCAGTACTTTACTCAGAAATGTATCTTTTTGTTCATAATTGCCCAACTTTGACTGTACATGTGTGCAGTTATTTTTATTTTATTTATTTATTTGGCTGCATCAGGTCTTAGTTGCATAATGTAATGTTATATGTTAGTTGCTCAGTTGTGTCCAATTCTTTGCAACCCCATGGACTATAATCTTCCAGGCTCCTCTGTCCATGGAATTCTCTAAGCAAGAATTTTCAATGGAGTGGGTCACCATTTCCCTCTCCAGGAGATCTTCATGACTCAGGGATTGAACCCAGGTCTCCTGCATTGTAGGCAGATTCTTTACTGTCTGAGCCACCAGGGAAACCCCTAAGCATGTGGGCTTCTAATTGTGGTGGGTAGGCTTAGTTGCCCTGAGGCATGTGGGATCTTAGTTCCCCAACCAGCAATCGAACCCATGTCCCCTGCATTTCAAGGTAGATTCTTAACCAGTGGACCACCAGGGAAGTCTCTGTCCTTTCATTCATTTTTTGTTTTCCAAAACAAGTGTTTTATTTGCTCACAATCCTGTGGGTCAGAAATTTGAACAAGGCTTGACTGGATGGTTCTTCTGCTTCATGTTGGCATCAGCTGAAGTCTCTCATGAGGTTGAAGTAAGATGGTGGCTGAGATTGGAGTATCCCTGATGGCTTCTGTCCTTTCATTCTTGAAGGATGTTTTCTCTGGTTATAGAATTCTGGGTTGACAGTTTTTTCTTTCAACACTTGGAAAATATTGTGTCACTTCCTTCTGGCCTCCATGATTTCTGATGAACAATCTGGAAATTTCTGAACCACCATAGAGGCAGAACATGACATGTCTCTCAAGCATCTGCCATTTCTGTCTCCCTGTCTAAAGAACAGCATGATCCAGGCATTACTCTCCACGCCACTGTGTAAGAAGGGTTGGGGGTAAAAATCTCCTGTTGTTTCTGAGTTTGGCCTTGCACATTAGCTACTTCATGATCAGTTTACTTGAATGTCACTCAGCTCTATAGTGAGTCTCAGCTTGATTTGGTTTTGGTCAGCAGCTGACCCCCAGGATCCATGTCCTTTCTAGGTGATTGCTGCCACCAGCATGCCATTCTCAGAGGAGACTAATGTGGAGACAGCCTGCATTCCCCTTTAGTGCTCTGCTGACCCACACCTATGTAAGACCTGCCATTTCATCTCCCTGAATGGCAACAAGATGTAATTGTTTTGTGTTGACCAGGGATAACTAGAGAAAATCACCACAGAGGGACATGTTCATTTCCCAGGGCTGTCATAACAAAGTAGCACAAATAAAGTGGCTTATAATAACAGATAAATCATTTTTATAATAATTTATTCTCTCACAAGTCTGGGGGCCAGAAGTCCAAAATAAAGGCGTTGGCAGGGCCATGCTCCTCCCGAAGGCTGTCAGGGAGGATCCTTCTGAGAGGATAACAGGCAGGAAGGCTAGGGGTTCTTCCAAAGGGAGGGAATAGGCTGCAAGTGTCAGACGTTTTTCCCCTCTCTCTTAAGAGGCAGGAGGAAACAAACCACAAGTGTCAGATTTTTTTTCCTTCTCTATTAATTAAAAGGAGTTTTAATTTTAACAAAATTAAAAGGAGTTTTCTTTTAAAATTCTGTGTTGCCTTGATGACACCTGGTTCCCCCTGAACTTTTCTCAAACCTTGAAATAACCAATGCATTTTTCTTGTGGAAATGTTTTTCTTAAGCTGTGTTAATGAACTATGTATTTACCTTAGAATCTGCCTTTCTTCAAGATTTATGTCAATTGCTTCCTATCTCAAAATGCATGTTATGGGTAAGGGACCTGGTGCAACTGTCTCAGTTTTGAGGCATTTCCTTTCTCTAATTAACATCTTGCTGATAGGTATATATTCAAAAGTAGAGACGTTACTTTGCCGACTAAGGTCCGTCTAGTCAAGGCTATGGTTTTTCCAGTAGTCATGCATGGATGTGAGAGTTGGACTGTGAAGAAGGCTGAGTGCTGAAGAATGGATACTTTTAAACTGTGGTGTTGGAGAGGACTCTTGAGAGTCCCTTGGACTGCAAGGAGATCCAACCAGTCCATTCTGAAGGAGATCAGCCCTGGGATTTATTTGGAGGGAATGATGCTAAAGCTGAAACTCCAGTACTTTGGCCACCTCATGCGAAGAGTTGACTCATTGGAAAAGACTCTGATGCTGGGAGGGATTGGGGACAGGAGGAGAAGGGGACGACAGAGGATGAGATGGCTGGATGGCATCACGGACTCGATGGATGTGAGTCTGAGTTAACTCCGGGAGTTGGTGATGGACAAGGAGGCCTGGCGTGCTGTGATTCATGGGGTCGCAAAGATTCGGACACGGCTGAGCGACTGAACTGAACGACTGAACTGAACTGAATAGGCATATAACCCCATACTATAAACTAGAAAGAGGGCACTCTTTCTTCCCCCTTCTGATGTCTATGTCAGAAGCTCTCTCTATCTCTTTTATACTTTAATAAAATTTTATCACACAAAGGCTCTGACCAAGTGACCAAGCCTCGTCACTGGCCCTGCATCGTATTCTTCTCCTCCAGAGGTCAAGAATCCTGGTGTCATTCACGGCTCATAGTGACAAACTTCCTTGCCTCTTCTAGCTTCTACTGGCCCCAGGCAGGCTTACTTCAACCTCTGCTTCTGCCTTCATATGACTGTCTTCCCAATGCATGTGTCTGTGTCCAGTATCTCCCTTCTAATAAGGATACCAATTGTATGGATTAAGGCTCATCTCAGTGGCTTTACCTTAATGATCAAACCTACAGAGACCTTATTTCCAAGCAAGGTCACATTTTTAGGGTTAGGGCTTCAGTATCTTTTGGAGGGGAACACAATTCAAACCATAAGAGAGAAGAAAGGCTTAAAAAGTGAAGCTGAATACAAATGTTAATAGACCACAAGAAACTAAAGCTAAAACCTTCCCAAGGATGCACTCATGAGCTCATTGTCATTTCTGGACATTCATATCTTTATGTATCTTTTCCCTGGTTTCTTTCACTTAGTATAATGCTGTCAAGGTTCATTCACATTGTAGCATGTAACCATACCCCATTCCTTTTTATGGTTAAATAATATTCCATTGTATGAATATATCCATTCATCTGTTGATGTGCATTTGGGTTGTTTCCACTTTTTTTGGACTATTATGAATAATGCTGTTTAACCATTCATGTAGAATTTTTGGTATGAACATGTCTTGTCAGTCCTCTTGGATGGACACTTAAGAAGTGGAATTACTACATCATGTTCTAATGATAATGGTAATCTATGTTTTAAGTTTTTGAGAAAACACCGAAGTGCTTTCCACAAGCAGCTGTGCCATGTTATATCCTCCCCAGCAGGGTATAAAGATTAAATTTATCCACATACTTATCAGTATTTATTATTTTTTCTTTTTAAAAGATTATAACCGTCCCACTGCGTACAAAGTGGTATCTTATTTGGTGTAGATTTGCATTTCCCAGTACCAGACCACCTGACCTGCCTCTTGAGAAACCTATATGCAGGTCAGGAAGCAACAGTTAGAACTGGACATGGAACAACAGACTGGTTCCAAAGAGGAAAAGGAGTACATCAAGGCTGTATATTGTCACCCTGCTTATTTAACATATGTAGAGTACATAACGGTGGGATGGAAGAAACACAAGGTGGAATCAAGATTGCCAGGAGGAATATCAATAACCTCAGAAATGCAGATGACACCACATTTATGGCAGAAAGTGAAGAGGAACTAAAAAGCCTCTTGATGAAAGAGGCTACCATGCTCCTCCATGGGATTTTCCAGACAAGAGTACAGGAATGGGTTGCCTTCTCCAGGGAGCTTCCCGATGCAGGGATCGAACCCTGGTCTCCTGCATTGTAGGCAGATGCTTTACAGTCTGAGCCACCAGGCAAAAGTGAAGCACCCACCAAATTATGAGGCAACATTTCTGTCTTTTCAAAACCAAAACACTTTTTTCACTGGCCTCCGAGGTCTCAGAGGTGCAGCAGTTAGAGCAAACGTCGGGGCTCAAACAGCTTCTCTGGAGGAAACCAGACAGCTCATCAAGCCCTTAAATCAGGTAAGCCTGGCTGAGAACAGATCCCAGGGAGACAGAGCTGCAGGGACAGTAGGGAAGGGGAGTCTGGGGAGGGTGTGGATTCTGGCCTGAGAAGGGACCAGGTGCTGTGCAAATAAGTCAGAAGGATGCCGCCAGAGCAGGAGAGGTGGTGGTAGGGAGGGGAGTAAGGATGTCTGTTAACACATTGTCCATGCATCTCATTTTAACAAGACAACATTTTGCTGAATACTGCACCTTCCATCCAGTTGTTGTTGGGATAGACATTAAGTACACTTGATAACCTAGACGTTTCTTTTAATAGGAAATGTGTCCCCAAGGTCTTAAGAGTTGAAAGGCAATTTAGAGATCACTCAGTCTAAATCTTTTTTTTAAAATTTAATTGTTATTTTATATTGCAGTACAGCTGTTGTTTAGTCACTAAGTTGTGTCTAACTCTTTACGACCCCATGGACTCTAGCTCCCAGGCTTCTCTGTTCATGGGATTTCCCAGGCAACAATACTGGAGTGTGTTGCTGTTTTCTCAGGAAATCTTCCTGACCCAGGGACCAAACCCGGGTCTCCAGCATTGCAGGCAGATTCTTTACTATTGAGCCACCAGGGAAGTTCATATTGCAGTATCTGTAAATCAACTAATTTTTTGGCAGGAAGTGGGCATTTGAAGACTGTAGTCTGGCACTAAGAGTACTCATTTCTACTGGGCTTATCATTGTTTTGATGTCTTTCCAATGGACTTCAAAACTATACAAACACACACACATACACACAATGAAGAATAGGATTCCTGAAATTTTTTTGCAGATATTTTGGGGCAAGGGTTGGGGTGACTTAAATTATATCTCACTGGAGATGGACAGAGAAATGACTACATTATCAAGTCTCTTGGAACAATTTTTTGTGTGATTCATTTATCACACAAAATACAATTAGAGTTGTTTGTTTCATTTGCTTTTGATTTTTACTAGGATTTTAAATATACTTTTTGCTGTATGATTATTTAAACTATTTATATGGTTTTAAGATCAAATCAATGAAATATATGCATATCCAAACAAGTGTGACTCCCAGTTTCTGTCCCTGTCCTCTCCCTCCTCTTTTTCCCATACCCATATAAGTAACTTTTTTGTTTGTTTAGTTTTCAGATTATCCGGCCATTGTTTTTTGCAGACGAATGAAAAATATGTGTATTACATTTTATATATGTAGATCACATTCCTCCTTGTTAGAGAAATGCTAGTAAACTATACATTATTTTCTTCTTTGCTTTTTCTGCTTAATGCTATATCCTGGAGATGTCTCCATACTAAGATATAAAGATATACCTCATTTTTTCTACAGTTGACCAGTGCTTCACTGTGTGACTATACCTTAGTTAATTCAACTCGGTCCCTACCCTAATGATGGGCATTTGATAGGTTTTTGGTATTCTGAGATTCAAATAGTGGCACAGTTAACAGACTTCTGTGGGCTTCCCAGGTGGCTCAATGGTAGAGAATCTGCCTGCCAATGCAGGAGATGCAGGAGACGTGGGTTCAATCCCTGGGTCATGCAGATCCCTTGGAAATGGCAACCCACTCCAGTATTCTTGCTGGGAAAATCCCAAGGAGAGAGGAGCCTGGGAGGCTACAGTCCATAGGGTCACAAAGAGTTGAACATGACTTAGCGTGTGTACACACGCACGCACGCGCGTGCGTGCGCACACACACACACACACAGCTTTCTGCATAATTTTCTTCCATATTCTTGTTGAGTACCTTTGGAATAAATCCTGAAATTAAGATTGATAATAAGAGGGTAAATGTGTATGTAAATGCACATATACAAGACCTTGCTACCTTCTCCTCTAGTTGTTTTAGACTGTTCTTTTATTCCCAACAGTCATGCAGGAGAAGATCTGTTTCCCCTACGTCTTTTATTTATTAAAAAAAAAGTGTATTTATCTATTTGGCTGCATTGCATCTTAGTTGCAGCATGCAGGATCTTCCTTGCCTCATGTGGGATCTTTCACTGTGACACACGGACTCTGCAGTTGTGGAGGGATTAGTTGCTCCATCGCATGTAGTATCTTAGTTCCCTGACTAGGGATTGAGCCCACATCCCCTGCATTGCAAGGTAGATTCTTAACCACTTGGCCACCAGGGAGTCCCTCCCCTATACCTTTTATCAACAGATTATGCCAACTATTTTCTGGGATTTTTCAAACCTGTAGGTGAAAAATAGTATCCTACTGCAATATTACATAATTAATTTTAGTTTTTCTATGTCTTGATATGTTTTTTCTATTACAAGTGGATGTTGGTATCTTTTTATATACTCAAGGGATATTTACATTTTAATTTGAACTGTTTATTCTTATCTCTTACTCCATTTTCTATCAAGTCGTTGGTCCTTTGTTTCTCTACTTTTAGATATTGTTTGTTTGCTAAAGTATTTTTATTGAAGTATAGTTGATTTATTATAATTATAGCCAAGCAATTCAGTTTTATACATATGTGTTTTTGTGTGTGTGTGCATGCTCAGTCACTTCAATCATAGCCAACTCTCTGCGACCCCATGAACTGTAACCCTCCAGTCTCCTCTGTCCATGGAATTCTCCAGGCAAGAATACTGGAGTAGGTTGCCATGCCTTCCTCAAGGTGATCTTCCTAACCCAGGGATCAAACCTGCATTTCCTGTGTCCCCTGCATTGCAGGCAGATTCTTTACTGCTAAGTCACTGGTGAAGCCTATATATTTTTTTTTTTTCCATTATAGGTTAATACAAGATATTGAATATAGTTCCTTTTTACTATACAGTAAATTCTTGTTGCTTATGTATGTTATATATAGTGGTATGTATATGTAATGTATATGTATATGTAACATACCAATATATATAACAAAAGGTCAGCTTTCATTCTAATACCAAATAAGGGTAATGCCAAAGAATGTTCAAACTACTGCACAATTGCATTCATTTCACATGCTAGCAAGGTAATGCTCTCAATCCTCCAAGCTAGGCTTGAACCAAAAACTTCCAGATGTACAAGCTGAATTTAGAAAAGGCAGAGAAACCAGAGATCAAATTGCCAATATCCATTGTATCAAAGAAAAAGCAAGAGGATTCCAGAAAAACATCTATGTCTGCTTCATTGACTATGCTAAAGCTTTTGATGGTGTGGATCACAACAAACTGTGGAAAATTCTTCAAGAGATGGGAATATAAGACTAGCTTACCTACCTTCTTAGAAACCTGTACGCATGTCAAGAAGCAACAGTTAGAGCCGGACATGTAAGCAGACTGGTTCAAAATTGAGAAAGGAGTATGTCAAGGCTATATATTGTCACCCTGCTTATTTCACTTATATGCAGAGTACATCACACAAAATGCTGGGCTGGATGAAGCACAAGCTGGAATCAAGATTGTTGGGAGAAATATCAATAACAGATATGCAGATGACAACACCCTTATGGCAGAAAGTGAAGAGGAACTATAGAGCCTCTTGATGAAAGTGAAAGAGGAGAGTGAAATAGCTGGCTTAAAACTCAACATTCAAAAAATGAAGATGATGGCATTCAGTCCCATTACTTCATGGCAAATAGATGGGAAAACAATGGAAACAGTGATAGACATTATTTTCTTATGGCGCCAAAATCACTGCAGATGGTGACTGCAGTCATGAAATTAAAAGATGCATGCCCCTTGGAAGAAAAGCTATGAGCAACCTAAATAGCATATTAAAAAGCAGAGATATTACTTTGCTGACAAAGGTCTGTATAGTCAAAGCTATGTTTTTTCCAGTAATCATGTATGGATGTGAGAATTGGACCATAAAGAAGGGTGAGCACCAAAAAATTGATGCTTTTGAACTGTGGTGTTGGAGAAAACTCTTGAGAGTCCCTTGGACTGCAAAGAAGTCAAACTAGTCAATCCCGAAGGAAATCAACCCTGAATATGCACTGGAAGGACTGAGGCTGAAGCTGAAGTTCCAATACTTTGGCCACCTGATGGGAAGAGCCGACTCATTGGAAAAGACCTTGATGCTGGGAAAGATAGAAGGCAGGAAGAGAAGGGGACAACAAAGGTCGAGATAGTTGAATGACATCACGGACTCAATGGACATGAGTTTGAGCAAGCTTTGGGGGATGGTGAAGGACAGGGAAGCCTGGCATGCTGCAGTCCCTGGGGCCAGAAAGAATCTGACAGGACTGAAGGACTGAACAGCTACTATGTATCTTTAAACCCCACACACCTAATTTATCCCTCTTTCCTGATTTTCCCCTTTGGTAATCATAAGTTTGTTTTCTGTGTCAGTTAGTCTGTTTCTGTTTTGTAAGTAAGTTTATTTTATTTATTTTTGATTCCACATACAAATGATATCATGTGATATTTGTTTTTCTCTAACTTCCCTCAATATGATAACACCTCAGTTCATACATGTAGTTGCAAATGGCATTATTTCATTTTGTTTTACAGCTGAATAAAATCCCATTGTATATATGAACTGCATCTTCTTTATACATTCATCTGTCAATGGACATTTAGTCTGTTTCCGTGCCTTAGCTATTATAACAGAACTGCTATAAAGCTGAAACTCCAATACTTTGGCCACCTCATGGGAAGAGTTGACTCATTGGAAAAGACTCTGATGCTGGGAGGGATTGGGGGCAGGAGGAGAAGGGGACGACAGAGGATGAGATGGCTGGATGGCATCACTGACTCGATGGGCATGAGTCTGAGTGAACTCCGGGAGTGGGTGATGGACAGGTACTGGGGTCCAGCCTCGGTTGGATCCAGGGTATCCTCAGGGGGATGGTGTCAGCGACCTAGACGGATAATTTATTTAGAGATATAGAAAGATATAAAGAAGGGATATAGCAGTTAGGAAAATAAAGGAAAGAGGCTTATGCTCCTTGGTTTACACAGAAAATCAATAAAGTCTCAAGACAAGAGACTTGCACCATTTACAAAGGCCACAGGTGCCCTCCAGGTCTCCCGAGGGAGTGAAGACGCAGGGAGCCTTCCTGTTCAGGTCTTAGAAGCCCAGGCAAATAAGTAAACATGGGGGACCTCTGTGCTCCAGATGGGAATTAGCCTGAAAAGGAGAGTAAGAAAGAAAAGACGACGACACGGGGAAACCAGGCTTTCGTGGAACTGGTCTTGGTCCTGGTCCATCTCTTTATTTTTCAGGGAAGGTTTTATACTTAAAGTTGTACATAGAGATAAATGTAAGAAACAGAGTCACACAGGGTCAGCTACTCCGACCCTTATCTAAAGACAGAGTGTTCTTTACATACCTTTGTTCTTACAAGGGTCTTACGTTTGTTTACAATATCTTCTGGTCTGGAGACCACTTAACATTTTATGGCCCCATCTTTCTTTCTATTGATAAAGGTTACAATCAGAAAACTTGTTTTCCTTTAAGATCTACTTAGTCTTAAGATAGTGATAAAGTTCCATTCTTACATAGCAAAGATACAACGGTTTATAACAAAGAAAGAGGAGCACAGAGATTTATAACAAAGAGAAAATTCATTAACTCAAAAGTCTAGTATTGCTAACATCAAAACTACTATATTTCTTTTTCTACATTCCAATTACATTGATTAACATACTCCCAGGTGACTAAGGATATGGAGGCCTGGAGGCAATCATTAACTCAGCAATGAAACCCTTCGCCAACATGATTTTTATCTTTAGAGAAACCTTATGCTAACTAAGACTTTCAAAATACTCCAAACTCTCTGGGCTGTTTATGGTTGAGAGGTTGTAAACAATCATGTGCATAGTAGCAAGAGTGTGGATAATCCTGTCACACAAGCTAGTCTGCCAGCAGAGAGGTTTGACCTGAGACACTCCTTTTATATGCAGGAGACTATTAACTGGAGCTCTAAGTTAATTTTCCAGAGAAAGGTGGTCGGGGAGAGCCCCTGTTAATGTCAGAAGAGTGTAGTATAACAGACAGATTTTGGTTTTGGGGGTAGATGGTCAAGCAGATCTAGGGAATATCTTGAGTCTTGATCCGCCTCACCTGCATGATCTTGTCATGGGTAGAGTCGAGGAGTCCCTTGAGTCCTGACCCGCCTTTGCCCATCAGGGCTCTTCCTTATGACCTTTGCCATGGGTGGGATCTCCCTTGCTGGCTCCCAGCAGACAAGGAGGCCTGGGTGCTGCAATTTATGGGGTCACAAAGAGTCAGATACGACTGAGTGACTGAACTGAACTGAACTGATTAACATAGAGGAGAAGGAAATGCAACCCACTCTGGTATTCTTGCCTGGAGAATGCCAGGGACAGAGGAGCCTGGTGGGCTGCTGTCTATGGGGTCACACAGAATTGGACATGACTGAAGCAACTTAGGAGCAGCAGCAGCTATGAACATAGAGGTGCATGCATCTTTTCAAATTAGAATTTTGTCTGGATATATGTCCAGGAGTAGGATTATTGGATCATATGGCAACTCTATTTTTAATTTTTTGAGGATCTTCCCACTGTTCTCCACAGAGGCTCTACCAATCATGTTCCCACCAACAGTGCAGGAGGGTTCCCTTTTCTCCACACTCTCTCCAGCATTTATTGTAGATTTTTTGATCATGGCCATCAAATCATCGCTGTGAGGTGATATATCATTATAGTTTTCATTTGCATTTCTTGAATAGTTAGTGATACTGAGCACCTTTTCATGTGCTTATTGGCCATCTGTACAGATATTCTTTGTATACAAGTGAAATGACCCCTCTTTTATATAAGTAGGAAAAAATTTTCCTCTAGTTTGACAATTGTATTTTAATTTGTGTATGGTGGCATTATCTCCCACATTATCATTTTGATTTTTATATAATCAAATTTAGGAGTCTCTTTCCTTGTGGCAGTTTAGTAGCTAAGTTGTCTGACTCTTTTGTGACCTCATGGACTGTAGCCCACCAGGCTCCTCTGTCCATTGGGGTTCTGAGGCAAGAATACTGAAGTGGGTTGCCATTTCCTTCTCTGGGGGATATTCCTGACCCAGGGATTGAACCCCAGGTCTCCTGCATTGCTGGCAGATTCTTCACCAACTGAATCAACAGGGAAGCCTGTCTCTTTCCTTACTCTATTTCAAATTTTAGAAACATTTTCCTGACCTCTAGGTTACAAAGATTTATCCATGTTTCTTCTATTATTTATACGGAATTTTCAACATTGGAAATTCTAACCTATTTGGAGTTTGAAAGGCACCAGGAAATGGATGCAGTTTTATCTTTTTGTATATGATTGTCTCCATGTTGCTTATTAGTCTATCTTTCTTCCTCTTGATGTGAGATACTACCTTATTGAATATAAACGTTGCATAATATAAATGAATTGAACATAAATAAATATAATGTGGTTAATTTGATCTATTTCCAAATTTTCTGTTTGTGCTTTGCTGTTCTCTCTATTCAGGAACCAACATCATACTGCTTTAATTATAGAAACTGTGATGGCAAGTCATAAGGGGCTTTCCCTCCCTGGCTCCCCATTGCACACTTCATTCAGACAGACAGCAGCTACAATAGGCCTATTCAGCCATTGGTCAGGCATCCAAGTGAGGCCCTCCTCCCAAGCACGTGAGCAAGTGTTAACCAGCGACCAGTTAACAGACTCCTTCTGCCATTGGTGAGGCCAGTGAAAGTCCCTTCCCCCTCTCTATTGTATATAAAAGGACGCTGAATCCTGACCAAGATGAGAGGGTCCTTAGAGACACTAGACTGCGATTCACTTGGTCTGCTGGCCTGATTAAAGTCATCATTCCTTGCTCCAACAACTCATACCCGGATTTATTGGCCTGTAGTGCAATGAGCAGAACAGCTTGGGCTTGGTAACAGACCTGACACTTCTTTGTGGGGATACTGAACTACTTTGCTGTTTTATCCACAGCAATTAAACTGTTTAATTTTTCTGTTTCTTTTGCGAACAATGTGGATAACAGAATATTACAAATTTCAGGGAGGCTGCTGCTGCTGCTGCTAAGTCGCTTCAGTTGTGTCCAGCTCTGTGCAACCCCATAGACGGCAGCTATGCTCCCCCGTCCCTGGGATTCTTCAGGCAAGAACACTGGAATGGGGTGCCATTGCCTCTTCTGTTCAGGGAGGCAAAAGAAGTTTAAAAAAGACTTGAGAATGGTTCCTACTTACCTAAATTGACTCTTTTCCCCTCTCCTTCCTTTTCTTAAGGTGGAGTCTAAGTACTGCCGAGACTCTTGGTGTAAACATGGCTACCACCCCTAACAACGCTCTGAGGATCCTGTTGGTAGGGAAGACCGGATGTGGGAAAAGTGCGACTACAAACACTATCCTCGGGGGAAAAGTATTCGACTCTAGGGTTGCTGCCCAAGCTGTTACCAAAACTTGTCAGAAAGCATCCTGGGAATGGAAGGGGAGAGAGCTTCTTGTTGTTGACACCCCAGGCCTCTTTGACACCAAAGAGAGCCTGAACACCACCTACAGGGAAATCAGCCTATGTGTCCTCGCATCCTGTCCCGGGCCTCACGCCATCGTCTTCGTCCTGCAGCTGGGCCGCCACACACAGGAAGAGCAGCAAACCGTGGTGTTGGTCAAGGCTTTGTTTGGGGAAGCAACCATGAAGTATATGATCATCTTATTCAGTTGCAAAGAGGAGCTGGAGGACCAGAGCCTGAGCAATTTTCTGGAGGGTTCGGATGGAAACCTATGAAGCCTCCTGCAGGAGTGTGGAGACCGCTGCTGTGCTTTTGATAACAGCAAAAACACAGAGCAGGCTGAGAAGGAAGCTCAGGTGCAGGAGCTGGTGGAGCTGATAGACAAGATGGTGCAGAACAACCAAGGGGCTTACTTTTCTGACCCCATTTATAAGGACATAGACCAAAAGCTGAGACAACAGGAGGAATACTTGATGAAAAACTATGCTGATACATTTAACATGCAAATTGAACAAGTAGAAGTGGAATGTGCCCATAAACCACCAGAAGAAAAGATGAAAAAAATTAAATCGATAACAGACAAGTATAATGAACAAATGAAAATTGTAAGAGAAGAAGCTGAGAAGAGTATATTGCAAGCCATTTTCGACAAGATTAAAAACATGCTTTCAAAAATATGGCAAATGTTGTGGAAGTAATATACTGTAATTTTATTTTTACTTCTCAATTTACTATAGCTTGTTAATATGAAAGTAAAAGTGAAGTCACTTAGTCGTGTCCATCTCTTTTCAACCCTATGGATTGTAGCCTGCCAGGCTTCTCCATCCATGGGATTTTCCAGGCAGAAATAGTGGAGTGGGTTGCCCTTTCCTTCTCCAGGGGATCTTCCCAACCCAGGGATGGAACTTGGGTCTCCCACAGATTCTTCACCATCTGAGGCACCAGGGAATCCCTTTCTTGTTAACATGGTACTTTGTGTTTTCCTAAAATGGTTAAAACCATGTCTTATTTCTGATTCCTTCTTACAGTCTAACCTTACTCTCTCCATTGAGTTATGGGTCTATGTCCCCTACCTTGAAATTGAATGGACTTTGTGACTGCTTTGAGAAATAGTGGGTGGCTGAAGCAACCCATGTGACTTCTAAGGTTGAAGGAGATCCAACCAGTCCATTCTAAAGGAGATCAGTCCTGGGTGTTCTTTGGAAGGAATGATGCTAAAGCTGAAACCCCAGTACTTTGGCCACCTAATGTGAAGAGGTGACACATTGGGAAAGACTTCTAAGGTTAGATAGGTAAAAATGCCTCCTTGCTCTCCCGTGGTGGTTACCCTTGGAATTTGCCCACCATCTTGTGAGGAAGCCCAACTAGAAGGCAAGTAACCCCCAGGAAGAGGACCTGAAGTCACTGGCCCTCTCCCTGGCTGATATTTCATCTGCCAGCCAGAACCACTTGCTGGCTAGGCAAGTGGCAACGCAGAGTGAATTCTCTAGCTGCCAACTGATGAAACTGCAAAGAGCAAAGATGAGCCATTCCCACGGGGCCCTACCCAAACTGCAAATTCATGAGAAGAATAAATGATTGCTGTTGTTTTAAACCACTAAGTTTGGGGATGGTTTGTTAAGGAGTGAGCGTCAACCACAATTAAATGTCTCTATAACTCATTGCCCAGCACTCCTGGCTCCCGCCTGTCCTCACACAGAATGCCAATGAATTTAAGAGTTTGTGAAATTGACATAACCAGGTAATGATTCATTTGGTAGAGTTCAGAAATTCAACTTAGGAAAATTCAAGTGAGAAACCCTGCATACATTAAGTGTAGGCCCCACTGGTGTGTTATTTCAATCCACACCTATGAGAACTTTGTTAAGAGAACCACGCCAATGCAGCATGGGCTTCTCAGGCACCATTATTCTGTGGTTGGTGGAGATGTGGAAGTAAATTCTCTTAGTGTTTTTCTCTCTCCTGTTTTAAGGTACCATCCTAACTTAAAGTGTTCCTGACTGTAACTTAAAAAAAAAAAAAAAAACCCTTCTGTGCCAAATATTTTTCATTTGCTTCTGCACACCCACACTTCACCCCTCTTCACTCTAACTTCTTGCATGGGAGGCTGATCTACATGGACAGCATCAATGGGATCTCTTGCTCTCTGACCTCTGCTTGGTTTCTGCCAAACCCCTTTGGCAGAGATCTCCAAGCAGGAGGTCTCTTGAAGGCAGAAAAGCAAGGTCAGGGTATCTGTTCTCCATTCTTGCTACCTGCAGGTCATCTCTGACTAGTTGCCAAAGGTCATAGCTCCTCTCCTGTAGGCCTTACTACCCAACTCTCTGCATTCCAGCTTTGTTCACCTCTTAGGGTATGGATGTTTTTTCTTCACTGTTACTAGCTCTCTCCCTTGTCATTTGTAAACCTTGTAACCACAGCTTGTAGGCAGCCCCTTCACTAGCATCTCCTCCAAGTACTTCATTATACTAGGTCATCTCTTTTCTGCTAGAGTCCTGACAGATACATCTTATGATGTGTGTGTGTGTGTGTGTGTGAAAGTCACTTAGTCATGTCCAATTCTTTGTGACCTTGTGGCCTGTACAATCCATGGAATTCTCCAGGCCAGAATACTAGAGTGGGTAGCCTTTCCCTTCTCCAGGGGGTCTTCCCAACCCAGGGGGAACCCAGGTCTCCTGCGTTGCAGGTGGATTCTTTACCAGCTGAGCCTATGATACCAACTTCTTTTTCTATTTCAAAGAATTTCCTGATTATTGTTTCATTTGTTTTTTTTCTTTCGTCCCCTGCCAGGAGGAAAGTCTCACCTGACTGTTGAAATCTCTGGGAAAAGTTTACCCACATACACTGTGACAGTGAGCAGATAAAAGTTTCTGACCTGCTAAAATAATTGCAAAGATTCAAAAATAGAGGGATGACTTTACAGTATTTATAATTATGGCAGATAACTCAAACTCAAATTGCAAAATTTCAGTGATAGAGGGATGATTTTATATTATAAGTAATTATGGAAGATAACTCAAACTCAAATATCTGGAATTTTTACAGTTGTCCTTTGTTTTGTCTCTGAAAGGGACTGAGGGTATCTATTGCATTGGTGAAATTTAGGGAGAAAGGGATTGGAGATTAAATCTGGAGGAAATAGCATCTCAAATACATGCTTTTCCTAAGGTTTATAATAAATATTATGGATGAAGTAAAGGCAACATGGAAGGGAAGCCCATTGTGAGAAAACATTCATAGTATATGTGAAATAACACTGCAGGCCCCAACTGCTATTTGCTATAACAAAATTATTACAGAAAGCTCCTTGTGAATGATTCATTCAGTCCGTTCAGTTCAGTCACTCAGTCGTGTCCAACTCTTTGCGACCCCATGAACAGCAGCACAGCAGGCCTCCCAGTCCATCAAAAACTCCCATAGTCCACCCAAATCCATGTCCATTGAGTCGGTGATGCCATCCAACCACCTCATCCTCTGTTGTCCCCTTCTCTTCCTGCCCTCAATCTTTCCCAGCATTAGAGTCTTTTCAAATGAGTCAGTCCTTTGCATCAGGTGGCCAAAGTACTGGAGTTTCAGCTTAAGCATCAGTCCTTCCAATGAACACCTAGGACTGATCTCCTTTAGGATGGACTGGTTGGATCTCCTTGCAGTCCAAGGGACTTTCAAGAGTCTTTTCCAACACCACAGTTCAAAAGCATCAATTCATCGGTGCTCAGCTTTCTTTATAGTCCAACTCTCACATCCACACATGACCACTGGAAAAATCATAGCCTTGACTAGATGGACCTTTGTTGGCAAAGTAATGTCTCTGCTTTTGAATATGCTATCTAGGTTGGTCATAACTTTCCTTCCAAGGAGTAAGCGTCTTTTAATTTAATGGCTGAAATCACCATCTGCAGTGATTTTGGAGCCAGGGAAAATAACGTCAGCCACTGTTTCCACTGTTTCCCCATCTATTTCCCATGAAGTGATGGGACCAGATGCCATGATATTAGTTTTCTGAATGTTCAGCTTTAAGCCAACTTGTTCACTCTCCTCTTTCACCTTCTTTAGTTCTTCACTTTCTGCCATAAGGGTGGTGTCATCTGCATATCAGGTTATTGATATTTCTCCTGGCAATCTTCATTCCAGCCTGTGCTTCCTCCAGCCCAGCATTTCTCGTGATGTACTCTGCATAGAGGTTAAATAAGCAGGATGATAACGTACAGCCTTGACGTACTCCTTTTCCTATTTGGAAACAGTCTGTTGTTCCATGTCCAGTGCTAACTGTTGCTTCCTGACCTGCATATAGGTTTCTCAAGAGGCAGGTTAGGTGGTCTGGTATTCCCATCTCTTTAGAATTTTCCACAGTTTATTGTGATCTACAAAGTCAAAGACTTTGGCATAGGCAATAAAGCAGAAATAGATGTTTTTCTGGAACTCTCTTGCTTTTTCCATGATCCAGTGGATGTTGGCAATTTGATCTCTGGTTCCTCTGCTTTTTCTCAAACCAGCTTGAACATCTGGAAGTTCATGGTTCATGTATTGCTGAAGCCTGGCTTTGAGAATTTTAAGCATTACTTTACTAGTGTGTGAAATGAGTGCAATTGTGAGGTATTCTGAGCATTCTTTGGCATTGCCTTTCTTTGGGACCGGAATGAAAACTGACCTTTCCTAGTCCTGTGACCACTGCTGAGTTTTCCAAATTTGCTGGCATATTGAGTGCAGCCCTTTCACAGCATTATCCTTCAGGCTTTGAAATAGCTCAACGGGAATTCCATCACCTCCACTAGCTTTGTTCCTAGTGATGTATCCTATGGCCCATTTGACTTCACATTCCAGTATATCTGACTCCAAGCAAGTGATCACACCATCGTGATTATCTGGGTTGTGAAGATCTTCTTTGTACAGTTCTTCTGTGTATTCTTGCCACTTATTCTTAATATCTTCTGCTTCTGTTAGGTCCATACCATTTCTGTCCTTTATCGAGCCCATCTTTGCATGAAATGTTCCCTTGGTATCTTTAATTTTCTTGAAGAGATCTCTAGTCTTTTCCATTCTATTGTTTTCCTCTATTTCTTTGCATTGATCGCTGAGGAAGTCTTTCTGATCTCTCCTTGCTATTCTTTGGAACTCTGCATTCAAATGGGTATATCTTTCCTTTTCTCCTTTCCTTTTCGCTTCCCTTCTTTGCACAGCTATTTGTAAGGCCTCCGCAGAGAGCCATTTTGCTTTTTAGGATTTCTTTTCCTTGGGGATGGTCTTGATTCCTGTCTCCTCTACAATATCATGGTACTCTGTCTATCAGATCCAGTCCCTTAAATCTATTTCTCACTTCCTGTGTATAATCCTAAGGGATCTGATTTAGGTCATAGCTGAATGGTCTAGTGGTTTTCCCTACTTTCTTCAATTTAAGTCTGAATTTGTTAAGAAGGAGCTCATGATCTGAGCCACAGTCAGCTCCCGGTCTTGTTTTTGCTGACTGTCTAGAGCTTTTCCATCTTTGACTGCAGAGAATATAATCAGTCTGACTTCAGTGTTGACCATCTGGTGATGTCCATGTGTAGAGTCTTCTCTTGTGTTGTTGGAAGAGGGTGTTTGCTATGACCAGTGCATTTTCATGGCAAAACTCTGTTAGGCTTTGCCCTGCTTTATTCTGTACTTCAAGGCCAAATTTGCCTGTTACTCCAGATGTTTCTTGACTTCCTACTTTTGCATTCCAGTCCCCTATAATGAAAAGGACATCTTTTTAAGGTGTTAGTTCTAGAAGGTCTTGTACATCTTCATAGAACCATTCAACTTCAGGTTCTTCAGCATTACTGGTCAGGGCATAGACTTGGATTACCATGATATTGAATGGTTTGCCTTGGAAATGAACAGAGATCATTCTGTCGATTTTGAGATTGCACCCAAGTACTGCATTTTGGACTGTTTTGTTGAGTATATAGGCTATTCCATTTCTTCTAAGGGATTCCTGCCCACAGTAGTAGATATAATGGTCATCTGAGTTAAATTCACCCATTCCAGTCCATCTTAGTTCTCTGATTCCTTGAATGTCAATGTTCACTCTTGTCATCTCCTGTTTGACTACTTCCAGTTTGCGTTGATTCATGGACCTGACATTCCAGGTTCCTATGCAATATTGCTCTTTACAGCATTGGACCTTGCTTCTATCACCGGTCACATCCACAACTGGGTGTTGTCATTCTTTCTGGAGTTACTTCGTCACTGATCTCCAGTAGCATACTGGGCATCTACCGACCTGGGAAGTTCATCTTTCAGTGTCATATCTTTTTGCCTTTTCATACTGTTCATGGGGTTCGCAAGACAAGAATACTGAAGTGGTTTGCCATTCCTTTCTCCAGTGGACCACATTCTGTCAGACCTCTCCACCATGACCCGTCCATCTTGAGTGGCCCCACACGACATGGCTTAGTTTCATTGAATTGGACAAGGCTGTGGTCCGTGTGATCAGTTTGGCTAGTTGTCTGTGATTGTGGTTCCAGTCTGTCTGCCCTCTGATGCCCTCTCCCAGTGCCTTCTGTCTTATTGGGATTTCCCTTACCTTGGACGTGGGGTAGACATGGGGTATCTCCTCTTGGCCACCACTCCTGACCTTGGACATGAGGTATCTCCTCATGCCACCGCTCCTGACCTTGGACGTGGGGTGTCTCCTCTCAGCTGCTACTGCACAGTGCAGCCGCTGAAGGAAGGATCTAGAAACTGGTTCTGTGAAGTTTAGTTCTTCAACTAATTCAGTAGGTATTTGAAGGGTTAAAGAGAAAAGTGCTTTTTAAGAAAAGAGGACATTTTGGTGATAAGGACAACTTCTAGAACTGAGAAATTCTTGGGGTTCTTCTCTAGAGCAATGGCCTCCTTAGTCAAGAGGGTGATCTGTATGTAACCATGTGATTTAACAAGGGAGGCTCCACATGGACTCCACTGTGTGCCCCACCCAATAGGGTGACGGTTGCCTCTCACCTGACTGTTCTTGGATATCACTACTTGACCTACTGAGAATGGATTTTGACAGCGTCTAAACCTGGTGAATAGGGTCAATGATCAAATTTGGAAGCATGCTTCTGGATGAAAATAAAAAGAATCTACAAATCAGAGACAAGTTTTCCACTGTGGCATTTAAGTTCAAAGATGACTCCATCAGAGGAGTTCCAGAAGTGTTGAGTAATGAGCCCTCAAGGTCAAAGGAGGCATGTTTCTGACACAGCAGTCAGTTGTAAAGTTATGTGTCCATAATCCATGAAGAACCAAAAGTTCATTTCAATCATAATTTGTTGAATACAGATGCAAAATTACCTAATTTCTAGAAGGTATAGAATACATAGAAGTCTTTGATAAATTCACCTAACAAGTCTGGAATGGAGGCCAACAAAGCCTGTTCTTACTATGTGCTTGTTGTTCAGTTACTAAGTCTTATTCAAATCTTTGCAACCCATGGACTGCAGCATGCCAGGCTCCCCGTTCTTCACTATCTCCCAGATTTTGCTCAGATTCATGTGCATTGAGTTGATGATGCTATCTAACCATCTCATCCTCTGCTCTCCCCTTCTCCTTTTGATGTCAATCTTTGCAAACATCAGGATCTTTTCCAATGAGTCAGCTCTTTGCATCAGGTGGCCATAGTATTGAAGCTTCAGCATCAGTCTTTCCAGTGAATATTCAGGACTGACTTCCTTTAGGATTGACTGGTTTGATCTCCTTGCAGTCCAAGGGACTCTCAAGAGTTTTCTCCAACACCACAATTCAAAAGCATCAATTCTTTGGCACTCAGCTTTCTTTATGGTCCAACTCTCACATCCATAGATAACTACCAGACAAATCATAGCTTTGACTATATGGCCCTTTGTTAGCAAAGTGATATCTTTGCTTTTCAATATTTTAATATGCTCTCTAGGATTATCATAGCTTTCTTTCCAAGGAACAACTATCTTCTAATTTCATTGCTGCAGTCTCTGTCCACAGTAGTTTTGCAGTCCAAGAAAATAAAATCTGTCACTGCTTCCACTTTTCCCTCTTCCGTTGGCCATGAGGTGATGGGATGCTGACATGCCTCTAATGAGAAAAGCTGACCTCCAAAGTACACTGGCCTTGGACATGATCACTGCCTTGTAAGGAAACATTGGTGTCATTATCCAAATTGAATATAGTGTGTTCCTACTGATGAGGCTGTTAATGTGTCATCTTTATTAAGTTACAAAAGGGCACAAGTTAACACCATGAGTGATCCCACTTCCTACATGGGGGAAGTAGTAGTTCAATGATTCGGATGACAAGATTCTTGGCAGAAAAGTTGTCATTGATTTGGGGAACCACTGTCTTCACCTACGTTCTCTCTAACAAGTAACTCTATTGTTGCTGTGGCATATGCCTCCAGTGCAGCCAGGGAGCCACCAGAGGAGCCACCTCCATGCTGGTGAGAGCCCAGGGAGAGGGAGCCTCTGAGATCGTGAGAGTTGATCACGGGTTAGAGAGGTGAACCAGCAAACTGGACCCATGCAATTGAGGGCTCCCCTGTCCTAGAAATGTGCCTTCTGCTTACCTCTCCAGTTCCCAGTTGTTATTTATGTTCTTCAGTCATGTCTGACTCCTTGCAACCCATGGACTGCAGTATAACAGGCTTTCCTGTCCTTCACCATCTCCAGGAGCTTCTCAAACTCATGTCCATTGAGTCAGTGACACCATTCAACCATCTCATCCTCTGTCAGCCCCTTCTCCTGCCTTCAGTCTTTCACAGCATCAGGGTATTTCTAATGAGTCGGCTCTTTGCATCAGGTGGCCAAAGTATTGGAGCTTCATCATCAGTCCTTCCAATGAATATTCAGGGTTGATTTCCTTTAGGATTGACTCGTTTGATCTCTGTGCAGTAAAAGAGACTCTCAAGAGCCTTTTCCAACACCACACTTCAAAACATCAATTCAACCTTCTTTATGGTCCAACTCTCACATCCGTACTGACTACAGGAATAAACATACCTTTCACTATACAAACGTGTATTGGCAAAGTAATGTTTCTGCTTTTTAATATGCTGTCTAGGTTTATCATAACTTTTCTTCCAAGGAGCAAGTGTCTTTTAATTTCATGGCTGCAGTCACTATTTGCAGTGATTTTGGAGCCCAAGAAAATAATGTCTGTCACTGTTTCCATTGTTTCCCCATCTATTTGCCATGAAGTGATGGGACCAGATGCCATGATCTTCATTTTTTGAATCTTGAGCTTTAAGCCAGCTCTTTCACTCTCCTCTTTCACTTTCATCAAGAGGCTCTTTATTTCCTCTTCCCTTTTTGTCACAACGGTGCTGTCATCTACTAATCAGAGGTTATTGATGTCTCTCCTGGCAATCTTGATTCCAGCTTCTGCTTCATCCAGCCTGGCATTTCTCATGATGTACTTTGCATATAAATTAAATAAACAGGGTGACAATATACAGCCTTGACATACTCCTTTCCCAATCTGGAACTAGTTCACTGTTCCATGTCTGGTTCTAACTGTGGCTTCTTGACCTGCATCCAGACTTCTCAGGACACAGGTAAGCTGGGTTGGTATTCCCATCTCCAAGAATGTTCCACAGTTTGTTGTGGTCCACACAGTCAAAGGCTTTAGTGTAGTTAATGAAGCAGAAATTGATGTTTTTCTGGAATTCTTTTCTGTTTTCTATAATCCAACGAATGTTGGTGATTTGATCTTTGGTTCCTCTGAATCCAGCTTTTATTTCTGGAAGTTTTTGATTCGTGTACTGTTGAAGTAGCTTGGAGAATTTTGAGCATTACTTTGCTAGTGTGTGAGATGAGTGCAATTGTGCGGTAGTTTGAGCATTCTTTGGCATTGCCTTTCTTTGGAATTGGAATGAAAACTGACCTTTTCTTGTCCGGTGGCCACTGCTGAGTTTTCCAAATTTGCTGGCATATTGAGTGCAGCACTTTCACAGCATCATCTTTTAGAATTTGAAATAGCTCAGTTGGAATTCCATCACCTCCACTAGCTTTGTTCATAGTAATGCATTCTAAGGCCCTGAAGTCAGGCAGGTTGATTCCTCCAGTTCCATTCTTCTTTCTCAAGATTGCTTTGGCTATTCAAGGTTTTTTGTATTTCCATACAAATTGTGAAATTATGTGTTCTAGCTCTGTGAAAAATGTCTCTGGTAGGTTGATATTTTATGATCTAGCTGGATGCATTCATAATTTTATTTTTTGCTGTCTACTTGTCCAATCATTTCATAATTTGTGGTTTTCTTTCTTCCTTATACCTTAATTTGGATTATTTGATTATTTTTCACATTGTATTTTTTCCTCTACTTGTATGGAAAGTTTTAATTTTTTTAAAGGTTTTAGATTTGAAAGTTTACACATCATTCATAGTTATTACAAAATATTTTGTTGTACTCCCTGTATAACACATTCATATCAAAATTTTAAAACAATCTATACTTTTATCTTCCTGTTATACAACAAATAGTTTAGAACATTTAATTTCCATTCTTGCCTCACACTCATGTATATGTGCTAAGTCTCTTCCTGACTGTTTGTGACCCCATGCACTGTAGCCTGCCAGGCTCCTCTGTCCATGGGATTCTCCAGGCAAGAATACTGCAGTGGGTTGCCATTTCCTCCTCCAGGGGATTTTTCCCACCCAAAGATCAAATCTGAGTCTTTTACATCTCCTGCATTGGCAGGTGGATTCTTGACCACTAGTACCACCTGGGAAGCCCACCTTGTATTCCTATGCACACATTGTTGGTGTTGTGTATTTTAATTTTCTTGTTTTTCCCCTTTTAAACCATAAAAGTTATTACTATTATCTTTCCTTTCTTCCTTCTTTCAAGAACCTTTTTCACCTCTCACTTAATATCTAGGATTACGTTCCTCTTCCTCAAGTGCACTCTTGACAAATTCTCTTAGTGAGGCTGTGCTGGTGGCAAAACTGTCTGTGTTGTCTGAAATGTGTTTCTTTTGCACTTATTTTTGACAGCTATTTTCCCCGAGTGTAGAATTTTAAGTTGACTGTTATTTCCTTTCAGCACATTGGAAACCTGCTTCCACTCTTTTATGGCTTCCTTTGTTGTTACTAAGAAATCAGCATAGTTCCTATCTTCTCTTCTTCAAAGGTCACTGGTGTGTTCTTTCTGATTACTTTTTTAGACATTCTCTTTGTTTTCATGTCCCACAGTTTCACTATTACATGTTATGGTTTGATATCTTTCTTAATGATCTTCTTTGACATTCAGCTCAGTTTAATCGTTCAGTCATGTCTGACTCTGTGACCCCATGGACTGCAGCACACCAGGCCTCCCTGTCCATCAGCAAACTCCCAGAGTCTACTCAAACTCATGTCCATTGAGATGGTAGTGCCATCCAACTATCTCATCCTCTGTCGTCCCCTTCTCCTCTTGCCTTCAATCTTTCCCAGCATCAGGGTCTTCTCCAGTGAGTCAGTTCTTCACATCAGGGGGCCACAGTTTGCAATTTCAGCTTCAGCATCAATCCTTTTAATGAATATTCAGGACTGATTTCCTTTATGATTGACTAGTTGGATCTCCTTGCAGTCCAAAGGACTCTCAAGAGTCGTCTCCAACACCACAGTTCAAAAGCAAAAGTTCTTCAGTGCTCAGCCTTCCTTATGGTCCAACTCTCACATCCATACATGACTACTGGAAGCACCATAGCCTTGATTAGATGGACTTTTGTTGACAGAGTAATGTCTTTGCTTTTTAATATGCTGTCTAGGCTAGACATAGCTTTTCTTCCAAGGAGCAAGTGTCTTTTAATTTAATGGGCTGGAGTCACCATCTGCAGTGATTTTGTAGCCCGAAGAATAAAGTCTCTCACAATTTCCATTGTTTCCCCATCTATTTGCCATGAAGTGATAGGACCAGATGCCATGATCTTTGCTTTTCAAATGTTGAGTTTTAAGCCGGCTTCTTCACTCTCCTCTTTCACTTTCATCAAGAGGCTTTAGTTCTTCCTTACTTTTTCTCCGTAAGGGTGGTGTCATCTGTGTATCTGAGGTTATTGATATTTCTCCCAACAATCTTGATTTCAGCGTGCTTCACCCAGCAAAGCTTTTCACATGATGTACTTTGCATATAAGTTAAATAAGCAGGGTGACAATATACAGCGTTGATATACTCCTTTCCCATTTTGGATCTAGTCTGTTGTTTCATGTCCAGTTCTAACTGTTCCTTCTTGGTCTGCTTACAGATTTCTCAGGGGGAGGATAAGGTGGTCAGGTATTCCCATCTCTTTAAGAATTTTTCACCGTCTGTTGTGATCCAGACAGTGTCACAACAGTCTTTGGTATTAGCTTTCTGGAATGTTTTGACTGTTGAATTTCATAAACTCAGAAAAAATTCAAACATTATCACTTTAAAGTCTACCTGGGTCTTCCCTAGTGGCCCAGTGATTAAGACTTTGCTTTCCAATGAAGAGGGTGTGGGTTCAATCCCTAGTCTGGGAGCTATGATCTCACATGCCTCAGACCAAAAAACCAAAAACAGAAGCAATATGTAACAAATTCAATAAAGACTTTTAAAATGGTCCACATCAAAATAATCTTAAAAAAAATTAAATAAAGACTTCTTCTACACTATTCTCTCTCTCCTTTTTTCTATAAGCATCTTTTGCCTCTTTAAATTGCCTTCTGGTCATTTCTGTTTCTAATCTATCATCCCCTTCACTAACTAGAAACCACTGACTTTGTATAACCTTTCATTGAGGGAGTGGCCCCTTGGAGTCAGCAGTAAAAGCTCCTCTATTAGATACCACCTTGAATCTCCCATTGCCTTTGACGCTGATTTTCATGTCAATATGGCTAAGAGAAGCAAAGCGTCAATCACCCAGGGCTGGTGAAGTATCCTCAGAGAGACAGCCTGCTGCTGTACTCCACTTGCCACCTTCACTTTGTTCTGTTCTGAGAAAGCTTATTATTTGCCTCTCTCCTATACTTTTAAGAAAAGGTGTGAAATATGCTTTCAGCATTTTTAGTTAATTTCAGTGGGTGGATTAATAATGTAGATATCTGAAAGAGAAATTTATTTTCATTTGGTTAGTTTTTTTTTGTTTCTGCTTTTGTTTGTTGAGTTAATAGCACCCCTAGGATTTTTTTTTTTAATGTTTATCTTTGTCTCTTTCATCTCTCTATCATATTGCAGTTTGTCCTCAAGTGGCCGTTCCCCAATTGCCTTTTCATATTTTGGAATAAATAATTGGAAAAGCCTGAAGTTTCACCTGTGAGTGAGAGTTCTGAGTGCAGGCCTCACCTGAGGTGACTGCAGGACAGGATGCTATAGAGAGGGAACCCAAAATGCCCGAATGTGGAGGATTTTCTCTGGAGATGCTCTAATCAAAGAGCAGAATCCTTCAGTTATGACTCAGGAAGAGTGACCTTGAAGTGTGAGCCTCTGAACAGGGGCAAGTGAGGAGACAGTTGGGCCCACTATCTTATGGTCACATCCTCAACGGATCTGCAGCCCCATCCCATCGCAGCTGAAGTGTCTGACGCCCACCTCTCCATGGTGCTTCTGTCTCCTTCGTGGATGTCTCAGCCCTAGCCTCTCTGGGGCCATGCTGACTGTGGATGTTCTGCCCCAGTGCTCCCTTCAGAAATTGTTGCATCCTCTTGTATCTGATATGTATGCTCCTAAGTTCTCTATGCAAAGAAATAGAGGAAAACAATGGAGTGGGAAAGACTAGAGATCTCTTCAAGAAAATTAGAGATACCAAGGGAACATTTCATGCAAAGATGGGCTCGATAAAGGACAGAAATGGTATGGACCTAATAGAAGCAGAAGATATTAAGAAGAGGTGGCAGGAATACAAAGAAGAGCTATACAAAAGAGATCTTAATGAATACGGATAATGAAACCAGATAACCATGATGGTGTGATCACTCACCTAGAGCCAGATATATTAGAGTGCAAAGTCAAGTGGGCCTTAGAAAGCATCACTATGAACAAAGCTAGTGGAGGTGATGGAGTTCCAACTGGGCTATTTCAAATTCTAAAAGATGATGCTGTTAAAGTGCTGCACTCAATATGCCAACAAATTTGGAAAACTCAGCAGTGGCCACAGGACTGGGAAAGGTCAGTTTTCATTCCGATCCCAAAGAAAGGCAATGCCAAAGAATGTTCAAACTACTGCACAATTGCATTCATTTCACATGCTAGCAAAGCAATGCTCAAAATTCTCCAATCTAGACTTCAGCAGTACATGAACTGAGAAATTCAGAAGTAAAATCTGGATTTAGAAAAGGTGGAGGGACCAGAGATCAAATCACCAACATTCGTTGGATCATAGAAGAAGCAAGAGAATTCCAGAAAAAGCATCTACTTCTGCTTCATTAACTACACTAAAGCCTTTGACTGTGTGGATCACAACAAATTGTGGAAAATTCTTAGAGATAGGAATACCAGACTATCTCACCTGCGTCCTGAGAGACGTGTATGCATGTTAAGTTAAGAAGCCATAGTTAGAACCATTGGAACCATTGGGCTGGTTCCAATTTAGGAAAGGATTACATCACGGCTGTATACTGTCACCTTGCTTCATTTAACTTTTTGCAAAGAACATCACGTGACATGCTAGGCTGAATGAAGCACGGAATCAAGATTTTGGGAGAATCAATAACTTCAGATATGCAGATGACACCACCTTATGGCAGAGAGTGAAGAGCAACTAAAAAGCCTCTTGATGAAAGTGAAACAGGAGAATGAAAAAGTGGATTAAACTCAACATTCAAAAAACGAGATCATGGCATCCAGTCCATCATTCATGGAGCATATAGGAGACTTTGACTGAACATAAGGCTGTAGCCGTTTGCTTAAGTCATAAGGCTGGTGGTT